>NC_135477.1:80909932-81249699 GCF_052094955.1 Ictidomys tridecemlineatus
ACCTAACTGTAACTGTAACCTAAGCCCAATACCAACCCTAACCCTAACATTAACCATAACTTTAACCCTAACTTCAACCCTAACCCTAAACCAAAACCTATCACTAACTCTAAACTTAATCCTAAACCTAACCCTAACACTAACCCGAACTTTCACCAAACACTATCTCTAATCCTAAATTTAAACCTAACCCTAACACTAAACCTAACCCCAACTCTAACCCTTAATTAATCCTAACAATAACCCTGACTCTAACCCTAACCCTAACCTAACACTAACCATATTCCTAACCATTACACTAAACCAAAACCTAACCTAAACACTAAAGCTAATGCTAACACTAATCCTAATCCTAAATTTAACTCTAACATGAACCGTAAAACTAAAAACACTAACACTAAGTCTAATTCTATCCCTAAAACAAATCCTAACCAAAACCATAACCCTGACCCTAATCTAACCCTAACTCTCACCCTCACTTAACCGTAACCCCAACACAAACACAATAACTAATCCTAAATATAACCAAAAACTTTAAAATAACCCTAAACGTATCCCTAACCATAAGCTTAACCTAACCCTAACTCTAACACTAACCCTAACACTAAACTTAACTATAGCCATAAACCTAGACCTCATTTTTACCCTACCCCTAAAACTTACCCTAACACTAACCCAAAATCTAACCCTAACACAAACCCTAACCCTAACCCTAGCCCTAACATAAACCTATCCCTAACACTAACTGTAACTATATCCATACCCTTAACCGTAACCCTAACACAAAATCTAACCCTAACCTTAATCCTAACTCTAACCCTAACTGTAACACTAATCCTAACTCTAACCCTAACTGTAACACTAATACTAACTCTAACCCTAACCCTAACACAAATCTTAACACAAACCATATCCCTAACCTTAACCTAACCCTAACTCTAATGCTTCCCTAACCCTAAACTTAATCCTTAAACTAACATTAACCCTAAACCTAACCCTAACTCAAACCCTAAACCTAACTATACCACTAGGCCTAACCCTCACCCAAACCCTAATCCCAAACCTAAAACTAACCCTAAAAGTAATTCTAACACTAACCCTAACAGAAAACCTAACCATAACCCTAATTCTTACCCTAACAATAAGCCTAACCCTAAACCAAAACCTAACCATCACCCTATCACTAATCTTAATCCAATACTAACCCTAAAGCTAACACTAATACTAACCCTAAAACTAACTATAACCCTAACCCAAACACTAAATCTAACCTTTGACCAAAGCCTAACCCTAACTGTAACACAAAACCTAACCCTAACCATAACCCTAACCTTAATCTAACCCTAACTCTAACCCTTAAATTAACCCTAACCTAACACTCACCCTTTCCCTAAAACTAACTCTATCATTAACCATAACCCTAACACTAACCCTAACCATAAACTAACCCTAACTGTAAAAATAATCCTAACACTAACCCTAATCCTATCACAATACCTAACCTTTATCCTAACCATAACACTAACATTAAACCTAACTCTAACATTAACAGAAACACTAACCCTAACCCTAATGGTAAAACTAATTCTAACCCAAAACCTAAACTTAAAATTATCACTAATCCTAAAACAAACCCTAGCATGAACCCAAATCTTATACCTAACCCTATTAAACCTAACAAAAACCCTAACCATAATCCTAACCTTAACCCTAACACTAACCCTAACCCCAATCCTAACCTTAACTTTAAACATAATCCTACCACTAACCCTAACCCAAACACAAACCCTAACCCAAATCATTATCCTAATCCTAACCTAACCATAATGCTAACACTTACCTAAACCTAACCCAAATTTTAACCTTAACAATAGCCCTAACATTAACCGTAATCTTAACACTAACATGAACCCTAACACTAACCATTCCACTAAGCCAAACCCTCACCCAATATCTAACCCTAATCCTAACCCTAACCCTAAGACTAAACCTAAATCTAAACCTAACCTTAACACTAACACTAACCCTAACCCTAACACAAACCCTAACACTAACACTAACTCTAACTCTAACCCTAACACAAAAGCTAACACAACCATAACCCTGACCCTAATCTTACCATGACTCTCACACTTACATAACCCTAACCACTAACCCAAAAACTAACCTTAAACCTAACAGAACCCTAACACTAACGCTAACACTATCCCTAAACTTAAAAATAAACCTAACCCTAAACTTAACCCTAAAACTTACTCGAACTGTAACCCTAAACCTAATCATAACCCTTACCCTAACCCTATCCCTAAAGCAAATCTTTACCCTAACCCTAACCCTAAACCTAAAACTAACCACAACATTTACCCTAACCCTATCCCTAAAGCAAATCTTAACCCTAACCCTAACCCTAAACCTAACACTAACCATAACTCTACCCCTAACCCTAACACTAACCTTAACCCAAATACTAAATAATCACTAAATAACCAAATCCTAAATAATCACTAAACCTAAACCTAATTTTAACACTAACTCTATTCCTAAACCTAACCATGACCCTAACCTTTATTCTAAGAAAAACCATAACCAAAACCATAACCTTGTCCCTGATCTAACCGTAACACTCATCCTTACTTAATCCTAACCCTAACCCTAACCCAAACAGTAACCAAAAACATAAATCAAACCCTAACACTAACGCTCCCTCTAACCATAACACTAAACTTACCCTAACTCTAACACGACACAAATCCTAACCCTAAACCTAAACCTAAAACTAAATCTAAACCTAACCCTAAATTTAACAGTAACTCTGATGCTAACCCTAACCATAAACTTAAACCTACAAAAATAACCCTAAAACTTACGATAAACCTAACTCTAATCATCACCCTAACCCTAAACATAAACCTAACAATAACCCTAAATCTAACCCTAAAACTACCCTTAACATTAAATCTAGCCCTATACCTAAACCTTACACTAACCCGAAATCTAATCATAACACAAAGTCTAACCCTAACCCTAACTCTAACCTAACCCTAATTCTAAACCTAACCTTAACCCTAACCCTAACCCTAACCCTAAACCCAATGTAAACCCTAAACATAACCCAAACTCTAACAATAACCATAACCCTAATCCTAATCATAACACTTACTAACAATAAACCTAACCCTAAACCAAAACCTAACCATCACCTAACATAAATCTAAACTAACCTAAGCCTAACTAAATTTAACACTAACACAAATCTAACCCTAACGCTAACCCTAAAACAAATCTAAACCAACACAAATCTAACCCTAATACTAATGCTAAACCTAACCCTGAAAATAAACCTAACCATAACTCTAACCCTAACTCTAACCTAGCACTAAATTTAATATTAACCCTATCTCTAATCCTATTACTAACACTAATCCAAATCCTAACCCTAACCTAACACTAAACCTAAACCTAATCCTTTCCTAACCCTGCCACTAACCTTAATTTTAACTCTAACACAATACCTATACCGAACCCTTACCTTAACCCTATTACTAACCTAACCCTAAACCTAAACCTACACTAACCCTAAACCTAAAACTAACCAAACCCCTAAAACTAGCCATAAGCCTAACACTAACACTAATTCTAACCATATCACTAACCCTGTCCCTATCCCTAACCCTAACCCTATACCTAACACTAACCATAACCCTATCACTAACACTAACATTTACACTAACCCTAAAATTAAACCTAACCCTAACACTAAACTTAATCCTAACCCTAACAGAAACTCTAACATAAAACGTAACACTAACACTAACCCTAAGTGTAACTATAACCTAACCTATTCCTAAAACCATAAACCTAACCCTAACCTAACCCAAACCCTAACTCTTACCTAAACCTAGGCCTAACCCTAAAAATAACCCTGATCAAATCCTAACTCTATCACTAACCCTAAGCCTAACCCTAATCCTAAACCTAACACTAACGCTAATCCTAACCCTAATCCTAACACTAACACCAACACTAACCCTAATTCTAACCCTAAATGAAACACTAACCCTAACCCTAACCCTAACCGTAACACTAACTCCAACCCTAACACTAACACTAAGCTAACCCTAATCTTAACAGAAACCATTATCTTAATTTTGAACCTAACTCAAAACCTAACACTTACACAAACAACTAACTATAACCCTAACCCTAAACCTAACTCTAAAACTAAACCTAAGCCTAACCAGAATATTAACCCTAACCCTATCCTCTACCCTAACACTAACACTAATACTAAAACTAACCATATCAATACCACTAAACCTAACCATATCCCTAAACATAAACAAAACCATAACCCTAACCCCAATCTAATTTGACCTGCACACTTCCCAAAACTTAACCAGTAACCCAAACCCAAACACTGACTTTAACCATAACTGAAACCTAACACTAACCCTAAAACAAATCCCAAACTTAAAACTAAACCTGACCCTAACCTTAACCCTATTCCTAACCATAAAACTTACCCTAACCCTAACTCTAACCCTAACATGAATCTTAACACTAAACTTAACCGTAAACCTAAAACTAACCCTAGCACTAATTATAACATTAACCCTAAACCTAATAAAAACTCCAGCTCTATCCCTAACCATAACACTAACCCTAACCCTATCCAAAACCCTAATCTTAAATCTAATCTTAACCCTAAGTCTAAACCCAACACAAAGCAAAACCCAATCCATAACCCTAACCGCAACCTAACCTTTATGATAACACTTAACTAATATTAATCCAAATTTTAACCAGAAAACTAACCATAAAACTAACCCTAACCCTAACTGTAAAACTTTTCCTAATCCTAATCCTAACCCTAAACCTAATTCTAACACTAACCTTAAAAATACCACTAACCCTAACATTAAATCTAACCCTTACCCTAAACCAAATGCTAATACTAACTCTAAACCTCACCATAACCCTAACCCTAACCCAAACCTAACCCTAATCATAAACATAACACTACTGTAAACTTAACCTTAACCCTAACACTTACCCAAACAGTAACCCTAAGCCTAAGCCTAACCCTAAAACTAACCCTAAACCTAATTCTAACCATTACCCTAACTCTAACAATAACCTTAAACCTAACCCTAAACCTAATACTAACTTTAACCCTAACCTTAACCCAAACCCAAACACAAACACAAACCCTAACCTGAACACTAACACTAATATTAACCCTAATTTTAACACAAACCAAACCCTAACACAAACCATAACCTGAACACTAACATTAACACTAACCCTAAACTTAAATGTAACTCTAAAGCTAACAATAACCCTAACCCTAACCCTAGACCTAAAACAAAGCCTTACCCCAAAACTAATCCTAACCCTCACCCTAACACTAACTATAACACTAAACCTAACTGTAACCCTAACCCCAACCCAAACCTAAACCTAATCATAAACCTAACACTACTGTAAACTTAAACTTAACCTTAACACTTACACTAACCCTAACCCTAACCCTAACCCTAACACTAACCTTAAGCCCAACTCCAACCCTTACCCAAACCCTAACACTAACCATAACACTAAACCTAACTGTAACCCTAACCCTAACCCAAACCTAAACCTAATCATAAACCTAACACTACTGTAAACTTAAACTTAACCTTAACAATTACACTAACCCTAACCATAACCCTAACCATAACACAAACTTTAAGCCCAACTCTAACCCTTACACAAACCCTAACAATAACCATAAACCTAACCCTAACCCTAATACTAACACTAACCCTTACCTTAACACAAACCCAAAACCTAGCACACACCCTAACCTGAACACTAACACTAAACGTAAACCTAAACGTAACACTTAAGCTAACAATAACCCTAACTCTAACCCTAACCAAAACACTAACCCTAACCTTAACAATAACCCTAAACCAAACCCGCACCCTAATACTAACACTAACCCTAATCCTAATCCTAACCCTAACCCTAACACTAAACATAAACCTAAACCTAACACTAAACCTAACACTACCACTAAACCTAACGCTAAACCTCACCTTAAACCTAAAACTAACCCTAACCGTAAACCTAAACCTAACTTTATCACTAACCCTAAACCTAACCCTACACCTAAAAATAACCCTAAACCTAACCCTAAACCTAACCCTAACCATGACCGTTACTTAAACACTAAACCTAAAACTATCATGAAAACAAACCCTAACCTCAAACCTAACAGTAACCCTAACCCTAACTCTAACCCTAACACTAACCCAAATACCAACCCTAAACCTAACCCTAAAAATAACCCTAACCCTAACCCAAACACTAACCTAACCCTAATTTTTACTTTAACCCTATGACTAAACTAACCCTAACCCTAAACCTAATATTTACCATAATCCTTACCCTAACCTAACTCTTACACTAACAATAATCCTAAGATTACTAATAACCTTAAACCTCACCCCAAACCTAACCCTAACCTAACACTAACCATAACCTAACTATAAACCTAATTTATACCTAATCCTAAACCTAACATTAACTCAAACACTAACCCTAACCCTAACCCTAATAAAATCCCTAACTCAAACGCTAAATCTAACCCTAACAATAACCCTAACACAAACTATAACCCTAATCCTAACCATAAACTAAACCTAAACCTCACTCTAATCATAACCATAACCCTAAACTTGACACTTTCCCTAAACCTAACCATAATCCTAACCCTATATCTAACCATAACCCTAACTCAAACCATATCCCTAAACCAAACTCTAACCCTAATACTAACAGTAACAATAAGCCTAACCCTAACACAAACCTTAAATGTAAACCTAAACCTAAACCTAACACTAACCCTAATTCTAACCCAAATACAAAATCTTACGCTAAAAATAACCCTAATCCTAATCCTAATCCTAATACTTACAGTAAACCTAAACCTAACATTAACCCTAACATTTACTTAAACCTAACCCTAAACCTAAAGCTAACACTAACCCTAACCCTAACACAAACATGAAACCTAACCCTAACACTAACACTAATGTTAACCCTGAGTCTAACACTATTCCTAACCCTAATCCTAAACTTAACCAAAACCCTAACTTATACCTAAACAAACACATGTCACTTATCTTAACCGTAACATAAAACTTAACAATAACCCTAACCCTAAACCTAACACAAACCCTAACCCTTTCCATGACAATAAATCTAACTTTAACTGTAACCCTAACACTAACATTAACCCTAAACCTAACAAAACCAATAATCCTAACCCTAACACTAACCATTACCCTAACTCAAACCCTACCCTAACCCTAAACCTAACCTGTCCCTAACCGTAACCATAAACATAACCCTAACACTTGCCGTAACCTCAACACTTACCTAATTCTAACCCTAAACCTAACTTTAATCAAAACCCTAAACCTAACACTAAACTTTAACTTAACTATAACCCTAACCCAAAAACTAAGGCCAACCCTAACATTAACCCTGACACTAACACTAACACAAACAGCAATCCTAACACTAAACCTAATCCTAACAGTAACTCTAACCCTACACTTAACCCTAACCCTAACCCTAACCCTAAAGCTAACCCTAACACAAACCCTATCCAAAACACTAACCTTAACCCTAACCCTAACCCTAACCCTAATACTAAACCTAACCCTAACTTTAATCCTAATATGAACCCTAACTCTAATCCTAACCGTAACCGTAACACTAACCTACATTTTAAAAATAATCCTAACACAAACCTTAACTTAAACACTAACCTTTACCCTGACCCTAACACTCACTTTTTCCTAAACCTAAACCTAACTTCAACACTAACCCTAAACCAAACACTAACCGTAAATTATAACCTTAACCCAAAATTTAACACTAACTCTAATATTAACCCTAACCCTAACACTAAACCACACCATAAACCAAACCCTAACCCTAACACTAACCCTAAACCTAATTCTAACCCTAACCATAAAACTAACCCTAAGCCTTACACTGACACTAACCCTAAACCTATCCCAAACTTTAACACTGTCCCTAACCTGAACACTAAGCCTATACCTAACACTAAACCCTAAACCTAATCCTAAACCTAACATGAAACCTGAACCTACCAATAACCCAACCCTAACCAAAACCCTAACCCTCACCCTAACACTATCCCTAACCCTAACCCTAATACTGAACCTAACCCTAAACCTAACTCTACCCCTAACCCTCAACCTAACCCTTACCCTAACACAAACTTTAACCCTAACCCTAAACCTAACACTAATCTTAAACTTAATACTAATCTTTACCTACAAGTTACCCTAAAACCAACCCTAAAACTAACCCTAAGTCTCACTCTAAACCTAATCCTAAACATAACCCTAACCCTAACCCTATCCCTAACCCTAACAGAAACCCTAAACCTAACCCTTACCCTAACACAAAACATATCCCTAACACAAACACTAATTCGAACACTAACCCTTACCCTAACCTAACTCTAAAGCTAAACCTAACCCTAACACTATCCCTAACCCTAACCCTAATACTGAACCTAACCCTAGGTTAACCCTAACCCTAATCCTAAGGCTTAACCCTAACCCTAATCCTAAACGTAAAAGTAATCTGAAACATAACCCTAACCCAAACTATAAAACAACCCCTAACCCGAACCCTAACCCTAACAGTAACCCTAAATCTAACCCTAAACCTAGCCCTAACCCTAAATCTATCCCTAACCAAAACACTCTCCCTGACCCTAACCTTAACACTAACACTAAAGCTAACCCTAAACCTTACCCTAATTCTAACACTAACCCTAATACTAACATTAAATCTACCCCTGAACCTAACAGTATCCCTAACCCTAACCCATACACTACCCCTAAACCTAACCATATCCCTAACTCTAAACCTAAAACTAACCCTAACCATACCCATAACTCTAACCATAACACGAATCTTAAGCCTTACTCTAAGCCTAACTCTAATACTAACCCTTACCCTAATACAATCCCAACACTAAAACTAAATATAACCCTACGCCTAACCCTATATCTAACTCTAATCTTAACCATAAGCCTAAGGATAACCTTAAACCTAAACCTAACACAAACCCAAAACATAATCCTAACAATAACCTTAAATCTAACCCTAAACTAAATCCTAATGCTAACCCTAAAACTAACCATGACTTTATCCTGAACCCTGACCCTAAACCTAACCCTATTACAAAAACTAACCCTAACCCTAACACTCGCCCTAACTCTAACCCTAACCCTAATACTAACCCTAACCCTAACTGTAACCTTAAACTTAACTTTAACACTAAACCTAACCAAAACCCAAACATAACACAAACCCTAACCCAAACCGAAACATAACACAAACCCTAACACTAAACCTAGAACTAACCTTAAACCTAAGCATAACCCTAACCTGAACACTAACCTAAACCCTAACCTAAAGCCTAACCCTAAAACTAACACTAAACATAACCTTAATCCTAAAATTAACACTAACACCAACCCTAAAACTTACCCTAACCCTAACCTGAAAGCTAAGCCTAAACCTAACCCTAAACCTAAAACTAAATTTAACATTAAATTAACCCTTACCATAACCCAAAACACTAAAGCTAACCCTAACCCAAACACTAACATGAATCCTAAACCTAACTATAATCCTAATACTAACCATAAAACTAAACCTAAACCGAACCCTAACACCAAATGGAACATTAACCCTAAACTGACCCTAACCCTACAAATAATCAAAACACCAATCCTACAACTAATACTAGTTCTCACCCTAACATTAACCCTAAATTTTACACTACACCTAATCCTAACTTTAACCCTAACACTAACCTTAACCCTATTCCTAACACTAATGGTAATCCTAATTGTAAAACTAACCCTAACACTAACACAAACCCTAAACCTAAAACAAGCAATAATCCTAACCCTAACACTAACCCTTACCCTATCACTAATCCTAATCGCAACCCTAACTCTAATACTAATTCTATCACAAACCCTAACCTAACCCTAAACATAACCTGTCCCTAACCCTAAAGATAAACCTAACCCTAACCCTAACCCTAACTCTAACCCTTATTCTAACCCTAACACTCAGCTAATCCTACCCTAAAACTAACATTAATCTTAACCCTAAATCTAACACTAATTGTAAACTTAATGATAACCCTAACCCAAACACAAATGCTTACTCTAACATTAACCTTAACTGTAACACTAACCAAAACCACAACTCTAACCCTAAACCTAATTCTAACAGTAACTCTAACCCTAACCTTAACCCTAACCCTAACCCTAAAACTAACACTAACACAAACACTAACACAAACACTAACCCTAACCCTAACAGGAACCCTAACCCTAATCATAACCCTAACATTAACCCACATTCTAAAAATAACCCTAACACAAACCCACCCTAACCCTAACACAACCCTAACCCAAACAATAACTCTAACCCTAACCTAACCCTAACCCTAAACTTTACCTAATCCTAACCCTAACTCTAACCCTAACACTAACCCTAACACTAACTTTAACCCTAAACCTAACACTAACTCTAAACTCAATCATTACTCTATAACTAAGGCTAACCATAACCCTAAGCCTAAACCTAACATTAACCCAAAACCTAACCCTAACTCTAACCATAACACTAACATTAACCCTAACCTTTACCCTACCCCTAACACAAACCCTAAACTTAAACCTACACCTAACCCTAATGCTAACCTGAACCCTATCCCTAACAAAAACCCTAACCCTAATTCTAACACAAACCCTAACCTGAACCTTAACCCTAACCCTATCACAAACACTTACCCTAAACCTAACACTAACCCTAAGACTGACCCTAACACTAACCACAACACTAACTGTAACCCTAATCTTAACTGTAACATTAACCGTAACTCTATACCTAACCCTAACCCTAATCCTAACACTAACCTTAACCCTAACCCTAGAACTTACCATATCCCTAACCCTAACCTGAACACTAACCCTAACCCTAACAATATCCCTAACCATAACACTAACCCTAACTCTAATCCTAACCCTATCCCTTATCCCTAACCCTACCTCTTATCCTATCACTTACCCAAAGCCAAAACATCACCCTAATGGTAACCTAGTCCTAACACTAATCCTTAGCCTATCCCAAACTAAACTCTATTACTAGTCCAAACCCTAGGGCTCATTCTAGCTCTAGCGCTAACCCAAACCCTGACCCTTTTTCTGACCCTAACACTAACCCTACATCTAAACCTGACACTAACTCTTAACTGGACACCAACTCTACCCTTACCAGTAAACCTATACCTAAACCTAACAGTAACACTAGAATTAGACCAAAACTAATCCTAAATAGAGTCATAAATCTAGACCTGGCCCTGAAAAAACCTTGAACTAGCCCTAAAAATAACCCTTAACCTAATTCAAAGACTAACCCTATCACTAGACCCAACACTATTCCTAATTATGCCCCTAACCCTAACCCAAACACTGACACTTACCCTAACACAAACCCTAGCTCTAAAGCTTATGCTAACCCAAAACCAAAGCCTAACACTAGACTTATCCATAACCCTATCCCTAAAACTAGCCATAACTATAACCCGAGCTCTTACATTACCCATAGACCTAACGTTAGCCATAAACATCACACAAACCTAGCCCTTCACCTAGCCCTAAACCTAGCCCTAATTGTAACCCTAACCATAACTCTAGACCAAACCCTAACTCTAACCCTCACCAAAGTCCTAAACCTAGCTCAAACTCTAGCACTTTCCCTTATCATAACACTAACCCTAACCCTAGCCCTAGCCCTGACTCTAAGCCTCACCCTAGACCTAACCCTAGCTCAAACCCTAACATTTATGCTAAATATAACCCTGACACTAACCCTAGGCCTAACCCTAACCCTAGTCAGAAACTTAACATTAAACCTAGTCCTAACCTTAGCTCTAACCCCATCCACTACCCTAAGGATAAACCTAACCTAAATGCTAACCATAGGCCTAACACTAACCCTATCACTAACAATAACCATGTCCATTACTCAAAACCTAACCTGAATCCTAAACATAACCCTATCCATTATCTAATACTAAATTGAACCCTGATGCTAATATATGCCTTAACCATAAACCTTAACCTAAATCAAACCATTCCCGGACCCTTACCCTAATAAAACACCTAGCTCTAAACCTGACCCTTACGCTAAACCTAACACTTAAACTAGACTTAGCCATAACCTAACCATAAACCTACCACTTCCTTTGAACCTAGACCTGACATTAGCCCGAGCCCTAATCTTAGCCCTAGCCCTAAAACATACCATCATCCTGGAACTAAACCTAACCTTAATCCTAATCTGAAACCTAACCCTAGCCCTAAATCAAATTCTACCCTGAACCCTAGCTTTAAAACTATTTATAACCCCAACCCTTCCCCTAAATCTAACCCTAACCCTAACACTAACACTAACCATAACCCTAGCCCTAACCATAGGCCTAACCCTAACAATAACCCTAGTGTTAATCCTAGACCTAATTTAGCCCTAACCCTAAACCGACCCCTAACACTAGCCCAAAGAAAAACTCTAATCACACCCCAGTCCTATTTATAATTCCAACCCTATCTATTACCGTACCCCTAACACTAGCCCTCACCTTAACCCTAATGCAGGACATAGCCCTAAACCTAGATCTAACCATAACAATAAATCTAAGACTAAACCTCATTCTACCACTAGCCCTAACACTATTTCTAATCCTAAAACTAGCCCTAACCCTAGCTCTAGCTCTAAAACAAAACTTAGCCATAGCCCTAACCCTTACCTTACCCTAATGGTAATGCTAGACCTGACATTAGCCCTATCCGTAATTCTTACCCTAACCCTAAAACAAAAACTAACCCTACACCTAGCCTTAATCCTAGCCCTCATTCAAGTCCTATATCTAACCCTCATAAGTAACACTGACCCTAACTCTGACCCTAAAACTAACCCTATCTCTAATTATTTCCCTAAACCTAAACCTAAAGAATAGACCTTGACCTAGACCTAATGATATCTCTAAAACTAGACTTAATCTTAACTCAAGTTCTTACAATAGCTGTAGTCCTACCTTATCCCTAACCTAAACCAAATCCTAGCCCTAATCTTATCCCTAACCCTAGCTTTGATCTAATCCCTAGCCCTAACACTTAACCTAAACCTAACCCCAAAATTAAACCTTGACCTAACCTGAACGAAGGCCATAATTCTAACCATAACCCTAGCCCTAACCCTAGCTCTAAACTTATTTATTACCCTAATCATAGTCCTAATCTAATTCTAACCCTAGGCCTAACACTAACCATAGCCCTAACCTAACTATATCCCTAGCCCTAACCGTAGCTCTAATCAAATCTATTACCCTAACCATAGCCCTAACTGAATTCTATCTCTAGGCCTAACCTTACCACTGTCACTAAACATAAGGCTTTCCATTAGTCTAAACCTAAACTGAACCCTAAACCTAACCACATCCATTACCCTAACCCTAACATGAACTCTAAAGCTAATTTGATCCCTAACCCTAAACCTTAACCTAAGATACACCCTAACCCTTATTCTGACCCTAATCCTAGCTCTAACCCTAAACAAATCCTAGTCCTAATCCTAGCACTAAGCCTAGCCTTAATTTCAAACATAACCTTTACCCTAGTCTTATCCCTAATTTTATTCCTTGATCTAGCCCAAAACATAGCTGTAACATCATAAGCTACACTAACCCTGGCACAAATCCTAACCCTAATTTAGCCCTGACACTAAACCTAACCATATCCCTAGACCTACGACTAACTCTAACACTCACCTTAGCCCTAGCCCTAGTTCTAAACCTATCCCTTACCATAACCCAAACTCTAACCCTATCCCTAGCCCCAATCTTAGCCCTAAACTTTGCCCTAGCCATAAACGTGAATCTAACCCTAACCTCAAGCCTAAAGCTCACCCTAACACTAGCCCAAAACCTAATGCTATCTGGAAAACTAGCCCTAACCCTAACCTAGCCCTAAAACAAAACTGAGACATAAAACTAACCCTAATCCTAAACCTAAATGAGACACTAATCCTAAAATTAGCTCTAAACCTTGCCATAATTTGAGTGCTAAACTTCACCCTAGAAGTAACCCTGACCCTGACTCAGATCTTAACACTAATCCTAGCTCTATACATTTCCCTAATGCTAACCCTAGAACTAGCCCTAATCAGAAACCAAGTTTTTTCATTAGCCATAGCCCTAAAGCTAACACAATTCCTAGGACTAATCTAAGCTCTAACCCTAGGTTTAACCCTAAGACAAACCCTAATCCTAACTCTAGTCCTAAACCTATCCCTAACCCTAATCCTGCCTCTAAACCCAACCCTTTCAATTAGCCAAACCCTCACCCTAATATTACCTTGTCCTAATCCTAATCCTTAGCCTAACCCAATCCCCAACTCTATTACTAGTCCTAAATATAGCCCTCATTCTAGCTGTAACTCTAACCCTTATTTGCCTCTAACACTAACCCTAGAACTAAACATCACACTAATCCTAAACCAGACCCTACCCCTACCCCTACAAGTAAACGTATACCTCAACTTAACAGTAACACTAGCACTAGACCAAACTTACTACTAAATATAGTCATAAATACAGCACCATTCCTAAACAAAAACCTGCACTAGCTCTAAAAATAACCCTTAACCTAACCCAAAGACTAACCCTATCCCTAGACCCAAAGACAGTCCTAATTCTGGCCCTAACTCTAAACTTAACCCTAACACTAACCCTAACAAATAGCCCTAATAATAACCATAAACACCACACACCTAGCCTTATTCTAGCCCTTAACTTAGCCCTTATTGTAACCCTGACCGTAACCCTAGCCAGACCCTAACCCTAACCTTCTCCCTAGCCCTAATCCTAGCTCATTCCCTAACACTTACTCTAAACCTAACCATGACACTAACTCTAGGCCTAAACCTAACCCTAGCCCTAATTCTAACCTTAACCCTAGCACTAAACTTAGCTCTAACCTCATCCCTTAACCTAAAGATAAGCCTAACTCAAATGCTAAATCTAGGCCTAACGCTAATCTTTTCACTAACACTAACCCTATTTATTACTCTAAACATAACCTGAACCCTAAACCTAACCCTATCATTTATCCTTACTCTAAACCTAACCCTAATGAAAATTCAACTCTTAACTCTAAACCTTAAACTAAACCAAATCCTACTCCACTCTGACCCTAATAATATGACTAGCTCTAAACCTGACCCTTACCCTAAATGTAATCCTTACACTAGACCTAGACATTACCTAACCCTAAAACAATTCCTAACCAAAGCACTAGACCTGACATTAGCCCTATCCCTAATCCTAGCCCTAGCCATAACACAAACCCTCAAACCTAGCTGTAAAGCTAGCCTTAATCATAACCCGAACCCTAACCTAGCCTAATCCTAATTATAACTCTTGTCCTATCCCTATACCTAGCTAAAACCCCATTCCTTTCCCTAAACCTTATCCCTAACAGTAACCCTAACCCTAGCCCTAACCCTATCACTAACCCTAGCACTAATTCTATCCCTAATTTAGACCTAACCTTAAACCCACCCCTAACACTAGAACTAAGACTAACTCTCACCCTAGCCCTATTTCTAGTTCTAACCCTATCTGTTATCATAAACATACACTCTTCATAACTTTAGCCCTAACCATAGCCCTAGACCTAAACCTATATCTAACCATAACAATTAATATAAGATTTAACCTCACCTTACTAGTAGCTCTAACACTATCACTAATCCCAAAACTAGCCCTAACCCTAGCCCTAGCTCTAAAACAAAACTGAGCCAGAGCCCCAAGCCTAACCCTAACCTAAACGTAATCCTAGACCTGACATTAGCCCTATCTCTAATTCTTACAATAACACTTACACAAATCCTAACCCTACACCTAGCCTTAACATTCACCCTAATTGAAGTCCTATCCCTAATCCTAAAAGTAATACTGATCCTGACAGTAACACTAAAACTAACCCTATCTCTAATCATGCCCCTCAACTTAAACCTAATATAAACACTAGACCTAGTCCTAATGCTAAACATAATTATAGCCATAATCATAAAACTAGTTCTTACATTAGCCGTAGTCCTACACTAGCCCTACCCTAAACCAAAACCTAGCCCCAATCCGAGCCCTAACTCTAGTTTTAATCATAGCCCTAACCCTATCCCTAGCCCTAACCCTTAACCTAAATCTAACCCTAAACCTAAACCTTATCCTAACCCGAAACCTAAAACAAAACACAGCCATATTCTTAACCATAATACTAGCTCTAAACCTAGATATATTTTTATCCATTACCCTAAACATAACCCTAAGAAAATTCTAACCCTAGGCCTAACCCTAACCATACCCTAACCTAACCATAATTCTAGTCCTAACTGAAGCTCTAATCTTATCTATTACCTGAACCATATCTGTAACCAAATTCTATCCCTAGGCCTAATTCTAACTCTATGCATTACCCTAACCCTGTCCATTATACAAAACCTTACCTGAACCAGAAACTTAACCATATCCATTACCCTAACCCTAATGCTAATTTTGGCCCTAAACCTTAACCTAACCCATACACTAACTCTGACTCTGACCTAATAATAGCCCTAGCTGTAAACCTGAGCCTAATATTCAACATAACCCTTAAAATAGACCTGGCCATAAACCTAAAACTAAAACTATACCTAACCATAACCCTAGAACTCACATTAGCCCTAGACCTAATCCTAGCCATTACCCTAGCACAAACCCTACTCCTAAGTCTAGCCCTAAGACTAGCCTTAATCCTAATCCTAACCTTAAGTAGAGCCCAAACTGTAATTTTATTTAATGCCCCAGCCCAAAATTTAGCTGTAACATCATACCTTACCCTAACCCTAACGCTAACCCTTACCCTAGCCCTAACTCTAGGCCAAAACTTAACACTAACCCTAGGGCTAATCCTAGCCCTAATTTAACCCTAATCCTAAACCTAGTCTTATCCCTAGCCCTAAGACTAACTCTAACACTTGCCCTAGCCCTATTCAAAGTTTAAAACTTATCCCTTATCATAACCCAAAACCTAGCCCCTCCCTAGCCCCAACCCTAACTCTAACCATCACACTATCCCTAAACCTGGTTGTAAACCCTAAACTTAAACCCAAACCTCACCCTAACACTGGCCCTAAAACAAATGCTAATTGGTAAACTAGCCCTAATCCTACCCTAGTTGTAAAACAAAACTGAGTCATAATCCTAACCCTAAACCTTAACCTAAACCAAACACTAACCTTACACCTAACCCTAAACTTTGACCTAATTTGAGTCCTAACACAAACGATAGAAATAACCCTGACCCTGAGTCGGACCCTAACAGTACCCCTAGTGCTAAATATTGCCCTAACACTAACCCTAGAACTATCCCTAATTAGAAAACTAGTTCTTTCATTAGCCAGAGCCCTAATGCTAACACAAATCCTAGCCCTAATCCGAGCCTTGATTCTAACACTAACCCTAACAGTACCTCTAACCCTATTCCTTACCCTAAGTCAAACCCTCTCTCTAATTCTACTCTAGTCCTGAACTTAATCCTTAGCCTACCAAAAAACCTAACTCTATTACTAATTTTAAACCAAGTCCTCATTCTAGTTTAACCCTAATCCTAACCCTGACCCTATTCTGACCCTAACATTAACCCTAGATCTAAACCTGACTCTAACCCTAAACCAAACCCTAACACTACCCCTACCGGTTCACCTATACTTGAACCTAAGAGTAACACTAGCACTAGATCAAACCTAATTCTAAATAGATTCAAAAATCTAGCCTTAGCCCTAAACAAATACCTAGCACTAGCTCTAAAATTAACCCTTAACCTAATGTACATACTAAACCTATCACTAGACCAAACTCTAGACCTAATTGTGGCCCTAACCATAAAACAAAGCTTAACTCAAAAATGACCCTTAACCTAATAGAAACCCTTGCTCTAAACCTCATCCTAAACAAAAACCTAACCCTAACACTAGTCTTATCCATAACCCTGACCCTAACACTAGCCATAACCATATCCCTAGATCTTACAATACCCATAGTCCTAACATTAGCCCTAAATATCACACAAAACCTAGCCCTTATCCTAGCCCTAAACCTAGCCCTAATGATAACCCTAAGCATAACCTTAGACCTAACCCTAATGATAACCCTCACCCTAACCCTAACCCTAGCTCAAACTCTAATCTTTAGCCTAAAGATAACCCTAAACCAAAACCTAACACTAGCCCTGACTGAAAACCTAACCTTCACTCTAGCCCTAACCCTAGCTCCAATGCCTACACTTACCCCAAACCTATTCCTAACCATAACCCTAGCCCTAAATTTAGCTCTAACCCTATGCATTAGTCTAAAGATAAGCCCAACCCAAATGCTATCACTAGGCCTAAGGATAACCCTATCGATAACACTAACCCTACCCACTACTCTAAACCTTATCAGAATCAAAAACCTAATCCTATCCATTACAGTATCCATAAACCTAACCCTAAAGCTAATTCAATCTCTAACTCTAAAACTTAACGTAAACCAAATCCTACCTGAACCCTGACCCTAATAATACACCTAGCTCTAAACCTAACCCCTATCATAAACCTAACCCTTATAATAGACATAGCCATAACCTAATACTAAAACTAATACTAACCATAAATCTAGACCTGACATTAGCCCTAGCCCTAATCTTAGCCCTAGCTCTAACACAAACCCTCATCTTTACCCTAATCCTAGCCTGAATCCTAATCCAAATGCTATTCTTACTCCTAACCTTAAATATAACCCTCTTCACAGATCTAAAGCTAGCTATAATGCTTTCTTTTCCCCTAAACCTAATCCTAACCCTAACACTAACACTAACCCTAACCCTAGGCCTAACCCTAAAAGTAACCCTAGCGCTAATCCTAGCCCTAATTTAGCCCTAACCCTAAGCCTACCCCTAACCCTAGCACAAAGACTAACTCCAACTCTCGCCCTAGCCCTAATTCTAGTTCTAACCCTATCCATTACAATAACTCTAACACTAGTCCTAACCTTAGCCCAAATCCTAGCCATAGCCCTAAACCTAGATGTAACTATAACAATAAATGTAAGCCTAAACTTCACCCTACCACTAACCCCAACAATATCACTAATCATAAACTAGGCCTAACACTAGGCCTAGTTCAAAAACAAAACTGAGTCATAGCCGTATCCCTAATTCTAGCCTAACCTTAACCCTAGATCTGACATTAGCCTTATCCCTAGCCCTAATCCTAGTTTTAAGCCTAGCCTTAATCCTAACCCTAATTTTAACCCTAGCCCTAACCCTAATTTTATCCCTTGCCTAGCACTAAACATAGCTGTAACATCATACCTTACTCTAGCCGTAATGCTAACTATAACCCTAGCCCTGAACCTAGGCCTAAATCTGACACTAACCCAAGTACTAATACTAGCCCTAATTTAGCCCTAACAGTAAACCTAACCCTATCTCTATCCCTAAGATTAACTCTAACTCTCGCCCTAGACTTATCTCTAGTTCTAAAAGTATCTCTTACAATTACCAAAAACCTAGCCCTATCCCTAGTCCCAAACTTAGCCCTAACCTCCGCCCAAGGCTTAAACCTGGATATAAAACTAAAATTAAGTATAAACCTCACCCTAACTCTAGCCCTAACCCTAATGCTAATTGGAAAACTAGCCCTAAATCTACCCTAAACCTAAAACAAAGCCAAGCCATAACCCTAACCCTTAACCTAAACCAAATCCTAAAGCTACACATGGACCTAAACCTAGCCCTAATTTGAGTCTTAACCCTAACTCTAGAAATAACTCTGACAACTGACTGGGCCCTCTAACACTAACCCTAGCTCTAAACATTGCCCTAACAATAACCCTAGAACTAACTCTAAGCAGAAATCTAGTTCTATTATTACCATAAATCATTAGTTCTTACAATAGACCTAATGATAACACAAATCCTAGTCCGAATCTGAGAACTATCTCTATTTTTTAACTCAAACCCTAACCATAACTCTAGCCCTAAACCTAAACCTAACCCTAACCCTACCTTAAACCCTATCACTTTTCCTAAGCCAAACCCTCATGCTAATGCTACTCTAGTCCTAAATTTAATCCTTAGCCTACCCCAAACCCTAACTCTATTACTAGTCTTATTCTATCCCTCATTCTATCTCTAAACCTAATTATAACCCTGACCCTTATTCTGACCCTAATACTAACCCTAAGTCTAAACTTGACCCTAACTCTAAACTGAACCCTAACACTTTCCATACTGGTAAACCTATACTTAAACCTAACAGTAACACTAGCACTAGACCAAACACAATTCTAAATATAGTCATAAATCTAGCCCTAGCTTTAAACAAAACCCTAACAGTAACCGTTAATCTAACTTAAAGACTACCCCTATCCCTAGACCCAACGCTAGTTCTAATTCTTGCATTCACCCTAAATCTAACCCTATCCTGAACAATGACCGTTAACCCTAAAAAAATTCTAGCTCTAAACCTATTCCTAATCCAAAACCTAACCCTAAACTTAGACATATCCAAAACTCTGACCGTAAAACTAGCCATAAACATATTCCTAGCTCTTATATTTCCCATAGCCCTAATGCTAGCCCTAAACCTCACACAAACCTAGCCTTTATCCTAGCCTTAAAACTAGCCTTAATGATAACCTTAAGGTTAACCCTAGACCTAAGCCTAATCCTAAGCTCACCCGAGCCCTAAACCTAGCTCAAACTCTAAACCTTACCCTAAACATATCTATAAACCTAACCCTAGACCTGACTCTAACCCTAACCCTCACAAAGACCTAACCCTAGCTCAAATGCTAATACTTAAAATAAAACTACACCTGACACTAACCCTAGGCCTAATCCTAACCCTAGCCCTAATTGTAACCTTATCCCTTAGCCCTAACCTTAACTCTAACACTATCCATTATCATAAAGATGAGCCTAACTCATATTCTAACCCTAGGCTTAAAGCTAACCCTATCGCTAATCCTAACTCTATCCGTTACTCTAATTCTAACCTGAACCCTAAACCTAACCTTATCCATTACTCTATCCATAACCCTAACCTTAAGCTAATTCAATATTAACCCTAAATCTTAACCTAAACCAAACCCTACCCAGACCCTGACCCTAATAATACACCTAGCTTTAAACCTGACCCTTACATAAACCTAAGCCTTACACTAGACCTAGACATAACCTAACCCTAAAACTAACAGTAACTATAAATCTAGACCTGACATTAGCCCTATCCCTAATTGTAGCCCTGGACCTAACACGAATCCTCATCCTAACACTAAACATAGCTTTAATCCTAACCCTAGCCCTAACCCTAATTCTAACACTTGCCCTAGCCCTAAACCTAGCTATAAGCCCATTCCTTCTCCTAAACCTAACTCTAAACCTAGGCCTAACCCTAACACTAAGCCTAGCCCTAAATCTAGCCCTAATTTAGTCCTAATTCTAAACCTAACCCTAACTCTAGCCCTAAGACTAACTCTAACTCTCGCCCTAGCCCTATTTCTAGTTCTAACTCTATCTGTTAATTACCCTAACACTAGCCGGAACCTTAGCCCTAAACATAGCCATAGCCCTAAACCTAGATCTAACAATAACAATAAATCTAAGCCTAAACCTCACCATATTACTGGCACTTAAACTATTGCTAATCCTAAAAGTAGCCCTAGCTTTGAAACAAAACTGTGGCAAAGCCCTAAACCTAACCAAACCATAATCCTAGACTTGACATTAGACCTATCTCTAATTCTTACCCTAACACTTACACAAAACCTAAACCTACGCCTAGCCTTAACCCTAGCCCTAATTCGAGTCTATCCCTAACTCTGATCAGTAACACTGATCCTGACTCTGACGGTAACACTAAACCTATCTCTAATCATCACCCTAAACCTAAACCTAATCTACACACTAGTCTTAGACATAATGCTAAACTTAACACTAGCCCAAATCATAAACCTATTTCTAACATTAGCCCTAGCCCTAAATAGCACTAACCTAACTCAAAACCTAGAACTAATCATAGCCCTAAACCTAGCTTTAACCCTAGCCCTAACCCTAACACGAGCCCTAACATTTAACCTAAACCTAACTATAAACCTAAACCTTGTCCTAACCTGAAATCTAACCCAAACCATAGCACTAATTCTAACAATAATCCTAGCTCTATCCCTACCTCTAATCTTATCCATTACCCTAACCATAACCCTCACCAAATTCTAAACCTAGGCCTAACCTTAACCATTGCTCTAACCTAACCATAACCCTAGTCCTAACTGTAGCTCTAACCCAATCTATTACCCTAACCATAATCCTAATCGAATTCTATCCCTAGGCCTAAACCTAACACTATTCTTAACCCCAAACCTGTCCATTACTCTAAATCTAACCTTAACCCTAAACTTAACCGTATCCATTACCCTAATCCTAAAACTAACCATAATGCTAAATTGAGCCCTAAGCCTAATCCTTAACCTAACCCATACCCTAATTCTGACTCTGACCCGAATAATACCCCTAGCTGTAAACCTGATATAAACATTCAACCTAACACTTACAATAGAACTGGCCATAATACTTACCCTAAAAATATCCCTAACCAGAACCCTAGACCTGACATTAGCCCTATCCTTAATCCTAGCCCTAACCCTAACACAAATCCTAGCCCTAATCCTATCCATAAGCCTAGTCTTAATTCTAACCCTAACATTAAACCTAGCCCTAACCTTAATATTATGTTTTGCCCTAGCTCTATATGTAGCTGTAACATCACACCTTACCCTAACCCTCATGCTAACCCTAAACCTAGACCTAAAACTAGGCCTAAACCTACCACTAACCATAGCTCTAATCTAGCCCTAACCCTTAACCTAACACTATCCCTAGCCCTAAGAATAACTCTAACTCTCTCCCTAGCTCTATCCCTAGTTCTAAACCTATCTGTTACCATAACCCAAACTCTATCCCTAGCCCTAGCCACAACCCTAGCCCTAACCTTTACACTAGCCCTAAACCTGGATCTAACCCTAACCTTAAGCCTAAAGCTCACTCTAACAGTAGCCCTAACCCTAATGCTATTTGGAAAACTAGCCCTAACAGTACCCTATCTCTAAAACAAAATCAAGCCATAACCCTAACCCTAAACCTTAACCTAAACCAAACAATAACCCTAAACCTATACCTAAATGTAGCCCTAATTTGAGTCCTAACTCTAACCCTAAAAGTAAATCTGACCCTTACTCAGACCCTAACAGTAAACCTAGCTCTAAATATTGACCTAACGCTAACCCTAGAACAAGCCCTAATCAGAATCCTAGTTCTTTCATTAGCTGTAGCCTTAATCCTAAAGCATATCCTAGCCCTATTTAAAGCCCTAAACCTAGGTTTAACCATAAACCCAACCCTAACCGTAACCCTAACCCTAACTCTACATCTAACCCTATCACTTACTCTAAACAAAACCCTCACACTAATGCTACCCTAGTCCTAAACATAATCCTTAGCCTACATCAAACCATATCTATATTACTAGTCCTAACCCTAGCCCTCATTATAGCTCTACCCTTAACTCTAACTCTGACTCTAATTCTGACACTAACAGAACCCTAGGTCTAAACCTGACACTAACCATAAAGCGAACCAGAACTCTACCCCTTCCGGTAAAACTATGGCTAAACCTAACAATAACACTAGTACTAGATCAAACCTAATTATAAATAGAGTCATAAATCTAGTCTTAGCCCTAAACAAAAACCTAGCAGTAGCCCTAAGAATAACTGTTAACCTAACGTTAAAACTAACTACATTCCTAGACCAAACACTAGTACTAAATTTGGCCCTCACCCTAAACCTAACCCTAACCCAAAAAATGACCGTTACCCTGAAACAAACCATAGCTCTAAATCTTAATCTAACCCAAAACCTAAGTAGAACACTAGACTTATTCATAACCTAACCCTAAAGCTAGCCATAACCATATCTCTAGCTCTTACGTTAACAATAGCCCTAATGCTAGCCATAAACCACACACAAAACCTAGCCCTTATCCTAGCTCTAAACCTAGCCTTTATTGTAACTCTAACCATAAGCCTAGACCTAACCCTAAACTTTATCCTCACCCTAACCCTAATTGTAAGTAAAATTCTAACCTTAATCTAAACATAACCCTAACCCTAATGCTAACATTAGCCCTGATTCTAACCGTAACCCTCAATCTAGCCCAAATCCTCGCTCAAACGCTAACACTTACATCAAACCTAACCCTGACACATACCCTAGGTCTACCCCTAACCCTATTCCTAATTCTAACCTTAACCCTAGCCCTAACCTTAGCTCTAATCCTATCCATTACTCTAAAGATAAGCCTAACAAAAATCCTAAACCTAGGCATAACTCTAACACTATTGCTAACACTAACTGTATTCATTACTCTAAACCTAAACCAAACCCTAAACCTAACCCTATTAATTACTCTAACACAAACCCAAATACTATCCCTAATGCTAATTCAAGCCTTACCTTAAATCTTAACCTAAATCAATCTCTACTCGAACCCTGACCCTAATAATACACCTAGCTTTAAACGTGATCCTTAACCTAACCCTTACACTAGACCTAGAAATAACTTAACCCTAAAACTAACCATAACCATAAACCCAAACCTGACATTAGCCCCAGCCCTAATTCTAGCCCTAACCCTAACACAAACAGTAGTCCTCATCTTAGTCCTATACCTAGCCTTAATCCTAACCCATACCCTAACACTAGCCCTATCTCTAATTTCAATGCTCCACCTAGACCTGAACTTAGGTATAACCCCATCCTTTCCCCTAACCCTATCAGTAACCCTAACCCAAACACTAACTATATCTCTACCCCTAACCATAGGCCTAACCCTAACACTAACCCTTGCACTAATCCTAGCCCTAATTTTGCCCTAACCATAACTATACCCCTAACCTTGGCCTAAGACTAACTCTAACTCTCCCCCTAAACCTATTTCTAGTTCAAACCCTATCCATCAAAATAAACCTAACACAAGCCCTAACATTAAGGCTAACCCTAGACCTAGACCCTACCCTATATCTGACCATAACTTTACATTTGTCCCCAAACCTCAGCCTAATCCTCAACCTACCACTAGACCTAACACTATCGCTAATCCTAAAACTAGACATACCCTAACCTTATCCCTTAAACAAAGCTGAGCCATTGTCCTAACCCTAAATGTGAACTTAAACCAAACCCTAACCCTAAACCTAGCCATAACATTCTAGCTCTAACTTATGTCCTGGTCCTAAAAGTAACCCTTACTCTTACTTATATTCTAACACTAACCTTAGTTCTAAATATCACACTAACCCTAAAGATAAACCTAACACTAGATCTAGACCGAATAATAACTCTAATCATTACCTTAGTTCTTATATTAGCCATAGCCCTAACCCTAGCCCTAAACCTAACAGAATAATTAGCCATAATCGAAGCCCTAACCGTAGATGTAAACCTAAACATAAACCTAACACTAGCCCTAACCCTATACCTAAACCTAGCTTAACCCTAGCCCTAAACCTAGCTCTAACTCTATCACTTACCCTAAGCAAAATCCTATCCATAATGCTAACCTTAGACCTAATACATAGCTTAATTCAAAATCTAACCCTATTAGTAGTCCTAAACCTAGCCCTTATTCTAGCTCTAACCCTAACTCAAATTCTTACCCTAACGCAAACTCTCTTTCTAAATCTGACCATCACCCTAAACCAAACCCTAAAACTAGCCCTACTAGTAAACTTAGACCTAAGCCTAAACTCAACCCTAGCCCTAGACCTAATCTTAATCCTAAATATAGCCATAACTCTACACCTAGACCTAAATAAATTCTGAGCCCTAGCCCTAACATAAGTCTTAACCTATAGCAAACACTAACCCTATCCTTATACCTAGACCTAGTCCTAATTCTGGCTTTCACCCTAAATCTAACTTTAACCTAAACACTGAACCTAACATTAACACTAAACCTAGATTTAAACCAAAACCTAAACCTAACACTAGACATACCCATAACCCTAACCCTAAAACTAGTTCTAATAAGAACCCTAGATCTTACATTACACATAGACTTTACCCTGGGCCTAAACCTAATACAAAACCTAGCCCTAATCTGAGGCCTAAACCTACCATAAGCATAACCACAATCCTAAATGTAGCCCTAAACCTAACCCTCGCCTACACATAACCCTAGCTAAAAACCTAAACCTTAGCCTAAACATAACCCTAGCCCTATTCCTAAACATAAACCTAACCCTGAACTTGACACTGACCCTAACACTTCTAGCTCTAAACATCACCCTAACCCTAAACCTAACCCTAATACTAAACATAGCACTAAAATCTTAAAACTAGCCATAATTGTAAACCTACTACTTACATTAGCTGTAACCCTAACCCTAGCCCTAACATAACCCAAGCCTAGCCCTAATCAGAGCCCTAACCATAGCTTTAAACCTAACGTAACCCTAAAACTAGCACTAATTGTAACCATAACTCTAGACTTTAACTGATCTCTAACTCTTACCATTATCATAACCATAACCCTAACCATAATGATAACCCTAGGCATAAACCAAACCCTATCACAAATCCTAACCTTTCCTTTACCCTAAAGTTAACCTGAATCATAAACCTAACCCTATCTTTACCCTAACTCCAATCCTAAAACTAATTCAAGCCTGAACTAAAAATCTTAACCTACCCCAAACCCTAACCCAGACCTTGACTTTAATAATACCTCTAACTCTAAACTTGACCATAACCTAACACCTAACCCATAGCCTAGACATAGCCATAAACCTAATCCTGAAACTATCTTTAACAATAATTCTGGAACTGAAATTAGCCTAGCCCTAATCCTTGCCTTAACCCTAAAAACACACTTAGCCCTCATCGTAGCTCTAAAACTAGCCATAATAATAACCCTAACTCTAGCCTTACACCTAACCCTAATTCTAACATTCACCCTACCTTTAAACCTAGCTATAATGTCATCTCTTACTCTAAATTTAAACCTAACCCTTACCCTATCCCTAGGGTTAAGCTAAATACAAAACCTAGCCCTAATCCTAGCCCTAATTTAGCTCTATCTCTAACCCTATCCTAACCCTAGCCCTAAGACTAACTCTAAATCTTGCCCTAGCCCTATCCCTAGTTTTATCCCTATTCACTTCCATAAACCAAACACTAGCCCTAACACTAACCCTAAAGTTAGTTTCAGCCCTAACCCTAATTCTAAATCTAACCTTAAACCTAAGCCTAAACCTAACACTAACATTAGCCCTAAACCTAATGATAATCATCAAACTAGCCCTAACCATTATCCTAGCAGTAAACCAAAAACAAGCAATAGCCCTAACCCTAAACCTTAACTAAAACCAATACTAACACTACACCTAGACCTAAACCTAGCCCTAATTCGAGTTTAAGCCTCACCTTAAAACTAATTCTGACCTTGACTCATATTCTAACACTCACCCTGGATCTAAACACTGCCCTAAACTCAAACTGAACACTAACATTAATATTAGCCCTAATTCAAGTCTTAACGCTAACCCTAAATTTAACCCTGACCTGACTCCTATCCTAGCAAGAACCATAGCTATAAATATGACTCTAACCTTCATCCTAACCATAGCACTAAAACTATCCCTAACCCTAACCCTAAAACTAACCCTAACGATAACCCTTGTTCTTACATTAGCTGTTGCTCTAATACTAGCTTTAACCCAAACAACAACAACAAAAAATCTAGCCCTAAACTGAGCCCTAAACCTGACTTTAAGTCAAAGTCTAACCCTAAACATAGCCCTAACCCTAGATCTAAATCAATCCCTTACCCTAAATGACACCTGAAACCCTAAGAGTAACCCTAGTCCTATCCCTAGTCCTTAGACTAAGAAAAACCCTAACTCTATTAATAGTCCTAACCCCAGCCTTCCTTTTAGCTCTAACACTATCCCAAAACTCTAAACCTAACACTGACCCTTATTCTGACCCTAACACTAAACCTAGGTCTAACCCTAACCCCAACCCTAACCAAAAATTTACCATATTCCTATCGCTAGACCTAACTCTTAACCTAACTCTCAGCCTAGCCCTAACCATAGCTCAGAACCTAATGCTTATGCTAAACATGATCCTAAAACTAATTCTAGTTCTAACCCTCTCCTTAACCCTAACACAAGACCTAATCCTAATCATAACCCTAGCCCGAACCTTAACTCTAAATGTACCATTACCCTAAACATAACCCTTACCATAATGCTAACCCTAGGTTTAACCCTAACCCTATCGCTTTCCCCAAACCTATGAATTATCCTACACCTATCCTGAATCCTAAACCTAATCCAATTATTGAACTAACCCTAACCCAAATGCTAATTTTAGCCCTAACCCTAAACTCAAACTTAAAGTTTAAAACTAACCGTGACCCTAAGAATCCCCGTAGATATATAACTGACTCTTACCGTACCTAACCCTTACACTAGAATTAGCCATAAAACTAATCCTAAAACTATTTCTAACCTTAAACCTAGACCTGATATTAACCCTAGCCATAATCCTAGCCCTAACCCTAACACAAACCCTAGCCCTTATCCTAGCCCTAAACATAGCCCTAAACCAAAACCTCAGCCTAAACCTAACACTAACCCTAGCCCTAATCGTAGCCCTAATTTAGCCCTGTCTCTAACCCTAAACCTAAGTCTAGTTCAAAGACTAATTCTAACTCTCACACTAACCCTAAACCTACTTCTAAACCTATCCCTTACTAGAACCCTAATCTTAGCCCTAACCCTTTTCTAACCCTAGCCCTATTCATAGCTCCAGCCATAACCCGATATCTTACACTAACTCTAAATCTAACCCTAACACTAAGCCTAAACCTAAACCTAACACTAGCCCTAACACTGACGCTAATCCTAAAACTAGCCTTAACAATAGCCCTAGTTCTAAAACAAAACCGAGCCATAGCCATAATACTAAACCTTAACCTAAACCAAACCCTAGCCCTAAGCATATCCCTAATTATAGTCCTAACACTAACCTGAAAACCCTAACCCTGATTCTTACCCTAATACTACTTCTGGCTCTAAACATCATCATCACCGTAAACCTCAACCTAACACTAGACCTAGCCCTAACCCTAACCATATAACTAGCGCTAATCATAACCCTACTTCATACATTTGCCGTAGCCTTAACCTATCCCTAACCTAACACAAAACCTAGTCTTAATCCAAGTCCTAATCCTAGCTTTAACCCTAAACTTAAACCTAACACTAACCCAAAACTAGCCCTAATGCTATATATAACCCTAGCCCTAAATTTAGGTCTAAACCTATCCATTACCCTAACAATAACCCTAACCCTTAAGCTAACTTTAGACCTAGCCCTAACTCTATCCATTAAACTAAACTAAACCTAAACCTTAAAACTATCCCTGTCATTACCCTAAACCAAAACGCTAACCTAACCCAAACCCTAACCCTAATCCTAAACCTAAAATTAAACCTAGATATAAACCTGAATCTTACCCTGCACCTAATCCTTACAATAAACCAAGCCCTAAACCTAATACTAAATCTAGCCCTAAATATAACTCTAGATCTGACATTAGCCCTAGCCCTAATACTATCCTTAAGGCTAACACAAACCCTAAATCTCATTCTAGCCATAAACCTAGCCTTAATCATACCCCTAACCCTAACTCTAATCCTAAACCTAATACTAACACTTGCCCTAGCCCTAAACCTAGCCAAAACCACATCCTTAATGCTAAACATAACACTAACTCTAACCATAACCCTTGTCCTCAAAATTGCCCTATCCTTAAACCTGGCTTTAATACTAGATCAAAACCTAACTTTATATCTAAACCTAACTCAATGCCTAAGCCTAAAAACAGCCATAAACTAGATGCTAATTCTAAAACTAGCTCTAACCCTAGCCCTAACACTAACCCTAACTGCAATTTAGCCCTATTCCCTAACCCTAACCCTAATTCTAGCCCTAAGAATAACTTTCTCTCATACTGACCCTATCACTCGTTCTAATCCTATCCCTTACCATAAATCTAACTTTATCCCAAATCCTAGTCTTCACCCTTACCCTAATCTTATCCTGAGCACTAACCTTAGATAAAAACCTAACTCTAAATTTAACCCTAAACCGAAGCCTAAGCCTAATTCTAAGACTAGCCCTAACCCTAACATTAATCCTAAAAATTGCCCTAACCCTAACCCAAGCCCTAAAACCAAAACAAGCCAAAGTTCTAACCCTAACCCTTAACCTAAACCAAGCCCTAACACTACACCTAGCCCTAACCCCAGCCCTAATTCGATTTTTAAGCCAAACCCAAAAACTAACCCTGACCCTTACTCTGACCATAACACTAAACCGAGCTCTAAACATCACCCTAACCCTAAACCTAAACCTAATATTAACCTAGCCCTAAAACACTAAAATTAGCCATAATTATATCCCTAGTACTTACATTAGCCATAAATCTAACCCCAGCACTTACTTAACCCAAAATCTAGCCCTAAACATTACCATGACCCTAGCCCTAAACAGATTTTTAACTCTATTCATTACCATAACCCTAAACCTAACCCTAATGTTAATTCATGCCCTAACTTTAAACCTTAACCTATCCCAAACCCTAACCTAGAACTTGACCCTAATAATACCCCTAGCTTTAAACTTGACACTAACCCTAAACTTATCCCTTACACTAAAGGTACCCATAATCCTAACCTTAAAACTCTGTTTAACCATAATTCTGGACCTCAACCTGAAATTAGCCTTAGCACTAATCCTATCCCAAAGTGTAAAAAAAAAATTCCAGCCCTCATGCTAGCCCTAAACATACCTTAATCATAACCCTAAGCCTAAACACAGCAATAACCCTAATTCTAACTCTCACCCTACATCTAAACCTAGCTATAAAGCCATTCATTTTCCCAAAATTTGCCCTAACCCTAAACCTTAACTATAAACTTTAAAACTAAACTATAATGTTAACCCTAACCTTAACCCTAACCATAGGCATAAATTAAACCCTAAACCTAGCCCTAATCCTAGCCGTAATTTAACCCTATCTCTAACCCTAACCATAACCCTAGCCCTAAGACTAACTCTCACCCTAGCCCAATCCCTAGTTGTAACCCTATCCCTTACCATAAACCTAAACCTAGCCATAACCCTTGCCCTATCTTTAGTTCTAGTCCTAACCCTAGATCTAAACCTAATTTCAAATTTAATCCTAACTCTAAGACTAAGCTTAACACTAACACTAGCCCTAACCCTAACCCTTGAACTAAAAAAAACCCCGAAGTTAGCCCTAACCCTAACTCTTAACTTAAACCAAACCCTAACACTACAACTAGACCTTACAGTACCCCTAGTTCGAGTCCTAACCCTAACCTTAAAACCAAACCTAATGCTGACTAATATCCTCACACTCACTCTAGCTCTGAACACCGTCCTCACTTAAAACTGAAACCTAACAGTAAACCAAGCCCTAATTTGAGTCCTAACTGTAACCCTAAAACTAAGCCTGACCCTGACTCCTATCCTAATATGAACCCTGGATATAAATATCACCCTAACATTAAACCTTACCCTAACAATAAACCTAACCCATACCCTAACACTAAAACTAAGCCTAATGGAAACCGAGGTTCTTACAATAGCCATTGCCCTAACCATAGCCCTAACACTAACACAAAACCTAGGCCTAATTCGAGCCCTAAACCTAGTTTTAACAATAACTATAACATAACCATAACCCTAACCGTAGCTCTAAACCAATCCCTTACTTATGCAAAACCATAAACCTAAGGGTAAACCTAAACCTATACCAAATATTTGGCTAACCAAAACACTAACCCTATTAATAGACCTTACCCTTGCACTCATTCTAGATCTAACCCTATCCAAAACCCTAACACTAACCATGACCCTTTTACTGACCTTATAACTAATCCTAGGTATAATCCTAACCCTAACTCTAACCCAAAGAATTCCGTACTCCAATTCCTAGACCTAATCCTGAAACTAACTCTCAGCCTGGCCCTAACCATAGCTCAGAACCTAACCCTTACACAAAACATAACTTTAACCTAACCCTTGTTCTAACCCTCACTCTAACCCTAAATCAAGACCTAATTATAACCATAACCCTTGCCCTAAACTTAAGTCTTACAGTATCATTATACTAAACATAACCTTTACCCTAATTATAACCCTAGGATGAACCCTAAACATATCAATATCACCAAAGTAATCAATTACCCTAAACCTACCCTGAACCCTAGACCTAATTCATTCATTGCACTAACCCTAATCCTAATGCTAATTTGAGCCCTAAACCAAACTCAAACCTAAACCAAACCCTAACACTGACAATGACCCTAATAATTCCCCTAGCTCTAAACCTCACTCTTACCATATACCAAACCCTTACACTAGACCTAGCCATAAAACTAACACTAAAAGTATCCCTAAGCATAACCCCAGACCTGATATTAGCCCTAGCCATAATACTAGCCCTAAACCTAACAAACACCCTAGACCTTATCCTAGCCCTAAACATAGCCTTAATTATAACCTTAACCATAAATCTAGGCCTAATTCCAACACTAACCCTAGCCCTAGTCATAGACCTAATTTAGCCCTATCCCTAACCTAAATCCTAATCCTAGCCCAAAGACTAACTCTAACTCTCACTTTAGCCCTAAACCTAGTTCTAACCCTATACTTTACTAGAACCCTAATCCTATTCCAAACCATAAGTCTAAAACTAGCCCTATTCATAGCCCTAGCACCAACCCTAGATCTAACCCTAACTCTACATCTAACCCTAACCCTTAGCCTAAACCTAAACTTAACATTAGCCTTAACCCTAAGGCTAATCCTAAAACTAGCACTAACCCTAGCTCTAAAACAAAACCAAGCCATAGACCTAACCCTAACCTTAAATATAAACTAAACCCTAACCCAACACTTAGCCAAAAATCTAGCCCTAATTCGAGTTTTAAGCCAAATCCTAAAACTAACCCTGACCCTGACTCTGACCTTAACATTAACCCTAGCTCTAAATATTATGCTAATCCTATACCTAAACCTAACAATAGACCTAGCCCTAACTCTAACCCTAAAATTAGCCCTAATCACAACCCTTGTACCTACATTAGCTATTAACCTAAAACTAGCTTTAACTTAACCCAAAACTCAGCCTTATTTCGAGCACTATCCCTAGATTTACCCTTAAGCCTAACCCTATCACTAATCATAACTATAACCCTTTCCATAACCCTAGATTTAAACCTAACCCTAAACCTAAGCCTAACATTATCAATAATCATAACAATAACCCTAGTCATACCTCTCTAACCCTACCCTTTACTCTAACAATGACCCTAAACCTAATGCTAAACCTGGGGCTAAACCTAACTGTGTCCCTTATTCTAACCCTATCCATTGCACTAAACCTAACCTGAAACCTAAACCTATAACTATCTTTACTCTAACCTTACTCTAATGCTAATTTTAGCCCTAACATTAAATCTTAACCTATCCAAAACACTAATTGCGACACTGACCCTAAAAGTACCCTTTGCTCTAAACCTGACCCTAACCCTAAACCTAATTCTTACACTAGATGTAGCCATAAACTTAACCCTAAAACTATTTTTAACTGTAACACTACACCTAAAATTAGCCCTAGCCATAATCCTAGCTCTAAACCTAGGCTTAAACCTAGCCCAAACCACTGAGCTCTAACCCTATTTCTATTTCTCAGCCTAGTCCTAAACCTACTTATAACCTCATGCTGTACCCCAAAACTAACCAGAACCCTAAACTCAACAATAACCCTCTTCCTAAACCTAGGCCTAACACAAAGCCTAGTGCTAATCCTAGCCTTTATTTAATCCTATCTTAAACCTAAACCTAGCCATAAGACTAACACTAACTCTTGGCCTAGCCCTAGCCCTAGTTCTATCCTTAGCCTTAATCCTAATACTACATCTAAGCCTAAGTCTAAATCTAAACCTAACTCTTAATTTAACTGTAAAAATAAGAATAAACCAAACCCTATCACTACCCCTAACCTTAACGCTAATCCTAAAATTTGTCCAATCCTTAGCCCTAGCCATAAACCATAACCAAACCATAGCCCTAATCTTAACCCTTAACCTAAATCAAATCCTAAACCTAAAATTAACTCTAAAACTAACTATAAAACTAACCCTGACCCTGACCCTGACAATGAAACTAAAAATAATCCTAGCTCTAAACATCAGCCTAATGTTAAATTAACCCTAACCTTATATCTAGCCTTAACCTAACCCTAAAACTGCCTTAATCATGACCCTAGTTTGGACGTTAGTCATTGTTCTAACTGTAGCACTAAACCTAAAACAAATTTTACCCCTAATCCAAGCCCTAACCCTAGTTTTAACGATAATACTAGCCCTAACCCTAAACTTAACACTAGCACTAACCCGAACTCTAACACTATTCATTACCCTAAGGCAAACCCTAACCCAAATAAATGCTAACCCTAGTCTTAACCCTAATCCTTAGCCTAAATTTAACTCTAACGGTAATACTAGTCTTAACCCTAGACCTCATTCTAGCTCTAAAACTAACTCTGGCACTCATCTGACCCTAACATTTACCCTAGGTCTAAACCTGACCCTAAACCTAAACCAAACCCTAACACTAGCCCTACTGGTAACTCTATACCTATAACTAAGCCTAACACTAGACGTAGACCCAAAGCTAATCCTAAATGTAGCTATAACTCTAGCCCTAGACCTAAACAAAAACCTAGTACTAGACCTAATAATAACCCTTAACCTAAACCAAACACTTACTCTATGCCTAGACCTAAACCTAGTCCTAATTCTGTCTCTAAACCTAACGATAACCCTATCCCAAAAGCTGACCCTAATTCTAACACTGAACCTAGCTTTAAACCTGAGACTAACCCAAAACCTAGACCTAACACTAGACCTAGGCATAACCTAACTCTAAAACTAACCCTAAACACAACCCTAACTCTTACATTACCCATAGTCCTAACCCTACCCCTAAACCTAACACAAAACATAACCCTAATCTTAGGCCTAAACTTAACTCTAAGATTAACTCTCATCCTGAACCTAGCCCTAAACCTAGCCCTAACCTATGACTCGCCTTAGACTAACTCTAGCTCAAAGCCTAACCCTTACACTAAACTTAAAGCTAGCTATATCCTAAACGCTAACCCCAACCCTAGCCCTAATTTTAACATTAAACCTAGCCTTAACTTTAGCTCTAAACATATCCGTTACCCTAATACTAACCCTAACCCTAATTAAAACCCCATCTCTAACACTAAACCTAATTCTAACCATAAATGTAAACCTAGACCTAAACCTAAACCTAACCCTCTCCCTAGCTCTAACCCTAGCTCAAACACTAACCATTACACTAACCTAAGTATAACCCTACCCCTAAACTTAATACTTACCCTAACCCTAAAACTTACCCTAAATCACAACCTAGCCCTATTGATAATCCTAGTCCTAATCCTAGACTTAATCCAAACAATAACCTAGCCTTAAACCTAGATCTAAACCTATCCATTAAACTAAATATAACCCTAACCCTAATGCTAACCCTAATCTGATCACTAAACCTAAACCATCCATTACCCTAAACCTTAACTGAAACCTAAACTAAACCCTATCCATTACCCTAACCCTAAACCTAACCATAATGCTAATTTAAGCTCTAACCCTAAACCTTTGGGTAAACCAAATGCTAACCCTGACCCTGACTGTAATAATAACTCTAACCCTGAGGCTAACCTTTAACCTAAACCTATCTCTTACACTAGACCAATCCATAACCCAACCCTAAAACTATTCTTAACATTAACCCTAAACCTGATATTAGACCTAGACCTGGTCCTAGCCGTAATCTTAACAGAAACCCTAGCCCTTAACCTAACCATAATTCTAGCCTGAATTCTAAACTAAACAATAACCCTAGGCCTAATCCTAATTCTAACCCCCACCCTAGCCCTAAAGCTAACTCTAACCCTACCCATTTTCCTATACTTAACCTTAACATCAATGCTAACCCTCACTCTAGCCCAACCCCTTGGTCTAACCCTAACACAAACCCTATCCTTAATATTAGCCCTAATTTAGCCCTAAACCTAACACTAACCCTAACCCTAATTTAGCCCTAATTTAGCTCTAACCCTTACTCTAACTCTAGCCCTAATCCTAGCCCTAATTTAGCCCTAACCCTAACACTAAAACTAGCCCTAATCCTAGCCCTAATTTAGCCCTAAACCTAGCCCTTACCCTAGCCATAATACTAGCCCTAATAAAGCCCTAACCCTAACCCTAAGACTACGACTATGACTAACTGTAATTCTCTCCCTAGCCATGTCTCTAGTTCTAACATATTCGTTACCATAACCCTAAACCTCGCCCTAAACCTAGACCTATCCCTAGCCCTAACCCTAGATATAACCCTGACTCTAAATCTAAACCTAATTCTAAGCCTAAACCTCAACCTAACACTAGCCCTAACCCTGATGTTAATCCATAATCTAGCCATAACTGTAGCCCTAGCCCTAAAACAAAACCAACCTATATCCCTAACCCTTAAACTAAACCAAATCCTAACCTTCAACTAGTACTAACTTTGTCCTAATTCAAGTTCTAATACTAATCCTAAAACTTACCCTTACTGTAAAACTGACCCTAACAATAACACTTGCTCCAAACATCACCCTAACCCTAAACCTAAAACTAGCAATAATTGCAAACCTAGTTCATACATTATCCATAGCCTTAATGCTAGCCCTAACTAAACCCAAATCCAAGTCCTAATCTGAGCCTTAACCCTAGCTTTAACCCTAACCCTAAACCTAACCCTAAACTAGAACCTAGCCCTAAACATTACCCTAACACTAGCCAGAATTCTAACCATAACCCTATTCCTATCACTAGCTCTAAACCTATCCATTACCCTAAACATAACTATAACTTTAATAATAACTCAAGGCCTAACCCTAAACTTATCCCTATCCCTAACCTATTTCATTAAACTAAACCTAACGTGAACCCAAAACCTAACCCTATTATAACCCTAACCCTAACCCTTATGCTAATTTTAGCTATAACAAGAAACCTTAACCCAAACCAAATCCTAATCTGACCCTTTCCATGATAATATACCTAGCTTTAATCCTGACCCTACCCCTAACTAGACCTAGCCATAAACCTAAGCCTAAAACTATCCCTAACCATAACCCTAGACCTGACATTTGCCCTAGTCATAATTTTATCCCTAACATAAACACAAAACAAACCCATAATGCTACCCCTAATACTAGCCCTAATCCTATCCATAATACTAGCCCTAAATTTAGCTTTAACCCTATAAATTTTCCTAAACAAATCCCTAATTATAATTCTAACCCTATCCCTAAACCTAACTTTATCTATTACGCTAAATCTAACCTGAACCATTAACAAAACCCTATCATTACCCTAACACAATCATAATGCTAATTCGAGCCCTAACCCTAAACCCTAACCTAAACAAAACACTAAGCCTGACCCTGACCCTAATAATACCCCTAGCTCTAAATTTGACCCCTACCCTAAACCTAACACTTGCACTAAACATAGACATAAACCTAACCCTAAAACAATCCCTAACCATAACCCTATACCTGACATTTGACCTAACACTAATCCTAGCTTTAACCCTAACACAAACCCTATCCCTCATCCTAGCCCTAAACCTAGATTTAATCATAAATCAATTCAAACCCTAGTCCTAATCCTAATTCTAACCTTCACCCTAGCCCTATCCCTAGGTCTAACCCCATTGATTGCACTAAACCTAACCATAAGCCTAAAATTTACCCTAGGCCTAAACATAATCATAAACCTAGCTCTATTCCTAGCTCTAATTAAGCCCTATAATAACCAAACACTAAGCTTAGCTCAAAGACTAACTCTCACTCTCACCCTAGCACTATTCCTAGTTCTAAACCTATCCCTTAAAATAAAACTTTTTCTAGCCATAAACCAAGACCTAACAGTAGCCGTATCTTTAGCCCTTGACCTAACCCTAGATTTAATCCTAATTCTAAATCTAATGTAAACACAAAAAAACCCATAACCCTAAACCTAACACTTTAACCCTAAGCCTAAACCTAAACCTAACAATAGCCCTAAACTAATGCTAAGCCTAAAACTAGCCCTAACCATAGACCTGGCCCTAAAACAAAACCAAGCCATAGCCCTAAATTTAAAACTTAACCTAAACCAAAACATAACCCTATACTTAGCCCTAACCTTAGCCCTAATTCGAGTCCAAACCCTAACCCTAAAACTATTCTGACCTTGAATTTGACCCTAACACTAACCCTAGCTCTAAACATCACCCTAACATTATATCAAACCCAACCAGTAAACCTAGTCCTAACTCTAATCCTATCACAGGCAAAATCTTAACCCTAGTCCTTACATTGGCTATAACTATAAAATTAGCCCTAACTCTAACCAAAATCTGAACTTAATGCAAGACCAAACCCTAGCTTTAACCCTAAACCTAAACTTAACAGTAGCCTTAACCCCTAACCTTAAACATAGCCCTAACCCTAGCTCTCATCCTATCCCTTACCCGAAGCTAACCCTAACCCTAATGCTAACCCTAAGTTTAACCCTAATCCTTAGCCTAACCTAAACCCTAACCCTATTACTAGTCCTTAATCTAACCCTCATTCTAGCTCTAACCATAACCCAAACCCTAACCATAACACTGACCCTTATTCTGGCCCTAACTGTATGTCTAAAACTGACCCTAACCATAAACTAAACCCTAACACTAGCAATAGCAATAAACTTATACATAAACCTAATCCTAACACAAGCCCTAGACCTAAACCTAATGTTAAATATAGCCATATCTCTAGCCCTAGACCTAAACAAAAACCTAGCCCTAGCCCTAATGATAAACCTTAACCTAACACAAACACTAACCCTACCCCTAGCCGTAACTCTAGTGATAATTCTGGGTTTTTCCTAACCCTAACTATAACCTGAACACTGACCCTAACTCTAACACTAACCCTAGTTCTAAACATCAGGCTAACACTTACCCTCACCCTAACACTTGACCTAGCTGTAACACCCAAAAAGTAGCCCTAATCATTACCCTGGTTCATACATTAGTTGTAGGCCTAACACTAGCTGCAACCTAACCAAAAACCTGGCCCTAGTTTAACCCTAGTTTTAACCCTAACCCTAAAACTAGCCCTAACCCATAACCTAACCCTAGTTCTAACCCTAGCTCTTAACCTATCCATTATCTTAAGCTAAACCCCAAACCTAATGCGAACCCTAGTCCTAACCCTAATCCATAGCATAACCCAAATCCTAACCCTATTATTAATCCTAAACCTAACCTTCGTTGTAGCTCTAAACCTAACCAAAACCCAAACCCTACCCTGAAACTTGTTCTGACTCTAACACTAACCATAGGTCTAAACCTGACCCTAACCCAAAAACGAACCCTAATATTAGCCCTACTGTTTATCCTATACATAAAACAAAACCTAATGCTAGCCTTAGACTTAAACCTAATCCTAAATCTAGCCACATCTCTAGCCCTACACCTGAACAACAACCTAGCCCTAGCCCTCTGAATAACCCTTAACTTAACTCAAACACTAACCCTACCACTAGACCTAATCCTATTCCTAATTTTTCCACTTACCACAATACTAAGTCAAACCTGAACACTGGCCCTGACCCTAACATAATCCTAGCTCCAAAGCTCACCCTAAACCAAAACCTAATCCTAACACTAGACCTAGCCATAACCCTAACCACTCTAATCATAATCCTAGTTCTTACATTACCCATGGCCCTAACCGTGGGCCTAAACTAACACCAAACCTAGACATAATCCTAGGCCTGAACAAAGCCCTAATTGTAACCCTAAACAAAACCCTAGCCCTAATCCTAACCCTAAGCCTCACTTTAGACCTAACACTAGCACAAAGCCTAACCTTTCCCTTAACATAACCCTAGCCCTATCCCAAACCCTAACCTAACACTAGCCCTAATCCTAATCTTAACCATAGCCCTAACCATAGCTTTAATTACATGTAGTACTCTAACCCCAGCCCTAATCTTAAAGATAACTCTAGCCCTAACCCTAGCTCTATTTCTATCTATTTCCCTAAACATAATCCTAACACCAATGCTAACCCTAGGCTTAAACCTAACCCTATCGCAATCTCTAAACCTATCCATTACCTAAAACAAACTTGAACCCTAATCCTAAGCCAATTCATTACCATAACCCTAACTATAACCTTAATTCTAATTCGAGTGCTAAACCTAAACCTTAACCTAAAACAAACCTTAAGCCATACACTAACCCTAATAATACACATAGCTGTAAACTTGACCCTTACCTTAAATCAAACTCTTAAACTAGACCTAACCATAAACATAACCAGAAATCCATCCCTAACAGTAACCCTAGACCTGACACTAGCCCTAGCCCTAATCCTAGCCCTAACCCTAACACGAACACTAGCTCTCATCCTAACCCAAAACCTTGCCTTAATCATAACCTAACTCTAATTCTAACCCTTTCCCTAGACCTTAATCTAGTTATAACCCCATCATTTATCCTAAACATAGCCCAAACCCTAACCATAGCCCTGACCTTAACTTTAAGACTAACCCTAACACTAACTAAAGCCTTAATCCTAAACCTAACCCTAACCATAGCTTTAAGACAAACTGTAACTCTCACACTAGCCCTAGCCCTAATTCTAACCCTATCACTTACCATAACTTATTCCTAACCTTAGCCTAGAATAACCATAGCCCTAACCTTACACCTTGCTCTAAGCATAGATCTAAACCTAACTCTAAATCTAACCCTAATTCTACACCTAAACCTAACCCTAAAACTAGCCCTAACCTTAAAGGTAATCCTAAAACTAGCCCTATCCACAGGCTTGGCCCTAAAACAAAACTGAGCCATAGCACTAACCCTAAATTTTACCTAAACCAAACCATAACCTTACTTCTAGCCCTAACCCTAGCCCTAATTTGAGTCCTAATCTGAACCCAAAAACTACCCCTGAACCTGTATCTGATATTAACACTAACCCTACCTCTAAACATCAACCAAAACCTAAAACTTACCCTAAAACTAGACCTAGTCCTAACCCTAATTCTAAAACTATTTGTAATCATAACTCTGGATCATACATTAGCCATAACCTTAAACCTTATTCTTACAAAAACCTAGCCCAAATCTGAGACCTAAACAAATCTTTCACCCTAACACTAACCCTAACACTAGCCCTAAACCTAACCCGAAACGTAGTTTTAACCCTATCTCTTACCTTATCTTTAACCCTAGCCAAATCTCAACCCTAATGGTAACCCTAGTCCTCAAACTAATCCTTAGTCTAACCCAAACCATTAACATATTACTAGCCCTAAACCTAGCCCTCATTCTTGTTATGCCCATAACCCAAATCCTAACCTGAAACCTGACCCTTATTCTGACCTGAACCTAAACCAAACCCGAACACTAACCCTACCAATTTTCTATAACTAAACCTAGCCTTAACACTAGCCCTATATTAAACCTAATCCTAAAATCTAGCCATATCTTTAACCAAGACCTAAACAAAAACCTATCCCTAGCTCTAATGATAACCCTTAAACTAAGCCAATCACTAAGTTTACCTCTTGACCTGACCAATCCTAAGTCTGCCTCTAGCCCTAACCCTAACCCTAATCCAAACACAGACACTGACACTAACACTAAACTATCTATAAAAATGACCCTAACCAAAACCTAAACCTAACACTAGACCTAGCCATAACTGTAAACATAACCCTTATATTACCATAGCACTAAAAATAGCTCTAAACCTAACACAAAACTTAGCCCTAATTTTTAGCCTAAATCTAGCCCAAAGTGTAACCCTAACCCTAACCTAACCTTATACCTTACCCTAAGCCTAACCCTCACACTAACCCTAAATCTCTCCTTAGACCTAACCCTAGATAAACTGAAAACAAAACCCTAAACATAACCCTAGCCCTATCCCTAAACCTAATCCTTATCGAGCTCTATTCATAATGTTAAAACTAGTTCTCATACTATCTTGAAAATTATCCATTACCCTAAACCCAACCTTAACCCTTGCTCTAATTCTAATTGTAAACCTAATCCTAGACCTAAACCTAAACCTAACACTCATCGTATCCTTAACCTTAGATAAAACCCTAACCCTTACTCTAACACTAACCCTAGACCAAACACTAACACTAACTCTAAACATAAAAATGCCCCTAAACCTAACCTGAAATCTAACCCTATCTATCAACCAAACTCTAAAGAAAACCTTAGCACTAACCCTAACACTAATTCTAACTTTAACCATAAATGTAACCCTAGACATAATAATAAACCTAACCCTCACCCTAGCTTTAACCCTAGCTCAAAACCTAACCTGTATCCTAAACCTAACCCAAAACCTAAGCCTGGCCCTAGCCCTAACCCTAACCCTAACTCTAGCCCTAATCCTATTCAAAACCCTAGCTTTAACACTAGCTCTAATGCTATACATTACCATAACAATAACCTTAACCCAAATGCTAACACTAGGCTTAACCCTAACCCTATCATTAACCCTAATCCTACCAATTACCCTAATCTTAACTTGAATCCTAAACCTAAACCTATTCATAAACCTAACCCTTGTTCTAACTGTAACGCTAATTTGAGCCCTAACCATAATAATTAACCTAACACAAACCCAAAACCTGACACTGATCCTAAAAATACACCTTACTTTTAACCTGGCCATTACCCTAAACCTAACATTAAATCTAGCCATGAACCTAACCTATAACTATCCCTAGCCGTAACCCTAAATCTGACATTATCCCTATCCCTAAAACTTGCCCTAAACCTTACACAAAACTAGCCCTCATCATAATCCCAAATGTAGCCTTAATTCTAACACAAACGTAACCCAGAACTAAATCTAATTCTAATCATTGCCCTAGCCCTAAACCTAGCTATAACCCCAACCCTTCCCCTAAACCTTACCCTGAACATAATCCTAAACATAGCCCTAAACCTAGGCTTAATGGTAACAACAATCCTAGACATATTCTTAGCCCTAATTTAGCCCTAAACTTAACCATAACCCTAGCCTTAAGACTAACTCTAACTATTGCCCTAGTTCTATTCCTAGTTCTAACCCTATCCCTTACCTAAACCTAAACACCAGACCTAACCATAGCCCTAATCCTAGCCATAGCCCTAACCTTAGAATTAACCATAACTCTAAATGTACCCCTAAGCCTAAACTCACCCTATCACTAGCAATAAAACAAACATTAATTGTAAAACTACCTTTAACTTTAGCCTTAGCCCTAAAACATAATGTGCCATAGCACTAACCCTAACCCTTAACCTAAACAAAATCCAAACCCTATATCTAGCCCTAAGCCTACTCCTAATTCGAGTCCTATCCCCAACTCTAAAACTAATTTGGACCCTGACTCTGATCCTAACACTAACCCTAGCTCAAAACATCATCCTGAACTTAAACCTAACCATAAAACTAGACGTAGCCCTAAATTTAACCATAAAATTAGCCCTAATTATAACCCTAGTTCTTACATTAGCTGTATCCCTAACACTAGCCCTAATGTATCTTAAAATCTAGTCCTAATGCGAGCACCAACCCTAGCTTTAACACTAAATCTAAACCTAAACCAAGTCCTAACCCTTACCCTAAACCTAACCCTGACTTGTATCCTTGCACTAACCCTAAATCTAACACTAAGCCTAAAACTAGCACTAACAATAACCCTAGCCCTAAGCCTAGCTCTAACCCTATCCATTACCCTTACCCTAACCCTAATCCTAACCCTGATGCTAACCCTCAGCCTAATCCTAATACATTCACTAACTCTAACTGATCCATTACCCTAAACATAACACTAACTCTAAACCTAACTGAACACTAAGCCTAACTCTATTACTAGTCCTAACTCTAATCCTCAACTAGCTCTATAACTATTCCAAAGCCTAACCCTAACCCTGACCCTTATTCTGACCCTAACACTAAACATAGGTCTAAACCTAACTCTAATTCTAAACCGACCCCTAACATTGGCACTACATGTAACCCTATACCTAAACCTAACGCTAACACCAGGCCTAGACCTACACTTAATTCTTTATCTAGTGATAAATCTAGGCCTAGCCCTAAACAAAAACTTAGCTCTAGCCCTAATAATAACCCTTAACCTAACCCAAACACTAACCATAACCCTAGACCAAACCCTAGTCCTAATGTTGGCCCTAAAAATAAACTTAACCCTAACACGAACACTGACCCGTACCCTAACACAAACCCTAGCTCTAAACCTTATCCTAACAAAAAACATAATTCTAACACTAGACCTAGCCATATTACTAACCCTGAAACTAAACTAGCCATTACCATAGGCTAAAATTACCTCTACCTCTATCATTTACCCTAATGCTAAACCTATGCTAACCGTAGCCCTAATCCTCACACTGACACTAATCCTACTCCTCATCCTAGTCCAAACACTATCTCAATCCCTAACCCTTAAACTTAACCTAACCCTAACACTAACCCATGGTCTAAATCTAAACCTAACCTTAATCCTATCCCTAACCCAACTTTAAGCCTACATATTACCCTAACTCTAACCCTAACCTTAATGATAACCTATTCCTAACCCTAGCTCTAACCCTACCCATTACCGTAACCCTAACTCTAACCCTGATGATAACTCTATCCCTTACCTTTAATCTACCCTAACCCTAGACATAACCATATACCTAATCCTAGACATAGAGCTAACCCTTGCTCAAACCCTAATCATTACCCTAAACCTAACACTAAACTTAACCCTAATCCTAAACTTAAGAAGAAACTTAACCCTAACCCTAACCCTACCATGACATCAAACCCTATCTAATACACTAAACCGTAACTATAACCTAGACCTAACCCTAACTCTAAATGTTACCACTACATTAACCCTAGCTCAAACTCTAAACCATATCCTAAACTTAAACCTAACCCTAATCCTAGGCTTAACCCTAACACTAGCCCTAATACTAACCTTAACCCTAGCCCTAAACCTATCCATTATTGTAAGCACAACCATAACCCTAAGGCTAATCCTAGGCCTAACCCTAACCCTTTTGCTAACTCTAACCCTATAAATTACCCTACACCTAATATGAACCCTAAACCTAAACCAATATTGTTCTAACCAAACCCTAATGCTAATTCAACCTCTATACCTAAACTCTAACATAAACCAAACCTGAAACCTAATTCTAAACCTAATAACACCCCTAGCTCTAATCCTGACCCTACGCTAAACCCAACCCTTACACTAGACCCAGCCATATATCTAACCCTCATTCTGTTTCTAACTTTAGCCTTCACCTGACACTAGCCCAAGCCCTAATTCTTGCCATAACCCTAAAACAAAACCTAGCCCTCATCCTGGCCCTAAACCTAGCCTTATTACTAAACCAATCTGTAACACTAGCCCTAATCGAAATTCTAACCTTCGACCTAGCCCTAAAACTAGCTCAAACCCCATTTCTTCCCCTAAACCTAACCCTATCCCTAAACCTAAACCTAAGCCTAAAACTAGGCCTAACTCTATTACAAATGCTAGACTTAATCCTAGCCATAATTTACTTCTAAACCTAACTTAACCCTACCCCTAAGTCTAACTCTAACTCTTGCCCTAGTCGTATTTCTAGTGCTAACTCTATTCCTTACCATATTTCTATCACTTGCCTTTTCATTTGCCCTAACCCTAGCTCTAACCTTAATCCTATATCTAAACATAAGTCTAAATCTAATCCTAACTCTAAGCTAAAACTCTCACTAACACAAGCAGAAATGGTAATCCTAAAACTAGCCCTAACCTAGCCCCAGCCCAACAAAACAACCAAGCCATAGCCCTAACCCTAACCTTTAACATAAAACAAACCCTAAACCTACATCTAGTTCTTAACCTAGCTCTAATTAGAGTCCTATCCATAACCCTAAAACAAACCCTGACACTGACTTTTATCCTAACACTAACCTTAGCTCTAAACATCACTCAAAATCTAAACCTAAACCTAAACCTAGACCTACCCATATTCCTAACCCTAAAACTAGTTCTAATCATAATACTAGTTCTTACATTAGCTGAAGCCCTAAACCTAGCCCTAACCTAACCCAAAACCTATCCCTAATTGGAGCCCTAACACTACCTTTAACCATAACCATAACCTTAAATCTAGCCATAACTCTTACCCTAAACCTAACCCTAACCCTAACCCTTGCCATTACCCAAAACCTAACCCTAACACTAGCCTTAATCCTAACAATAAACCTAGACCTAAACCCAGCTATAACACTATCCATTACCCTAATCTTAATCTTAACGCTAATGTTTACCCTAAGATAACCTTAAACCTATTCCTAACCCTAAACCTATACATTACCCTAAACCTAACCTGAAACCTAAACTAACCATACCCATAAACCTAATTCTAACCCTAATAATCTTAAACCTGAAACTATCTCTAACCATAATCCTAGAGCAGACATTAGCCCTATCCCTAATGAAGCTCTGACCTTAGAACAAACTCTAGCTGTAATCCTAGCCCCAATCTTAGCCTTAGTCTTAAACCTAACCAAACCACAGACCTAACCCTAACTTTAACAATCACCCTCGTTTTAAAGGTAGCTATAACATCATACTGAACCATAAACAAAACCATAACCCTGGCCATGAACCTAGACTCAGACTTAATACGAACTCCACCTATAATCCTAGCCCCAATTAAGCCCTAATTCTAACCCTAAATCTAACCCTAACACTAAGACTAACTCTAACTCTCGCCCTAGCCCTATCTCTAGTTCTAACCCTATCCATTATGATAACTCAAACTCTATCCCTAAACCTATCCCTATTCTTCACTGTAGTCCTAAACAATCTAACCCTAACTCTAAATCTAACCCTAATCCTAAGTCTAAACCACAACCTAACACTAGCACTAACCCTAAGGCAAATTTGAAAACTAGCCCTAACCCAAGTCCTAGCCCTCAAGAAAAACCGAGCCATAGCACTGATCCTAACCCTTAACCTAAAAGAAACCCTTACCCCACACCTAGCCCTAACCTTAGCCCTAATTTGAGTCCTAACCCTAACCCTGGAACTAATACTAACTCTGAGTCTGCCCTTGACACTAACCCTATCTCTTCATATCAACCTATCCCTAAACCTAATCCTAACACTAGACCTCACCCTAAACCTAACCCTAAAAGTAGCCCTAAATATAGTGCTAGTTCTTACATTAGCCATAGCCCTAAACGTAACACAAAATCTAGCCCTAATCCAAGGTCTAAGCCTAGCTTTAACACTAACCCTAACCCTGGCCCCAACCCTAACCCTATCCCTAGTTCTAATCCTAGCTCTAACCATATTTCTTACACTTAGTCAACCCCTCAACCTATTGCTACCATAGTCCTAACCCTAATTCTAAGCCTACCCCAAACCCTAACTCTATTACAGTCCTAAAAATAACCCTAATTCTAGCTCTAAACTTAAGCCAAACCCTAACTCTAACTCTGATCCTTATTCTGACCCTAACACTAAACCTAGGTTTAAACCTGACCCTATCCCTTATCCAAAACCTAACACTAGCCCTACAATTATCCCTAACCCTAAAGCTAACACTAACACTAGCCCTAGGCCTAAACCTAATTCTAAATATAGATGTAACCCTAGTCTTAGCCCTAACAATAACACTTAACTTAAACCAAACACTAACTCTACACCTAGAAGCAACCCTAGTCCTAATTCTGGACCTAAACCTAAACCTAATCCTAACCTGAACTCTGAAACTTACCCTAACAAAAACGCTACCTCTCAACCTTACCCTAACCAAAAAACTAACCCTATCATTAGACAAACTTTAAATCTAGCCATAACCATAACTCTAGCTCTTACATTACTCATATACCTAACACTAGCCCTAAACCTCAAACAAAACCTAGCCCTAATTACATCCCTAAACCTAACCCTAAGCAAAACTCTAACCCTAAACCTAGCCCAAACCCTATCCCTAACCCTTGTTCTAGCCATAACCCTAGCCATAACACTAAACCTTACCCTAAACATAACCCTAGCTGAAACCCTAAATGTAACCCTAACTCTAACCCTAATCCTAACTGTAAACATAGCCCAAATCCTAGCTCTAACTCTATCCATTACACTAACCATGACCCAAAAAGTAATGCTAACCCTAGCCCTAAACCTAACCCTAAACCTACCCTAGTCCAGACTGTAACCCTAACCCTCGCCCCAGCCCTAAACCAAGCTCAATATCTAACACTTAAAATTAACCTAACCCTAACACCAACCCAAGGCCTAACCCTAACCTTAACCCCAGCCCTAATCCTAACCTTAACCCTAGCTCTAACCCTAGCTCAAACCCTACTCATTACCCTAACCCTAAACTTAACCCTAATGATAACACAGGACCTAAAGCTAAACCTACCCTAACCCTAAACAAAAACATAGTCCTAGAATTACCAATGAATCTCACCCTAACCCTAAACCTAAGCTACCTCAAACGCTAACTCTAATCATAAATCTATACCTAACGCTAACCTAAACCTGAACCTATCTTTAACCTGAAATCTAAACCTATTACCCTAACCCTAATGATAACCCTAGCCCTAACCGTAAAACTATCCATGACCATAACCCTAGAAAAAACCCTAAATTAACATTAGCCATAGCAAAAATAGTAGCTCAATCACTAAACCATAGCATAAACCTAATGCTAGGTAGAATCCTAGCCCTAACGCTGACCCTAACTCTAACTCTAGACCTAATCCTAACCATAATTCTACCCTAACCCTAGGTCTAACCCTATAAAGTACCCTAACTATAACCATAACCCTAATTCTAACGCTAGGCCTAACCCTAAACCTACAACAAATCCTAACCATATCCATTACCTTTAACTTAACCTAACCCTAGACCTAACAGTATCCATTACCCTAACTCTAATTCTAACCTTAATGCTAATTTGAGCCTTAACCCTAAACCTTAATCTAACCCAAACCCAAAGCATGACTCTGACCCTAATAATACCCAAGCTCTTAATCTGACCCTTTCCCAAAATGTAACACTTTAATTTGACTTAGCCATAAAACAATCCCTAAAAATATTACTAACTATAAACCTAGATCTGACATTAGTAATAATCCTAATTCTTGCACTAAACCTTACACAAAACCTAGCATAATCCTAGCCTTAAATTTAGCCTTAATCTTAAATCTAACCATAACTCTAGCTCTAACCCTAAAGGTAATCATAAAACTAGCCCTTACCAAAACCATAGCACTAAAACAAAACCGAGACACAGGCCTAACAGTAACTTCAACTTAAACCAAAACCTAGCACTACACCTAAAAATAACCCTAGCCCTAGTTCGAGTCCTAATCATAACCTTAAAAATACCCTGAACCTGACTTATATCCTAACACTCATTCTAGCTCTAAACAGAACCCTAAACTTAAATTGAACCCTAACAGTAACCCTAGCCCTAAATCGATTCTTAACACTAACCCTAAAATTAATCCTGATCTGACTGATATTCTAACCCTAACCCTAGCTCTAAATATCACCCTAATCTTAAACCTAATCCTTTCACTTGACCTACCCCTTACCCTAACCCTAATTTTAACCCTAGTTCTTATAATAGCCGTTGCCCTAACCCTAGCCTTAAACCTCACACAAAACTAGCCCTTATCTGAGACCTAAACCTAGCCATAAACCTAACCCTAGCCCTAACCTTATCCCTTACATTGAGCAAAACCTTAACCCTAATTGTAACTCTAGACCAATCCCTAATCCTTAGGCTTACCAAATCCTAACCCTATTAATAGTCCTATGCTAGATCTCTTTTTAGTTCTAATGCTATCCCCAACCCTAATCCTTACTGTGTCTCTTTTTCTGACGGTAACATAAACCCTAGGTCTAAACCTCACCGTAACCCAAAACCAAATCCTAACACTAGCCTTACATGTAACCTTATACATAAACCAAACCGTACCACTAACTCTAGACCTAAACCTAATCCTAAATCTAGCCTGAACTCTAGCTCTAGACCTAAACAAAATTCTAGCCCTAGCCCTAACAAAAACATTTACCTAACCCAAACACTAACTTTACTCCTAGACCTAAACCTTGTCCTAATTCTGGCTTTAACCCTAACTTTAACTCTAACCAAAACACTGACCCTGCCTTTAACCCTAAACCTACCTCTAAACCTGAAACTCATAAAGCTAAACTTAATTCAAGACCCAGCCATAAACCTAACTGTAAAACTAGCCCTAATCATAACCATAGATTTTACATTACCAATAGCCCTAACCCTAAGCCTAAACCTAGCCCTAAACATAGATCTAAATTTAGGCCTAAGCCTAGCCCTAAGCATAATAATAATCCTAACACTAGACCTATATATAACCCTAACTCTCACCTTAGTCCTAAGATAGCTCAAAACCTAACACTTACCTTAAACATAAACCTAGATCTATCCCTTACTCTCACCCTAAACCTAGCCGAAATCCTAAATTTAACCTAGCCCTAAACCTAGCTCTAAACCTACCCATTTCCCTATCCCTAAACCTAACATTATTGATAATCCTAGATTGAACCCTGATGTTAACCCTAACCCTAACTGGAAAACTTACCATAGATACTACCCTAAAATTAACACTAAGCATAGCCCTAACTCTATATCAAACCATAAACCTAACCATAAACCTAAACATAACCATAGGTATAATTCTAACTCTATCACTAATTCTAACTCTAAACCAAAATCTAAACCTAACCTAACCCTATCTGTTACCTAAACCCTAACCCTAACATTAATGATAACCCTAGTCCTAACTCTAGCGCTACACCTAGATCTAACCCCAGCCCTAATTCGAGTCCTAACCATAACCTTAAAAATAATCCTGAACCTCATATATCCTAACACTCATCCTAAACCTAACAATCACCCTAACACTAAACCTACCATAATCCTATCTCTAGACCTGATCCTAAATCTAGCCCTAACCCTAGCTCAAAACTTAACCTTTATGCTAAACATAACCTTAAACCTTACCCTAACCCTAGTTCTAATACTAACTCTAAACCTAATTCCTCCTAACCAGAACTCTAGTTCTAACCCTATCAATTACACTAACCATAATCCTTACAATAATGCTAACCCTAAGCCTAACTCTAGCCCTATCATTAACGCTAACTCTATCAATTACCTTAAACCAACCCTGAACCTTAAAACAAACCATAACTATACCCTAACCATAAACCTAATGCTAATTTGAGCCGTAAACCTAAATCCTTACCTAAGCCAAATCTTAATCCTAAAATTCCCCGAGCTCTAAACCTGACCCTTACCCTAAACCTAACCCTTAAACTAGATGTAGCCATAAGTGTAACCCTAAAAATAACTTTAACCATAATCCTAGACCTGATATTAGCCCTAGCACAAATCCTACCCCTGTATTTAAAACAAATATTAGCCTTCATCCTAGCCCTAAACCGAGACTTAATAATAATGCCAACCCCAAGCCTAGCCCTAAACCTAACTCTAACCCTAACTCTAACCCTCACGCTATGTCTAAACCTAGCTATAACGACATTCTTTATCCTAAACGTAAACCTAACCTTATCCCTATCACTAGGCCTAAGCAGAACACTAACCCTAGCTCTAAACCTAGACCTAATTTAACCCTATCTCAAATCCTGAATCTAATATTAGCCCTATCACTAACTCTAATTCTCACACTAGCCATATCACTAGTTCAAACCCTATCCCTTAGCATAACTCTAACCCTTGCCCTAACCCTTGCTCTATCCTTAATCCCAGCTTAATCTTAGATCTAAACCTAACTATAAATGTAACCCTTACCCTAAGTTTAAGCCTAACACTAACACTAGCCCTAAACATAATACTAATTGTAAAACTAACCCTAATCCTAACCCTAGGAATAATACAAAACCGATCAATAGACCTAACCTTAAACCTTAAATAGACCAAATCTTAAACTACTACAAGAACTAATCCTAGCCCTAAATGAGTCCTAAACCTAATCTTAAACTAAGTGAATCTCACTCATATCGTAACACTCACCCTAGCTGTAAACATGACACTAACCTTAAACTGAACCCTAACAGTAAATCTAGCCCTAATTTGAGTCCTAACTCAAACCCTTAAACTAACCCTGACCCTGAGTCCTATATTAAAAATAACTCTAGCTCTAAAAATAACTCTAACCTTAAATCTAACACTATCACTAGAACTAACTCTAACCTTAACCCTAAAGCTAACCCTAATTTTAACCCTGGTTCCTACATTACCTGTTGCCCTAACCCTACCCTGACACTACAACAAAAACTAACCCTAAACCGAGCCGTACACCTAGCTTTAACCTTAACCCTAACCCTACCCCTAACTGGCTCTAACAGTATCCCTCACCCTAAGCAAAACCCTAACCCTTATGTTAACCCTAGACCTATCCCTAACCCACAGGCTAATAAAAACTCTCACCATATTATTAATCCTAACCCTAGCCCTAATTATAGCTCTAACCCTATCCCAAACCTCAACCTTAATCCTGACCTTTATTCTGACCATAACACTAACCTAGGTCTAAACCTGACCCTTATGCTAGACCAAACCGTAACACTAGTTTTGCCAGTAACCTTATACCTAAACCTAACCCTATCACTAGCCCTAGACCTAAACCTAATCCTAAATCTATCTTTAAATCTAGTTCTAGACCTACACAAAAACCTAGCCTTAACCCTAACAATAACCCTTAACTTGACACAAAGATTAACCATACCCTTAGACATAAACCTAGTCCGAATTCTGGCTTTAACCTTAACTCTAACTGTAACCTGAACAGTGACCCTGCCTTTAACACTTAACCTATCTCTAAATCTGGCCATAACCGAAAACCTGAACTTAATACTAGACATAGCCATAACCCTAACCCTACAACTAGCCCTAATCATAATCCTAGCTCCTACATTACACATAGCCCTAACTCTATGCCTTAACCTAACACAAAACCTAGAGCGAATTCTAATCCTAAATCTAGCCCTAAGTGTAACCCCTACCCTTACCCTAGCCCTAACCCTAACCCTAAACCTAACTGTAGCCTTAGTCTTAAACCTTACTCAAAGCCTAACCCTTACCATAAATATAAACTTAGACCTATAGATTACTCTAAACCCTAACCCTAGCCCTAACACTAAACTTAACCCTATCCTTAAACCTACACCTTACCTAACCCTAAAGCTAACTGTATTCATAACTCTAGACTTCACCCTAATTATAACCCTAACACTAACCAGAAATCTAACAGTAGACCTCACCCTAAAACTAACACTCACCATAGGCTAAACCTAGCTCAAAACCTAACCCATACCCTAAACCTAAACATAACAATAGCCTTAATATTAACCCTAAAAACTAAATCTAAACCTAAACCTAAACCTATTTCTAACCATATCCATTATCCTAAACCTTTTCCTAATGTGAATGATAACTCTAGCCCTAACCTAAACTCTAACCCTAAATCTACCATAATACTGTCCCTAGACTTAAGACTGAACCTAATTCTCGCCCTAGCACTAATATTAGCTCAAAATCTAGCCATTAAACTAAACATAACCCTAGCCCAAATTCTAACCCCAATCCTAGTCCTTATTCTAACTGTAACCATAGCCCAATTTTTAGGTCTACCTCTATCCATTACCCTAACCATAACCCTAAACTAATGATAAACCTAACCCTAACGATAATCCTAACCCTAACCCTAAGCTTCTCCCTAGCCCTGATTCTAATCTGAAGCCTCAACCTAGTCCTAACACTTAATTAATCCCTGACCCATTTCCTTAAACTAAACGTAAGAAAATGATAAGCCTAACCCTAACTCTAGCCCTAATGCTAAATTTAAAACTAGACTTAACCTTAGATCTACCCCCACACATTACCCTAACCCTAACCATAATAACCTTAGCCCTAAACCTAAACTTAAGCTAACCCTATCTGTAAACCTAACCCTAGAAATAACCATAAACATAACCTTTGCTGTAGTCCTAACCCTAGCTCAAACTCTAACAATATTGCTAAACTTAACACTAACCTTAGTCCTAAACCTAAACCTTACCCTAACCTCAACCCAACATCTAAACCAGTCCACTACCTTATCCCTAATGAGAACTCTAATAATAACCCTAGACCTAATCCTAAACCTAACCCTATCCTTAGCACTAATCCTAGCTCCAACCCTAACCCATACCTGAACCTAATCCTAACCCTAACTCTAGCCCTAATCATAAATATAACCCTAGCCCTAACCTAGCTCTAACCCTATCTATTGCCACAATGATAACCATAAACCTAATGCTAGCCCTTGGCCTAACCTTAACACTATCCATTACCCTAAATCTAATATTAGCCCTAAAACAAATCTGAAACCTATACCAAACCTTACTCATTACCCTAATCCTAATTCAAAACTAATGATAATTTGATCCATAAACCTAAACCTCAACCTAACCCAAACCCAAAACCTGACTACGACTATTATAATACCCCAAGCTCTCAACTTGAACCTCGCCCTAAACCTAACTCTGACACAAGACCTAGCCATAAATCTTACCCCAAAATTATCCCTAACCATAACGCTAGACCTGAGATTAGTCCTAACCCCAATTTTTGCCATAATCCTAACACAAATGCTAGTCCTCATCCTAGCCCTTAACCTAGCCTTGATCCTAACATGAACCCTAACTGTAGCCCTATTCTTAATTTTTCCCTCTCCCTAGTTCTGAATCTTGCTATAACCCCATCCATTCTACAAAATCTAACCCTAAATCTAACTCTAGACTTAACTGTTGCACTAATCCTAAACCTGATCCTAGTCCTAATTTAGCCCTAACCCTACCACTAGTACTAAGACTAACTCTAACTCTAACCCTAAACCGATTCCTAGATCTAACCCTATCCCTTACCATAACTTTAACACTTGCCTTAACATTAGCCCTAACACTAGCCCTAGCCTTAGCCATAAATCTAGAACTAAACATAACTGTAAGTTCAACCATAAACCTAAGACTAGACATCACACTGACACTAGCCTCAACACTAACACTAATCCTAACATAGTTCAAGCCCTAAAACAAAACTGAGCCATAGCCCTAACCCTAACCCTTAACCTAAACAAAAACATAACCCTACACCTAGCCCTAATCTTATCCCTAATTCTAGTAATAACCTAACCCTAAAACTAACCTTGAGCCTGACTCTGACCTTTCACTAACCCTAGCTCTAACATCACCCTAAAAGTATACCTAACACTAAAACTAGGACTAGCCCTAACTGCAACCCTAAAAGTAGCCCTAATTATAACTCTAGTTCTTACATTAGCCGTAGCCTTAATCCTAGTCCTAACCTAACCCAAAACCTAGCTCTAAATTGCACCCTAAATCTCATTATAACCCTAACACTATCCCTAGCCCTAACCATTACTCTAAACCTAACCCCAAACCTAAAACTGGCTCTAAACCTAAACCTAAGCCTAGACTGAATCCTAACCATAATCCTAGCCTTAACTCTAGCTCTAACCCTATCCATTACCCTAAGCATAAACCTAAACCTAAGGCTAACCCTAGCCCTAAACTTAAAACTAATCTTAAACCTACACCTGGCACTAACCCTAACCATCGCCTTAGCCCTAAACATAGCTCAAACCCTAACACTTCCCCTAAACCTAACTCTAACACTAAACATAGGCCTAAACCTAACTCTAACCCTAGCCCTAATCCTAAACATAACCCTAGCCCTAAACCAATCCATTACCCTAAACATAAGCCTAACCCAAACATAGCTCTAAACATAGCTTTAAACACACCCATTACCCTAACCCTAACTATAAATGTCATGATAACACTAGCCCTAACCCTAAACCTATTTTAACACTAACTGTAAACTTAACCTTAGTCCAAACCCTAAACCTACTCTAACCTTAACTCTAAACTGAACCCTAGACCTAACCCTTGCCACAGTCCTAATCCTAGTTCAAACCCTGAGAGTTATGTGAAACCTAAAACTAACCCTAGTCCTAAACCTAAATCTAATCCTATCCATTTAGGCCTAACCCTAAATCTATCACTAGTATTAACATTATCCTTACCTAAACCTAACCTTAACACTAAACTTAACCCTATCAATTACTCTTACCCTAATCCTAAACCAAACCCTAATGCTAATTCGAGCCCTTAAACTAAACCAAAACCTAACCCAAACTCTGAACAAGACACTGACTATAATAACACACCTAGCTCTAAACCTGACCCTTACCCTAAACATAACCCTTAAAGTAGACGTACCCATAAAACTAACCCTAACCGTATTCCAAACCATAACCCTAGACCTGACATTAGCACTCTACCTAATTTTTGCCTTAAACCTAACACAACTCTGAGCCCTCATCCTAGCCCTAAAACTAGCCCTAATCCTAACCCGAACCATATCCCTACCCCAAAGCCTAATTTCAAACCGTGTCCTAGTTCTGAACCTAGGTATAACCACATCCCTTCTCCTAACCCTAACCCTAACCCTAATACTGTCACTAACACTAACTCTAGCCCTAACCCTATTCTAATCCTAACACTAACCATAGCTCTAATTGTCGGCCTAATTTACTGCTAACTGTAACCCTGACTCTAACCCAAGCCCTAAGACTAACCCTAACTATAGCCCTAGACTTATTCTAGTACCAACCTTTTCTATTGCCTAACACTAACACTAGCCGAAAACTTAGTCCTAAACCTAGAACTAACCCTAACTCTAACTCTAACTCTAACTCTAAATCTAACCCTAACTCTAAACCTAATCCTCACCCTAACACTAGTCATAACCCTAATTCTAATTTGAAAACTAGCCCTAGCCCTAGGCATAGCCCACAAACAAAACAGAGCTATAGCCCTAATCCTAACCCTTAACCTAAAGCAAATACTAACGCTACATCTAGTAATAACCCTATCCTTACAACTAATACTGACCCTGACTCTGACCCTAAAAATGCCTCTAAACATCACCCTAACCCTAAACTTAACGCAAATACTAGACCTAGCCCTAATCCTAACCCTAAAACTATCCCTAATCGTAAAGCTAGTTCTTACATTAGCTATAGCCCTAACCCTAAAACAAAACCTGGCCCTAAACTGAGACTCAACCATAGCTTTAACCCTAATCCTAATTCTAACCCTAGCTCTAAACCTATTCCTTACCCTATGCCAAACTTTCACCCTAATGCTACCCTAGTTCTAACCCTAATTTTTAGCTTACACCAAAACCTAACTCTATTACTAGTTTTTACCCTAGCCCTCTTTCTATCTCTAACTATAACCCAAAGCCTAAGCCTAATCTTTACCTTTATTCTGACCCTAACACTAACCCTAGGTAAATGCCTGACCTTAACACTAAACCGAACCCTAACACTAGCCCTTCCAGTAAACCTATACCTAAACTTAACTAAAAAACTAGCATTGGATCTAAACTTAATCATAAATATATCAATAACTACTTCTATTCCTAAACAAAAGCCTAGGCCTAGCCCTATAATAACCATTAACCTAATGCAAAGACTATCCTTATCTCTAGACCTAATCCTAGTTCTAATTCTGGCCCTAACCATAAACACAATGCTAACTCAAACACTGATGCTTACCCTAACACAAACCTTAGCTCTAAACCTTATGCTAACCCCAAACTTAATTGTAACACTAGACAAATCTATAACCCTAACCCAAAAAACTAGCAATAACCATAACCCTAGCTCTTACATTACCCATAGCCCTAACACTACCAATAAATCTCACACGAAACCTACCCCTAATACAAGCCCTAAACCAAGACCTAAGCATAAAACTAACCCTAATCCTATCCCAAACCCTAAACTTAAGGCTTCCCCTACGTTAACCCTAGCTCAAACTCTAAACCTTACTCTAAACACAACCCTAGCTCTAACCCTAACCCTAAACCTATTCCTAATCCTAACTGTAACCATAACCCATTCCTAGCTCTAATATTTTCATTACCTAAAACATAACCCTAACACTAATGCGAACCCTAGCCCTAACCCTAACCTTAAAATTAACCATAACGATAGCCATAGCCCTGATTCTAAACCTAACCCTCACCTTAGCCATAACCCTAACACTTACCCAAAACCTAACCCTAACACTAACCCTAGGAGTAACTCAAACCCTAGCCCTAATCCTAACCTTAACCTAAGCCCTAACACTAGCACTAAACCTATCTATTACTCTAAACATGAGCCTAAACCAAATGCTAACCCTAGGCCTAACCCTAGCCTTATCACTAATACTAACCCTATAGATTACTCTAAACCTATTCTGAAGTATAAACCTAACTCTACCCATTTCTCTCACCCTAAACCTAAACCTAATTCTAATTTGAGCCCTAACTTTAAACCTTAACCCAAACCAAACCATAACACAGACTCTGAACCTAATAGTAACCTAGCTCTATACCTGAACCCTACCGAAAACCTAACCCTTACACTAAACCTAGCCATAAACCTATGCCTAAAACTATGCTAAAACATAAAGCTAGACCTGACATTAGCCCTAGTTGTAATCCTAGCCCTAACCCTAACACAAACCCTAGCCCTCATCCTAGCCCTAAACCTAGACTTCATCCTAACCTGAACCCTCACCCTAGCCCTATCTCTAATTATAACCCTCACCCTAGCACAGAACCTAGCTATATAACCCCATTCCTTCCCCTAAAACTAACCCTAACCCTAAAATAGGCCTAACCCTAACACTTTTTATAGCACTAATCTTAGCCCTATTTGAACCCTAAACTTAACCCTACCCCTAACCCTAGCCCTAAGACTAACTCTTACTCACACCCTGGTCCTGTATCTATTTATACTCCAATCCATTATACTAACCCTCACAATAGCCCTAACCTTAACCCTAGCCCTAGCCCTAGCCCTAATCCTAGATCTATACATAACTCTAAATCTAACAATAATCTTAAGCCTAAACCTCATTCTACAACTAGCTCTAACACTATTGCTAATCCAAAAACTAGCCCTAATTCAAGCCCTAACACTAAAACAAAACCGAGCCCTTGCTCTAACACAAAACTTTAACGTTAACCAAACCCTAACCTATAACTAGCCATAACCCGAGCTCTAATTCGAGTCCTAAGCCTAAAAGTAACCTTCACCCTGACTCATATCCAAACGCAAACCCAGCTCTAAATATCACCCTTACCCTAACACTAATGCTAACAAAAGACCTATCCAAAACCCTAACCCTAAAACTAACCCTAATCGTAACCCTAGTTCTTACATTGGCCTTAGCAAGATCCTAGTCCTAACTCTAACAAGAAAATAGCCCTAATCTGAGCCCTAACACTATATTTAACACTAACCCTAACCTTAAAACTAGACCTAAACCTAACCCTAATCTTAGCCCTAACCCTAGCTCTAATCCTATCCCTTACTCTAAGCCAAACACTATTCATAATGCAAACTCTATTCCTAATCTTAGCCAAACCCCAAAATAAACCCTCTTACTAGTCCTAACACTAGCCCTCAATCTAGATCTAACCCTAACCCAAAACCTCACCATAACCTTCACCCTTATTCTGACCCTAACACTAATTATAGGTCTAAACCTTACCCTAAACCGAAACTGAAATCTGAAACTAGCCCTACGAGTAAACTTATACCTAAACCTAAACCTAACAATAGCCCTAGATCTAAACCTAATCCTAAATTGAGCTATAACTCTACCCCTTGACCTAAACAAAAACTTAGTTCTAGCCTTAACAATAACCCTTAACCTAAACCAAACAATAACACTACAACTAGAACTAACTCTAGTCCTATTCTGGCTTTCACCCTAACCCTTACTTTAACCTGAACACTGGCCCTGACACTAACATTAAACCTAGCTCTAAACCTGAACCTAACACAAAACCTAACTAATGCTAGACCTAGCCATAACTCTAAACTTAAAACTACCTCTAATCAGAACCATAGATCTTATATTACACATAGCACTAAACCTAGGACTAAACCTAACACAAAATTTAACCCTAATGGAGACCTAAACCTACCCTAAGCATAATCCTCACCTGAACTCTAACCCTAGTCCTAATCATAACCCTAACCCTCATCTTAGTTCTAACCCTAACTCAAAGCCTAACCCTTAGCCTAAACATAACCCTAACACTATTCCTAACCATAAACCTAACCGTAGTCCTAATCCTAACTTTAAAGCTACACCTAACACTAGCTCGAACCCTAGCCATTACCCTAAATCTAACCCTAACCCTAATAATAATTCTATCTATAACTCAAATCTAAACCCTAACCCAAATAAATAGCCTAACCCTAGACCTAACCTTAAACTTAAACCTTGCCATAGTCTTAACCCTAACTCAAATTCTAACACTTACTCTGAAAGCAACAGTAAACCTAGCCTTAAAGCTAAACATAAATCTAAACCTAACCTTAACCATAAAGCTAACTTTACATCTAACCCAATCTATTACCCTAAACCTAATCCTAACCCGAATGAAAACCCTAGCCCTAACCCTAAACCTAACCCTGATCATGAAACTAAACCTAACCCTCATTTTAGAACTAATCCTACCTAAAAACCTAACCTTTATCCTAAATCTAACCCTAACACTACCATTAGCTAGGGTTAATAGCCCTAACCCAAAATGTAACATAACACTAGCCCTAATTCTAACCTAACCCTACCCCTAAACAAAGCTCTAACCCTGTATATTATCCTTACGATAACCGTAATCCTAATGCTAACACTATGCTTAACCCTAACCCTTTTGCTAACCCTAAAGCTCTCCATTGCCCTAAACCTACCCTGACAGCTAAACCTAAGCCAATTAATTACCCATACCCTAAATCTAAACCTAATGCTCATTTGAGCCCTATCTCTAAACCTTAACCTAAAACAAACCATAACCTTGATTCTGACCCTAAAAATAAACCGACCTCTATACCAGACCCTTACCCTAAACCTAACACTTACACTAGACCAACACAAAAAACCTACTCTAAATCTACCCCAAAATGTAACACTAGACCTGAAATTAGCCCTAGTCCTAATTCTAGACCTAAACCTACAACAATCCCTAGCCCTCATCCTAGCCCTAAACCTAGCTTTAATCATAACCCTAAACCTAACCCTAGGAAACCCTAATTCTATCCCTCACCCTAACACTAAACCTAGCTATAACACCATACCTATATCTAAAATTCACTATAAGTCTAGCCATAACACTAGGCCTAAGCTGAACACTAACCCTAGCCCTAATCCTAGCTTTAACTTAGCCCTATTCCTAAAACTAACTGAAACCCTAGGCTTAACACTAACACTAACTCTCACCCTAGCCCTAAACCTAGATCTAACCCTATTTGTTACAATAACCATAACCCTAGCCCTAAGTCTTGCCCTATAGTTAGACCTAGCCCTAATCCTAGATCTAATGCTAAATCTAAATCTATCCCTCAAAAAAAAGCCTAAGCCTAACACTAACGCTCTCCCTAACCCTAATGGTAATCTTATAACTAGCCCAAACCTTAAACCTAGGACTAAAAAAACTGAGCAATGGCCCTAACCCTAAACCTTAACTTAAACCAAACCCTAACACTACACCTAGAAGTAACCCTATACCTAATTTGAGTCCTAAACATAACCTTAAAACTTACCCTGACACTGACTCATATCCTAACACTGACCCTAGCTCTGAAGACTACCTGAAACTTAAACCAAACTCTAACTGTAACCGTAGCCCTAATTCAAGTCATAACCCTAACCTTAAAGCTAACCCTAACCCTGACTGATATCCTAACAGTTACCTTAGCTCTAAACACAGCCATAACCTTAAACCAGACACTAAAGTAACAGTAGCCTTTATTTGAGTCTTTACCCTAACTCTAAAACTAACCTTGATGCTAACTCATATCCTAACAATAACCCTATATCTAAATATTACCCTAATCTTAAACCTAAACCCAACATTAGACCTACCCCTACCCCTACCCCTAAAAATAACCCTAATTATAACGGTGGCTCTTACATTAGCCAATGCCCAAATCTAGACCTAACCCTAATACAAAAACTAGCCAAAATATGAGCTCTAAACGTGTACTTAACCCTAACTCTAACCCTAACGCTAGCATTAACACTACTTCTACTGCTATCCTTAACCTAAGAAAAACCCTAACCCTAGAGGTATTCCTAGAACTATCTCTAATCTTTAGGCTAACCAAAACCCTAACCCTGTTAATAGTCCTAACCCTAGCTCTAACCCTATCACATTCTAACTGTAACCCTATCCCAAACCCTAATGCTAACCCTGACACTTATTATGACCCCAACACTAACCCTAGGTCTAAAACTGACCCTAAACCTAGACCAAACCTTAACTCTAGCTCTACACCTAAACCAAACCATAAATCTAATCTTAACTCTAGCCCTAGACCTAAATATAAACCTAGCCCTAGCCCTAACATTTATCCTTAACCTATCTCAAATATTAACCCTACCCCTAAACCTAAATCTAGTCCTAATTCTGGCTGTAACCGTAACTCTAACTCTAATCCAAACACTGACTCTGCCTTTAGAGTAAATATATCTCTAAATCTGACCTTATCTGAAAATCTAAACCTAACACTAGACCTAGCCATAACCCTAACCCTACAACTAGCCCTCAACATAACCCTAATTCTTACATTACCCATAGCCCTAACCCTAGGCCTAAACCTAACACAAAACCTAGAGCTAATCCTAGGCCTAAATCAAGCCTTCAGCATAATCCTAACCCTAACCCTGGCCCTTACCCTAACCTAACCCTCGCCTTAACCTAATCCTAGCTCAAATCCTAAACATTACTCTAAATAAAAACCTACACCTATCCCGCAAACTAACCCTAACTCTAGCCCTAATGCAAACCTTACCCCTAGACATAAACCTAGCTCTAAACTTACCCATTATTATAAACCTAAACCTAAACCTAAACTTATTGATAATCTTAGGCTTAATGGTAAACCTAAACCTAACTGGAAAACTAACCTTAGACCTAACCTTAAATCTCACACTTGCCATAGACCAAACCCTAGCTCAAACCCTAACACATACTATAAACCTAAACATAACCATAGCTCTAACTCTCAACCTAAACCACAATCTAACGTGAAACATAGCCCTAAATCTGCATCTAATTGTATACATTATTCTAACCCTATCCCTAATGATGTCCCTAGCCCTAATTTTAACCCTAACCCTATGAGTACTATATTCTTATACCTAGAAGTAAGCATAAACCTAACCCTCACCCTAGCCATAACCCTGGCTCAAATCCTAACCCTTACACTAAACAAAAACCTAAGCCTAACCCTAGTTTTAACCTTAACCCTACCCCTAATTCAAGACCTATTCCTAACCATAAACCTAGCCCTAAACTTAGATCTAATCCTATCCATTATACTAACCATAACCCTTACCCTAATGTAAACCCTAGGCATAACCTTAACCCTATCGCTTACCCTTACCCTATTAATTACCCTAAACCTAAAGTAACCTCTAAACAAAATCCTCTCATTACCCTAAAACTCACCCTAATGCTAATTCAAGCCCTAACCTTAAACCCTAACCTCAACCAAACTCTATCACTGACCTGACCCTAATAAATCTCCTAGCTCTAAAGATGACTTTTACACTAAACCTAACCCTTACACTAGACCTAGCCATAACACTAATCCTAAAACTATCCCCTACTGAAGCTTAGACCTGACATTATCCATAGTCCTAATCCTAGCCCTGAACCTAAAACAAAACCCAGCCTTTATCCTAGCTTTAAATCTAGCCTTAATCCTAACTCTAAACCTAACTTTAGGCCTAACCCAAAACCTAACCCTAGGCTTAATTTTAGCCCTAATTTTGTCCTATTCCTAACCCTAGCCCTAACCATAGCCCTACGGCTAACCCTAACTCTCACCCTAGCACCATTCCTAGTTCTAACTCTATGCCTTACCGAATCCCTTATCCTAGGCCTAACTCTAGCCCTAATTCTATCTCTATCATTAGCTCTATCCTTAACATAGATCTAATTTTAACTCTAAATCAAATCCTAACCCTAACCCTAACTTTAAATCTAATTTTAACTTTAGTTCTAAAACAAAACGGAGTCATAGCCCTAACCCTAATCTTCAACCTAAATCAAACCCTAACCCTAACCCTAACCTTAGCTCTAATTCTAATTTTAAGCTAAAAACTAGAATTAACACTGACCCTGACTCTGACCATAATACTAACCCTAACCCTAAACCTAACACAAGACCTACCACTAAACCTAATTCTAAATTTAACCCTAATTGTAACCCTGGTACTTACATAATATTTACCCCTAACCCTAGCATTATCTTAATGCAATACCTAGGCCTAAACCAAGGCCTAACTCGAATTTTAACCCTAACCCTAATCCTAACACTTACCCTAATCAAAACCATAACCCAAGCCCTAACCCTAGCTCTAACCCTATCCATTGCTGTAACCATAACCCTAGGCCTAAACTTTACCCTATCCCTAATCCTAAACCTATGCACTATTCTAAACCAAACCTAAACCCTAAACCTCAACCTATCATTACACTAACACTAACCATAGTGCTAATTCGAGCTCTAACTTTAAAACATAGCCTATCCCAAACTTCTAAACCAGAACTCTACCCTAATAATACTCCTAGCTCAAAACCTGACCATAACCCTAAACCTAACCCTTACATTACATGTAGCCATAAACTTAACCCTAAAACTATCTTTTACCATAACCCTAGATCTGATATTAGCCCTAGCTCTAATCATAGCCCTACACCTAAAATGAACTGTAGCCCTCATCCTAGCACCAAACCTAGCCTTAATCATAACCCAAACCCTAACCATAGCCCTAACCCTAATTTGAGCCTTCACCCTATCTCTAATCCTAGCTATAATGCCATTCCTTACCCTAAACTTAACCCTAAATGTAACCCTAACTCTAGGCCTAAAAAGAACACTAATTCTAGCCCTAATCCTAGCTCTATTTTAACCCCATCCCTAACCCTAACCCTAACCCTAGCCCTAAGAGTAATTCTAACTCTCACACTAGCCCTATCCCTACTTCTAACCCTATCCATTGCCATAATCCTAACCTAGCCCTAAGTCTAGCCCTCAGCCTAGCCATAACAATTGCCTATTCCTTATTCCTAATGCTAACCCTAGATCTATCCCTAACTCTAAATCTAACCCTAACCCTAAGCCTAAGCCTAACATTAACACTAGTCATAGCCCTAACCCTAATCATAAAACTAGCCCTAAACCTAACCCATGCTGTAAAACTAAACCAAGCAATAGCCCTAACTCTAAACCTTAACTTAAACCAAACATTAACACTACACATAGACTTAACCCTTTCCCTAATTTGAGTCCTAATTTTAACCTTAATACTAACCCTAACTCTGACTCATATCCTAACACTCATCCTAGCTCTAAATACCACCCTAACCTTAAACTGAACCCTTACAGTAACAGTAGTCTTAATTTGAGTCCTAACACTAACCCTAAAACTAAACCTGATCCAGACTATTAACCTACCACTAACACTAGCTCTGAATTTCACCCTAACCTTAAACCTAATTCTAAAACTAGAGGTTTAACCCCTCACCATAACCCTAAAACCAACCCTAAAAACCTGAGTTCTTACATTAGCCATTTCTCTAAGCCTAGCCATAACCCTAACACAAAACTAGCCTTAATCTGAGTCCTAAACCTTGCTTTAACCCTAACCATAGCACTCACACTATCCTTTACCCTATGCCAAAACCTAAGCCTAATGCTACTCCTACTCATAATCCTAATCCTTAACCTAACCCAAACCCTAACCCTATTACTAGTCCTAACACTAGTCCTCATTCTAGCTCTAACTATAACGCAAACCCTAATCCTAATCCTAACCATTATTCTAACCCTAACAGTAATCATAGGTCTAAACCTTAACCTAACCCTAAACTGAACCCTAACACTAGCCCTACTGGTAACCTTATACCTAAACCTAACCCTAACACTAGCTCTAAATCTAAAACTAATCCTAATCTATCTATAACTCTAGACCTAGATCTAAAGAAAACCTAGCCCTAGTCCTAACAATAACCCTTAGCCTAAATACAAACACTAACCCTTGCCCTAGACTTAACCTTGTCCTAATTCTGGCTTTAACATTAACCATAATTCTAAACTGAACACTGACCCTGACATTTACACTAACCCTAGCTCTAAACATCACCCTAGCCCTAAAGCTAACCCTAAAACTATACTTAGTTCTAACATTAACCATAAAACTAGCCCTAATCATAACAAAGATATTACAGATTCCATAAGCCTAACCTATTGCAAAACCTAGCCTTAACCCAAGCTTTACCCTAGTTTTAACCCTAAAGATAACCATGACCCTAACCTTAGCCCTAACCCTCGACCTAATCGTAAGCATACCACTAGCCCTATCACTAGCTCTAACCCTATCCATTACCCTAATTAGCACCTTAAGGTTTCTGCTAACCTTAATTAAGGCCAAACCTTAATCCTATTCCTACCCTAACCCTATCCATTACTCTACATCTAACCTGAACTCTAAACTTAAAACTATCATTAACCTATCCCTAACCATGATAATAACTTGAACCTTAAATCTAAACCTTATTCTAATAAAAACCCTAACTCTGAACCTGACCCTAATATTACCCATAGCTCTAAACCTGACAATAACAAAAAACCTAACCGTTACAATATACCTAGCTATAAACCTAACCTTAAAACTCTCTCTTACTGAAACCTTAAACCTGACATTAGCCCTAGCTCCAATCCTAGTCCTAATCCTAACACAAACCTTAGCCCACATCCTAGGCATAAACCTCACTTTAATCATAAACCTATCCTTAAACATAACCCTAATTATTATCCTCACCCTATTCCTAAAAGTAGCTATGATCATATCCCTTAATGTAAACCTAACACTAACCTTAACACTAACACTAACCCTAGCCCGAAACCTAGGACTAACACTAACACTAGTCCTAATCCCAGCTCTAATTTAGCCCTATCCCTAACCCAACCCTAACCCTAGCTCTAAGACTGATTCAAACTCTCACCCTACCGTCATACCTCGTTCTAACCTTATGACTTACCATCACCTTAAACTTAGCACCTAATCCTAGCCCTATCCTTACCTGTAGGTCAAAGCCTATATCTAAACCTAACTCTAAATCTAACCATAAACCTAAGCCTAAACCTCACATTAACACTAGCCTTAATCCTAACATTAATCTTAAAACTAGCCCTAACTCTACACCTAGCCCCAAAACAAAACCAAATCATAACTCTAACCCTAACACTTAACCTAAACCAAACACTAACCCTACACCTAGCACTAATCCTATCTCTAATTCTAGTCCTAACACTAACCTGAAAACTAATCCGGATCCTGACTCTGACCCTAACATTAATCCTAGCTCTAAACAGCATCATAACCATTAACTTAACCCTAACACTAGACGTAGCCCTAACCCTGACACTATCACTAGCTCTAATCATAGCACTACTTCATACATTAGTCATAGCCTTAATTCTAGCCCTAACCTAACCTGAAAACATAGTCTTAATGCGAGTCCTAAACCTAGATTTTTAAATATATTTATTATTTTAGTTTTTGGTGAACACAACATCTTTATTTTATTGGTATGTGGTGAAGAGGGTGGAACCCAGCGCCCCGTGAAGGCCAGGTGAGTACAATACTTCTGAGCCACATCCTCAGTCTCAAAATATAGCTTTAACCCTGAATGTAAACCTAACCCTAACCCAAACAAAAGCCCTAATCCTATACATAACCCTACTCCTAATCCTACGTCTAACCTTATCCATTACCCTAATGATAACCCAACACTTATGCTAATCCTAGCCCTATCCATTACACCAAAGCACACCTAAACCGTAAACCTAAAACTTTCATTACATTAACCCTAAACCTAATGATAATTTAAGCCCTAAACTTAAACCCTAACCTAACCCAAACCCTCACCTTGATCCTGACCCTAATAATAACCCTAGCTCTAACACTGACCCTTAGTATAAACCTAACACCTACACTGCACCAAGCCATAAACCAACACTAAATCTATCCATAACTGTAATTCTAGACCTGACATTAGTCCTAGACCTAATACTAGCCCTAACCCTAACACAAAACTTAGCCCTCTTCCTAGCCCTAAACCTAGCCTTAATCATAACCCTAAACCTAACCCTAGTCCTAACCCTAAAAGTAACCCTTGCCCTAGACCTCAAGCTAGCTCTAACCGAATACCTTACCTAAACCTAACCCTAACTATAACCCTAAACCAAGGCCTAAACCTAACACTAACATTAGGCCTAATTTAGCCCTATCCCTAACCCTAACCTTCACCCTAGAACTAAGACTAACTCTCTCATACTAGCCCTATCACTAGTTCTAAACCTATCCCTTACCATAATTTTAAACCTATCCCAAACGCTAGTTCTAACCCTTTCCCTATCCTTATCCCTAGCCCTAACCATAGATCAAAACCTAACTCTAAATCTAACCCTAATCAGAGCCTAACTTTAACGATTATAGATACATTTATATTTAGACTCTCTTTCTACAGATGTTGGCTTCAATTATCATTTAGAATATAGTCATTAATTTCATGAAAGGCATACCATTTCTGGTGTGGTATAGAGAACTGAGGGTTAGGGGTAGGATGCTATGTTAAGGGGGAAAGGAGTGAAATTACGTAATTACACTAATATAGCAACTTTGGAGGAAAACTCTAATGAATAGCCAGGGAAAATTTATGGAAGAGGTATAAATTCAAACTGCTTATCTGTATTCATAAAATTACGCTATGTATAAATAGTAAAAATTAGGAGGCTGGAAGTGGGATAAAGTGAGAAAAAAAGAAGAAAAAATAACAAGGAAATAAAGAAATAGAGGAAAAAAGAAAATAAGAGCAAATAAAGGGGGGTGAGCTGGGGCCTATGCAATTTCTGTATATTATACTATTCTGGTGATTCAGTTTTTGATGTCAATTTTCATGTAAAGTCTTTGGTTTCACATATGTTGTGGTTGTGAGGACCAGAGGGGGAAAGGTGGAGGAGAATTGATGAGAAGGGGAAGAAAAGAAAAGTAAGAAAGAAAAAAAGTCTTTCATAACTCTGTTTTCTTTTCTTGCAGTAGATGGAGTCATATATTCCTAGCTTGAGTCTCTGTGCTCAGGGTGGTGGAGGTGGCCAGGTGAGAGGGCTTGAGCTTCTACCTAGAGCCTCCCTAATCTTAGTCTCTGAATTGGAAAATAGGTGACTCTACAGTTGGTGTTCTGCATTGATAACTACACCCCCCAAAATCTTTTGAGAAAAATCTTGAGTTATCACAGCTGAAGGTAGGGGATTTGGAAACCGGGTACCTGATATGCTGCAGAACCCAGCTGGTAGCCATGCCCATCAATAGATGACGAATAATATTTTGCAAGATATATTCCTTCTATTACTCATGTATGGTGTTTGGTGAGGTGGGTGGTTCTGGAGTGACCTTGTGGTGTGTCCAGAGCTCAGTCTGGTGACCCGCAAGCAAATCCTTTGTGTTCTGTGCTGCCTTCCATTTGCGCAGAGAGCACCCGTGTGGCTGAGACTGCATGCTGCACCCAGAGAAACTGCGCAGCTGAGCCTTCTATCTGTGACAAGAGCACCCATGGGGCCCTATTTTTTTTAAGTTTCTATGATACTAGGCAAGATTCATCTTTAACTTAGCTTTACTATGCTCAACTGGTTTGGGCCTTCTCGGTTCAATGGTTTGCTGTCAGAAACAGTTTGTATTTTACGATTTCCCTTAATCGTGGCTTATTGATGTGAAAGAAACTTGAGCTGGAAATAAAACAGGGTTGGCAGGAGGTGCTTGAAACTTCACACAATTAGTTCTCAGTGGGCACTCTGGTTTCTTTCTTTTGAAGATAGGTCAAAGATGAAACATGCAAAAGCATCTGTATATGAGAGCCGTTAAGGAGAAAACAAACAGGTATGTACTGAAATAAGTCTATCAAAAATTTGATCAGATTTCTTTGATACTGTTCAGTATTCATATTTTAGCTTGCTCCACTAGGAATTCCAAGGCTGGCACTTCTAGGATCAACTGTTCTCTTAACAAGTAAATGTTAGTGTTACTGTTAGGGTTAGGGCTAGCTTTAAAGCTAGTGTTAGGGTTAGAGTTTGTTTTTTTTTAAATTCTTTGATACTGGGAAGATTTGTCTTTTACCTAGCCTTACTTTGTGCCCAAGTTTGGGGCATTCTCAGTTCACTGGTTTGTTGTTGGTAATAGTTTGTTTTTAATGTCTCACTTCATTCTGAACTATATAGATAAATGCAAATGGAGCTGGAAATCAGAGGGTTGGTGCTAGCTGGTTAAAATTTTACATACTCAATCAGTTGTCTGTGGGCACTCTCTGATTTCTTCCTTGTAAAAGTAGCCATAAGATGAAGCATGCGAATCAATTTTATCCAGGAGCACTTTAGGAGAAAACAGGGCAATATGCATGTACTGAAATACCTCCCCCAAACACTTGGTCTAATTTCTTTGATACTGTGCAGGATTCAAATGAAAGCTTGGCCTATTAGTCTCCCCAAGTTTAAAACTTTTATGATCAAAAGTTCTGTTAACAGTTTAAACTTAGGTTTAGGTTAGAGTTAGGGCAAGTGTTAGAACTAGTGTTAGGGTTAGAGTTAGTTTTTTTTCAACTATTTGGATACTGGGCAGGATTTATCTTTTTCTATTCTTAGTATGCTCCCCATGTTTGGGCCTCCTAGGTAAAAAGTTTTCTCTCAGGAGCAGTTTTAGTTTTTATATTTCACTTCATTTTGCCCTATAGGGCTAAATGGAAATGAAGCTGGAAAATGGAAATGAAGTGTTTGTGCTAGCTCCTGAAAGTTCACACACTCAATCATTTCTCAGTGCACCTTCTCTCATTTGTTTCTTGTAGTAGTAGCCCAAAGCTGAATTAGAAAGAAACAGCTTTATCTGTGAGCACTTTAGGAGAAAGTTTCAATTTTTTTGCATGGATTACTTTGATATTTTACAGGATTCATCTTTTTTATAGTCTTAGTAATATCCCCAAGTTTGGGTTTTCAAGGTTTGCCACTTCACTTTCAGGAACAGTTTGAATTTTTCGGTTTCACCTTATTATGGCCTATAGATGTGAATGAAAATGGAGCTGGAAATCAAACAGCATTAGTACTAGCTGCTTGAAACTTCACACACTCAATTTGCCTTCTGAACTCTCTGATTGTTTCTTGTGAAAGTACCTTAAAATGAAGCATGAAAAAATAATTTATCCAAGAGCACATTAGCATAAAACAGGGAAATATGCATGTACTGAACTATCTCCCCAAAATATTTGGTCAGATTTTTTTGATTTTGCACAGGATTCATCTGTTAGCTTGCCCAAATAGGCTCCTTTATTTGGGGTCTACTATGATCAATGGTTCTCTAAAGAGATTAGGTTAGATTTAGTATTAGGTTAGGGCTAGGGTTACAGCTAGTGTTTTGTTAGATTTAGTTTTGTTTAAATTTCTTTGATACTGGGCAGAATTCAACTTTTACTTAACCTTACTATATTCTCTAGGTTGAGCCTCTTGGGTCAAGGGTTTGCTCTCCTGAACAGTTTGTATTTAAAGTTTTCATTTCATTTGACCTATGTGTGTAAATGGAAATGGAGCAGGAAATTCAACAGGGTTGGTGCTAGCTACTTCAAGTCTCACACACTCAATCAGTTTTCTATGCACATTTTCTGGTTTATTTTTTGTAAAAGTAGCCCTAATCTGTAGCATGCAAGGCAACTTTATGTGAGAGTACTTTAGGAGAAAACAGAGAAATATGCATGTAGTCAACTACCTCCCCAATTATTTGGTCAGAGTTATTTTATGTTGTTAAAGATTCATCTGTTAGCCTACCCAACGTGGCTCCCCAAGTGTGGGACTTCTAGAATCAAAGGGACTCTACATAAGTTAAGGTTAGTGTTTGGGTTAGTGTTAGGATTAGCATTATATATAGTGTTAAGGTAAGAGTTAGTTTTGTTTTCAAATTTCTATTATATTGTGCAGGATTTATCTTTTTTCTATTTTGACAATACTCCAAATGATTTGGCCTTCTACATAAAGAATTTGCTTTCAGGAACAGCTTCAATTTTTATGTTTCTCTTCTTTTTGCCCTATAGGGGTGAATTGAAATGAAGCTGGAAATCAAAAAGTATTTGGGCTAGCTGCTTGAAACTTCACACACTCCATCAATTTTCAGTGAGAATAATATGGTGTTGGCTGTGGAAATAGCCCTAAGATGAAGTAGAAATAAACAGCTTTAATCTCTGAGTCCTTAAGGTGCAAGCAGAATACCCATGTACTGAAAGAGTCTTTAGAGCCACAGAATTTGATGGGCTGCACGGGAAAGACTGAGGGTAAGTGATAAAGTAAACTGCTCGCCCTAGAGGGCAGGGCAAGAAGATGGATAGCCATTTTAAGATTCCTCTTTGGTTTTGCTTCACTTTTGTTTTAAGTTGCCTGTCCCTGGAGATATGTAAGGTGGAAGAAAAACCACTCACATCTGAGGAACAGATAGGGAGAAAGGATGGATGGACATTTCAGGAGGCTATTATAATGATTTTGTGTTGTTCCAATTTTGTTTCACTCTGTTTCAGTTTTGTTAGGTGTTATCTTGTTGGGTTGTATTACAGTAGAAATATGGGATCAGAAATTAGTAGAAAACAAACTGAAAGAGTGTTAAGTAAATTGTTAGAGGAAGGAGGCATCTCAGTAGAATCAAGAAAAGTCAGGGCGTTCGTTGATACAATACAAAAATGAAGTCCATGGTTTTCTAAGGAGGAGTTGTTAAATATATCACAATGGAACCATCATGGTGAAGATTTAAAAAGAAGACAAAAGAAAAGACAAGAGATTCTGCCAATTGGCACATTGCCATTGTGGAAGTTGGTATCTTGTTTGCTTAGTCCAAAGCCTTCAGTTCAGACAAAGGTAGAGAAAGGAGGAGACATATTTATTCAAGTAAAAGAGAAATTCTCCCAAGTTACTCAGAAAGAGGAAAATATTCAAGTAAAAGAGAAGGTCTTTCTAGCTAGTCAGACAGAGGAAGAAAGTTTAGAGCAGAAAAAGCCATCAGGAGAAAAGTTACAAAAGAGACTGCTACTAAATACTTTCTATCACCAGAGGGCATAAGTGTCCAACCAACAGAACCACCTGTACAGAAGATGGCTACTAACACCTTTCTATCACCAGAGGATGTAAATGTCTAACTAACAAGGCCACCTCCATATGCTGGGAGGCCCCCAATCCCCACAGTTGATAGTTGGGATCCTGAGACAAGATCTCAAATATTAACATGCCCTGTATTTGAGGTAGGAGGGCAGCGAATTCACCATGCTTTAAATTTTAAAATAGTGAAGCAGCTAAAAGAGGCTGTAACAACCTATGGTCCTCAAGCACCCTTCACTGTAAGCTTGGTCGAATCCATGAACAACCTGAACATGACGCCAGCAGATTGGGCTAATATGTGTAAAGCTGTGCTAAATGGAGGTCAATACCTGTTATGGAAGGTTGCCAATGAGGAATTTTGTAAAGAGACGGGTAGGCAAAATGCAGCAGCTGGTTATCTCAGAGAAATCTTGATATGTTGTTAGGAAAGGGACAATATGAGGATCAGCAACAACAAATTGCATATGATCCTGGCGTATACGCACAAATTGCTGAAGAGGCGGTTAGCGCATGGAAGACTTTACAAGGACATGGAGGTTTACAAGGTCAATTATCTAAGGTAATACAAGGAGCTATTGAATCTTACGCTAAATTTGTAGATAGGCTTATTCAAACAGCTACCAGAGTTATGGGGAATACAGAACAAGCAATGCCATTAACAAAACAACTGCTTATGACCAAGTGAATTGTTGGTGCAGAGATATCATTAGACCATGGAAACAGGAAGATTTAAACACATATATTAAATTATGTAGAGACATTAATGAACAAGGGCAAGTCGTGACAGCTGCAGTAAAACAGGCTTCAGATGCCAGAGACATTAATGAACAAGGGCAAATTGTGGCAGCTGCAGTAAAACAGGCTTTATATGCCAGGCCAAGAACATGCTACAATTGTGAACAAAGAGGAAATTTAAAAAAAAAATTGCCCCATAGGAGGAGAGTTTAACAAAACTGCATATCAAAGGTGTAGAATACCGGGTATCTGCCCACGATGCCATAGAGAGAGATATTGGGCTAATGAATGCCATTCTCAAACCACCATAGAGGGTACTCCATTATCAAAAAACGAACAAAGACCAAGTGTTTATCCACGCTATTGTGGAGAAAGCCATCAGGCTTCATTGCCAAAAAATGGACAGGGGGGCCCAATGCTCCAGGGCCCAAAACCATAAATATACAGAGCACTGGAGGAACACAGCAACCCCATCAGGGTAGTGCCCAGGACACATTGTCCATCAGATCCCTCCTCAGACAAACCAGAGGGAGCACAGGGTTCGACATCTGCACCTTCGTCAGATCAGTACTAACTCCAGAGATTGGAGTTCAAATCATTCCCACATGGGTAAAAGGACCTCTTCCCAAAGGAACAGTAGGCTTATTATTGGGACGCAGCTCTTCTACACTAAAAGGACTTATGATAAGTCATGGGATAATTGATCCCAATTATGAAGGTGAAATAAAAGTTATAGCCAGTTCTCCAAAGGGTATATCAGTAATTTAACCAGGAGATAGAGTAGCACAGTTACTAATAATACCAAGCCTACATGATAAATTTTCCAGTCGTGCTGTAGAAAGAGGTCCCAAGGGATTAGGCTCCACAGGTGTTGATTGGGCTATGCTTTGCTTAAATTTAGATTCTTGGCCCATGTTAAAACTAAATATTCAAGGACATGAATTTAATGGGCTACTGGATACAGGTGCATATCTTAGCATCATCTCTCATCAAGAATGGCCAAAACATTGGCCATTACAACAAGCAACTCAAATGCTTCGAGGCCTAGGAGTAGCGAAATCCCCATAGAAGTGCAATGGTATTAGATTGGAAGGATCATGAAAAATGTGAAGGAACTATACAGCCATATATATTGGATCATCTTCCCGTTAATTTATGGGGACAAGACGTTCTAGATAAACTAGGTTTGACATTAGCAAATAACATCAATCAAAATGCACCCACTATTATGGCTAGACAAGGTTTTAGGAAAGGAAAAAAATTAGAAAAACAAGAACAAGTTATAGCAGCACCAATACAAATAGATAAAGGAACAGACAGACATGGGTTGGATTTTCAGAAAGGGCCAGTGAGACAATAAAACTTACTTGGAAATCAGAAAGACCAGTATGGGTTCCTCAGTGGCCCTTGAGTAAATAAAAGATACAAGGAGCCCATGACCTGGTCAAACAACAATTAGTGGAAGGACATATAAAACCTTCTGTATCTCCCTATAATACTCCTATTTTTATCATCAAAAAGAAATCTGGTAAATGGAGATTACTGCAAGATTTAAGAGCCATTAATAATGAGATGGTTATTATGGGACCTGCTCAATCGGGGATTCCTCAATTGTCTGCTCTGCCAAAAACCTGGTATGTTTTAGTTATAAATATTAAAGATTGTTATTTCAATTCCAATTCATCCTGAGGATACTCCACGTTTTGCATTTACTATACCTGCACTGAATCATGAAGGTCCTGATCAGAGATATGAATGGAAAGTACTCCCTCAAGGGATGGCTAACAAACAGCCCAACTATTTGTCAAATTTATGTTAACAAAGCAATCCAGCCACTTAGAAATCAAAATCCTGAACTACAAATATTTCACTATATGAATGATGTATTATTAGCACACAAAGCTAAAAACACATTGCTAGAATGTTATGCCACACTTACAAACTTATTAAAAAAATATTGTCTAGAGATAGCAATAGAAAAAGTACAATTAGATTTTCTAATTAATTATTTAGGAGTTCTTTTATCCTCAACTATGGTCCGTCCACCAAAAATTCAAATACGAGTAGATCAACTCAAATCATTAAGTTAGTTTCAAAAGTTATTAGGAAACATAAATTGGATAAGGTCTTATCTATGAATACCAACAGGAGGGTTGGGACCTTTATTTGATATCCTAAAAGGTACATCAGATCCAAATTCACCCCAAATGTTAATGCCTGAAGCAAGAAAGGCATTAAAAATCATTGAAACATATATGGAAAATATGCATTTGGATAGAATTGATATAAGTTTGCATTTATTATTTATTGTACTACCAACAAAAAATATTCCTACAGGAGTATTTTGGCAAGAAGGTTCATTATTATGGATAAATCTATCTTATTCTTCTAACACTATTCTTACTAGGTATCCTGAGGCTGTAGGACAATTAATACTCAAAGAAAAAAAAGCAGCAAAGGGAGTGTTTGGAATTTCTCCCAATAAAATTATTACTCCATATACTATGAATCAAATAGATGAGTTAGCTCATGAGTTAAATACTTGGGCAATAATCATGTGCAAATCTAATGTTTCATTTGATAACCACTTACCATCTAATCCTTTATTGACTTTTTGGTCATCGAATCCTATAATTTTTCCAAAAATGACAAGTAGAACACCTATCATAAATACTCCAAATATATTCACTGATGGATCAAATAATGGTACAGTAGCAATAGTTACACCTGATCAAACTTTTACATTTTTAGTACCCAAACAATCAGCTCAAAAGGTAGAGCTTAATGCAGTATTACAAGCTTTTGTGATATTTAAAGATTCTGTATTTAATTTATTTTCTGATAGTCAGTATATAGTTAATGCTATAGTATCCCTTGAAGATGCTGGTAGGATTTCTCCTTCTGCTACTGTTTTCTCTTTGCTTTCCACTATACAAAGTCTATTCTGGGACAGAAAAGATCCATTATTTATAGGACATATCAGGGCACATACAGGATTGCCTAGAGCCCTTTGTTTGGGCAATGATTTAGCAAATAAAAGTACACATGACATACATAGTTTCTCTACACTAGAAGAAGCTATAAATTTTCATAAAAGGTTCCATGTCAATGCTAATACTTTACAAAAGTGTTTTGAAATAACCAAGGAACAAGCTAGACAAATAATAAAACAATGTCAAAATGTGTGACCTTTTTACCACAAGTTAATCTTGAAGTCAATCCTAGAGGATTGATACCTAACCATATTTGGCAGATGGACGTCACACACTTTCCAGAATTTGGAAAATTAAAATATTTGCATGTTACAGTTGATACTTCTGGATTTTTGATGGGCTCCCTTCATGCCGGGGAAAAAACTAAAGAAGTTATAGCTTATTGCTTACAAAATTTTGTCACTCTGGGTGTTCCAAAACAGTTAAAAACAGATAATGCCCCTGGTTATACTTCTACCTTTTTTAAACAATTTTGCTCAACATTTGGCATTGCTCATATAACAGGAATCCCATACAATCCACAGGGAAAAGGCATAGTTGAAAGAGCTCATCAAAATATTAGAATGTACTTGTTAAAGCAAAAAGAAGTAATTGGGTAGGGGTATATATTCCCCAAGGATAAACTTAAAATAATCCTTTTTACTGTAAACTTTTTAAATTTGGATTCATCAGGGCTTAGTGCTGCAGAAAGGCATATGTGTCCAAAAATGTACATAAGCCCAAGGTACTTAGGAAGGATATTCTAACAGGACAATGGTAAGGTCTTGACCCAGTAATTGTCTGGAGTTGGGGGTCTGTTTGTATGTTTCCACAGGGAGAACAGCAGCCGATTTGGATTCCAGAAAGATTAACTAAGGTCCTGACCCAGTGATTGTCTGGAGTCGGGGGTCTGTTTATGTGTTTCCACAGGGAAAACAGCAGCCAATTTGGATTCCAGAAAGATTAACTAAAGCAATTTCTACAGACCAAAAAGAAGATGATTTGGCTCATGTCCATAACAACTGATATCCAAAACTCTAGTTTGGCTATCCTTACAGCTGGCTGAACCAGGATGCTTTTTTCAATATCTATTTTATTATTGCCCTTTGCCATATCAAAAAGTAGTATTTTGTTTTTTGAGCTCATATAGACCTAGGTTAATGTTTTGCTGATCAGTTCTATTTTTTTTTTTACTATAGAGTTTTTAACATTGCAATGGAGATTTCACCTGTCAAAAGTTATAAGGCCTTTACTTTTATGTTATGTGTTGTATATATTATATTATGTGTGCACACTTGTGTTTTGTGTTATATGTTTGAATGTACATATGTCCATATATCATATATGATGAGTGCTCATATAAAAAATGGATCCAAATATTCTTTTACACATGATTTATATTGTTTAATTTAAATTGGGTAAACAGCTATTGAGGATTGTTTTAATATATGAACAAAAAAGGAGGTTAACAGATCTGTTTCTTTACTTTCACCTTTCCTTTTTCTTATATTTAATAATTCTCTTCGAGACAATGTAAATTGTTAAGAAAATTGTTTTCTTTAGTGCCTTCTGGAATGTTACATAATTTTTTCTTTAGCCATTATTGCCAGAATTTCTATCTTCATCCCAGTGCTGGTGAAGACAAAGATAAAACCAATCTACAGCTTCTGCAATAGCCATCACTTAACTGCTGGCAGAACTTGCCTGGACTATGTATCACTTGTATGAATTGTGAACTCATCTGTATGAATTGTGGACTATCTGTTGGTGCAGCGACTTGTGATAGTGTTGGGTTATTCTTGCTAATGATGTCATCGGTGGTACAATTTTTCCAAAAGGAGCCGTCAATTAGCTTGGTGTATCTTCCTCCCTTCTGCTTGTCATGATGGTTCAGGTAAAATTTGGAGGCCAACAGAAGTAAGGCAAAGAACCTCAACCCCCCTCTGGTACAAAGACCTCTCCACAGGTGTGGCTGTATACTGGACCGGTAGTCAGTGACGGGTAAGATCCAATTGCAATGGTACCAACGTAAGACAGGATGCTGACGCCTTGATCATCCGATAACGGGTAAGGACCACATGTACTATTGGACAACCTAAGGCAGGCATGGTCCCTAAGCCACATGCTTGTTGTTTAAACAGAGAGGGGGAGATGTTGAGAGCCACAGCGAAGGGGCCCCAGCAAACTTCCAGATGCCAGCAAACTTCCAGCTGCCGGCTGATAATTGTCTCACAGTGGCCCCAGCAACATCTAGCTGATTGGCTCCTCTGTGGTGATGCTCATTGGATATGCTCATTGAGCTGTTTCCCTGCCCTTTCATACTGCCAACTGATGATTGGCTCACAGCGGCCCCAGCAATATCTAGCTGATTGGCTCCTCTGCAGTGATGTTCATTTGGCTGTTTCCCTGCCCTTTCAGACCACAGAGCTGCTCATTGGGGAACTTTTTTGGCTCCGCTCATGCGACCCAGCCAATCGTCCTCAAGAGCAGGAGGATTGTGGGAGGTGGTGAAGCTTATGTTTGTGTGAGAGGCTTGTGGGAAGCTGGTGGTGGCAGTTGAGCTCTGAGGGTTTTTCCTGAGGACCTGTTTTGTTTGGCCTATGTGGTTCTAAAAATAAAGTTTGTTTCTTTTGACAAGTGGCTCCTGAATTGTGCCAAGCCAGACTGTGGCAAAAAGCTTCATTTTTCTCTTTTTTTGGTTGGATTAATTTGATACTGTACAGAATTCATTCTTGACTTAGCCTTAATCGGCTCTCCAAGTTTGGGCCTTCAAGGTTCAATGGTTCAGTGTCAGAAATAGTTTGAATTTTTAGGTTTTACTTCATTATGGCTTATAGGTGTGAATGGCAATGGAGCTGGAAATCAAACATGGTTTTTGCTAGCTGCATGAAATTTCACACACTCAATCAGCTCTCTGTGGGCAGTCTCTGTTTTTTCTTTGTGAAAGTATCTTAAGCTGAAGCAGGAAAAACAATTTATCCATGAGCACTTTAAGAGAAAACAGGGGAATATGAATGTACTGAAATATCTCCCCCAATTTTTCATCAAATTTCTTTGATATTGCACAAGATTCATCTGTTAAATTGTGCTACTAGGCTCCCCATGTTTGGGGGTTCTATGATCATAGGTACTCTAAAGAGGTTAGAATTAGGTTAGGGTTGGGTTAGATCTAGTGTTAGAGTTAGAGTGGGTTTTGTTCAAATTTATTTGATACATGACATAATTCAACTTTTATCTAGCCTTAATATTTTCCCTAGGTTTGGGCCTTATCCCTTCCATGGTTTGCTGTCAGGAACAGTTTGTATTTTAAGGTTTCTTTCATTTTGATCTATATGGATAAATGGAAATGGAACTTGAAATCAAACAGGGTTGGTGTTTGCTGCTTAAAACTGCACACACTCAATCAGTTCTATGTAGGCACTCTCTGATTTCTTCCTTTTGAAAGTTTCCCAAAGCTGAAGCATGCAAAAACATCTTTATCTGAAAGTAATGTAGGAGACAACAGGAAAATATATATATATATATATATATATATATATATATATATATATATATATATATACTGAACTACCGCCCCAAATTATTTGGTCAGATTTCTTTGATACTGCACAAGATTCATCTGTTAGTTTGCCCCACTAGGCTCCCTTTATTTGGGAATTCTATGATAAAAGGTTCTGTATACAGATTAGGATTAGATTTATGGTTAGGGTAAGGGCTATGTTTAAACCTAGTGTTAGGGTTAGAGTAAGTTTTGGTCATGTATCTTTGATACTGAGCAGGCTTCATCTTTCGTCTTGCCTCACAATGTTCCCTGATTTGGTTCTTCTCGGTTCAATGGTTTGCTCTCAGGAACAGTTTGTATTTTAAGATTTTACTTTATTTTGAACTGCTGTTTAAGAAAAATAGAGCACAAAATCAAATAGGGTTGGTGCTAGCTGCTTGAAACTGCACACGCTCAATCAGTTCTCTGTGGGCACTCTCTGTTTTGTTGCCCTAAGCTGAAACATGCAAAGCAACTTTATCTCAGAGCACTTTTGGATAAATCAAGGAAATATGCATGTACTGAAACACTTCCCCCAATTATTTGCTGAGATTTCTTTGATACTGTGCAGGATTCATCTGTTAACTTTCCCCACTAGGCTCACTTAGTTTGGGAGTTCTATGATCAAGGGTACTCTAAACAGTCTAGGGTGAGCTGTAGTGTTAGGATTAAGGATAGAATAAGAGCTAGTGTTCGGTTTACAGTAGTTTTGTTCAAATTTCTTTGATACAAGGCAGGATTTATCTTTTACCTAGCCTTACTATGTTCACCAGGTTTGGGACTTCTAGGTTTACTGGTTTGTTGTCAGTATTTCAGTTTGTATTTTAAGGTTTCACTTCATTTTAACCTATATGGATAAATGGAAATGGACTTGGAAATCAAAAAGGATTTTTGCTAGCTGCTTGAAACTTCAAACACTCAATTAGTTCTCTGTGAGGATGCTCTGGTTTTATCCTTGTGAAAATATCCCAAAGATGAAACATGCAAAAACAACACTATGTGAGATCATTTTAGGAGACAACATAAAAATATGCATGTACTGAACTACCTCCCCTAATCATGTGCTCAGATTTCTTTGATACTGAGCAGGATTCATCTGTTAGCTGGCCGTACTAGGCTCCTCAACTTTGAGACTTCTATAATGAAATGTTCTCTAAAGAGGTTAGGGTTAGCCTTATGGTTCTAGTTAGGTCTAGTGTCAGCGTTAGAGTTTTTCTTGTTCAAATTCCTTGATAGAGGGCAAGATACATTTTAACCTAGCCTTACTATGTTCCCCAGGTTTCGAGCTTCTCAGTTCAATTCTTTGCTGACAGGAAGAGTTTGTATTTTATGGATTCACTTCATTTTGACCTACATGGGTAAATGGACATGTGGCTGGAAATCAAACAAGTTGGTGCTACTGCTTGAAACTTCACACACCCAATCAGTTCTCTGTGGGCACTCTCTGGTGTGTTCCTTTTGAAAATAGTAATAAGCTGAAACATGCAATACAAATTTATTCTGAGAACACTTTAGGCGAAAACAGGGAAATATAAATACACTGAAATAGCTCCCCCAATTATTTGGTCAGATTTCTTTGAAACTGCCCGTGATTCATCTGTAAGCTTGCCCCACTAGACTCCTCAATTTTGAAACTTCTATGATCAAAGGTTCTCTAAAAAGATTAGGTTTATGTTTAGACTTTGTGATAGACTAGGTTTAGACCTAGTTTTAAGGTTAGAGTTAGTTTTATTTATTTTTTTTTTAATTTCTATTACACTGAGCAGGATTCACCTTTTTCCTATTTTGACAATACTCCAAATATTTGGTCCTCCTACATGAAAGGGTTTTCTCTCAGGAACAGTTTCAATTTTCATGCTTCTCTTCTTTTTGCCCTATAGGGGGTGAATGGAAATGAAGCTGGAAATAAAACAGGGTTTTTGCTAGCTGGTTGAAACTTCACACAATCAGTTCTCAGTGAGCATTCTCTGGTTTGTTTTCTGTGAAATATCCCTAAGCTGAAGTAGAAAGAAACAGCTTTATCTCTGAGTACTTGAGGAGCAAGCAAAATACACATGTACTGAAAGAGCTTTGAATATTTTTTTGTCAGATTACATTGATACTGTACAGGATTCTTCTTTGACAAACCTTAGTAGGCTCCCCAGGTTTGGGCCTTCAAGTTTCAATGGTTCAGTTACAGGAACAGTTTGAATTATTAGTTTTCACTACATTATGGCCTATAGGTGTGAATGGAAATGAAGCTGGAAATCAAACAGGGTTGGTGCTAGCTGAATTAAACTCCACACATTCAATCACTTCACTGTGGGCATGCTCTGGTTTGTTCCTTGTGAAAGTACCTTACGCTGAAGCATGAAAAATCAATTTATCTAAGTGCACCTTAGGAGAAAACAGGAGATATAGGCATGTACTGAAACATCTCCCCAAATTATTGGTCAGATTTTTTTGATACTGGGCAGGATTAATCTGTTACTTTGCCCTACTAGGCATCCCAAGTTTGTGAATTTTATGCTTAAGCTCTATAATCAGGAAAGGCTTAGTTTTAGGATTAGGTATAGGTGTATCAATAGAACTAATGTTCTGGTTAGAGTGAGTTTTATTCAAATTTCTTTGCTACCGGTCAGGATTCATCTTTTATCTAGCATTACCATGTTTTCCAGGTTGGGCCTTCTTAGTTCAAGGTTTGCTGTCAGGAACTGTTTGTGTTTTAAGGTTTCATTTCATCTTGACTTCTATGGGTTAGTGTTAGGGTTAGAGCTATGGCTTAGTTTTGTTTTAGGGCTAGGATTAGGGTTAGGGCTTGATTTTTAATTAGTGTTTGGGTTTGGGCTAGTATTAGGGTGAGATTTAGGCTTTGAGTTTGGTTTAGATTCAGAGTTAGGTTTACATCCAGGGTTAGAGTTTGGCCTACTGTATGTTTTACAGTAAGAGATAGGGTTAGAACTAGGAAAATGGATAGGACAAGAGTTAGATTTAGATATAGGACTAGGCTTAGGATTAGGGTTTTGGTTAAAGCTAAATTAGGGCTTGGATTAGGGCTAGGGTTAGTGTTAGGTTTAGGCCTCAGGTTAGGGCTATGTTTAGGTTTAGCATTCGGTTTAGGATTAAGTTTAGGGAAATTTGTGAGGTTATAGCTATCTTTAGGGCTAAGGTGGGGTTGGAATTAGATTAGTGGTAGGGTTAGTATTAGGTTAGGATTAAGGCTAGCTTTAGGTCTAGGATTTCTGTTAGATTCATGGCTATGACTATGGCTAGGGCTATGCTTAGTGAAAGGGTCAGGTTTACACTTAGGGGTAATATAGTGTTAGGGTCAGGGTTAGCATTTGGTTAAGGTCAAAGTTAGGGTTAGGGCTTGAAATAGTGTTAGGTTTACGCTTAGGCTTAGGGTAATGGATAGGGTTAGGTTTAGGTTTCAGTTAAGTTTAGGGTAATGGATGGGTTAGGTTTAGCAATAGGATTAAGTTTAGCATTTGGTTAGAATTATGTTTAGATAGATTTAGAGCTAGGTTAGGGTTAGGTTATTGTTTGGATTATGATTAGGATTAGAGTTAGGTTTAGGGATAGGGCTAGGGTTTGATTTATAGTAAGTGTTAAGTTTATGGCTATGGTTATGGTTAGGTTAGGTTAAGTGTCAGTGGTTGAACTAGGGTTAGGGCTAGGGCGAGGTTTAGGTTTACATTTACGTCTAGGAATATGTTTATGGTGAGTGTTTGATATAGGTTTTGGGTTATGACTAGAGTTTTCACTACAGTTAGGTTAGGTTAGGTTTAGGGTAATGTATAATGTTAGATTTAGGGATAGGGTTAGGGTATAGATTAGGGATAGTCTTCTGATTAGTTTTAGTGTAAGGCTTAATGTTTCCACTAGGGTTAGGGCTATGGTGACGTTCAGGTTTATGATTAGGCCCTGGGATACGTTTATGTTTAGGGTTAGATTCATGTTATGGATAGAGTTATAATTAGGGTTATGTTTGGGGTTAGGATAATTGACAGGGTTAGAAATAAAGTTTGAGCTAGTATTAAAGTTAGAATAAGAGCTAGAGTTAGGAATATGGTTTAGGATACAGCTAGGGTAATGTTTAGGGTAAGGGTAAGGCTTTGAACAAGGAATACGTCTAAGGCAAGGGTTTGTGTTAGGGTTAGTGTTAGGCCTATGGTTGGGGTTAGTGTTATGCTTAGTGCTATGTTTAAGCCTAGAATTATGGCTAGGTTTTTGTTAGTTTTAGGGCTTGGGTTAGGACTATGGTTAGGTTTAGGTCTACTGTTAGGGTTAAAATTAGGGTTAGGGCTAGGGTTATGTTTAGGGCTACCTTTAGGGTTAGGGTTATGGCTAGGTCTAGTGTTAGCATTAGGTTTTGGGTTAGAGTCAGGTTTAGAGATAGGTTAATGTTAGGGTCAGGGTTAGTGTTCTGGATAAGATTAGGGTTAGGGTTAGAGCCACAATTAGGACTAGTGTTAAGTATAGGGGTAGGGTAAATGTTTAGTTTAGGTTAAGAGTTATTGTTAGGGATGGATCTAGGATTCTGTTTAGGTCTAGGGCTAGAATTATAGCTATATTTAAGATTAGTTTTGGGTCTAGATCTAGTGTTAGGGTCAGGTATAGGTGTAGGTTTATCAGTAGGTGTAGTGTTAGGGTTTGGTTTAGGTTTAGGGTCAGGATTAGACCTAGGATTACTATTAGGATAAGAATAAAAATCAGGGTTAGGGTTAGAACTAGAATGAGGGCTAGAATTAGGACTAGTAATACTGTTAGTGTTTAAGTTAGGCTAAGGATTAGGGTTAGGACTAGGGTTAGCATTTGGTTTAGGGTTTTTCTTAGGGTAAAAGATAGGGTTAGAGCGAAAATTAGGGCTAGGGTTAGGGTTAGGGTTAGGGCTAGTGTTAGGGGTAAGATTCACTATTAAGCTTAGGTTAAGTCTAGAATTAGGTGTCAGATTTGTGTTGGGGTTAGAGCTAGGGTTATAACAATGACTAATGTTTTAACTATGGATATGTTTAGGGCTAATTTTAAGGTTAAGGTTAAGAATAAGTCTAGTGTTAGGGTTAATTTAAGGTTACGAATATTTTTAGAGCTAGGATTAGTGTTAGAATCAGCGTCAGGGTCAGGGATATTTTTAGATTTAGGGTTAGGGCTAGCTGTAGGTTTAAGGTTTGGTTTAGGTTTAGGGTTAGGGTTAGGGATATGGCTTGGTTTTGTTTTATGGCTTGGGCTAGAGGTAAGTAAAGTTTTAGGATTAGCATTATTGTTAGGTCTAGTGTTAGAGTTTGGATTAGGTTTCTGATTATGGTTAAATTTAGAGTTAGGTTTAAATTTAGAGTTAGGTTTAGATTCAGGATTGGGCTATGTCTAAGGATAGAACTAGGGATAGGGCTAGGGCAAGAGTTAGAGTTAGTCTTAAGGCTAGGTTTAGGGTTCTGATAGGACTAAATTAGGGTTAGTGGTAGGCTTAGTGTTAGTGTTAGGCTTAGGGCTAAGGCAAGGGTTATAGTTAGGTTTCAGATTATGGTTAGGTTTAGGGTTATGTTTTGGTTTAGGGTAAGGATGGTGTTATAGCTAGTTTTAGGGCTAGGGTGACTGTTAGAATTAGGGTTAAACATCATGTTATGATTTGGGTTAGGATTAAGTTTAGGATTAGGGCTAGGATTAGGGCTAGGGCTAATTTCAGGTCCAGCTTTACAATTAAAGATAGTTTTAGGGTTTGGTTAGATGTAGTGTAAGGATCAGATTTAGGGTCAGGGTCAGGTTTAGAGCTAAGGGTATTGTTTGGGTCAGGGTAATGATTAGTGTTTAAGATAGGTTAAGGTTTAAATTTAGGGCTCAAATTAGCATAGGTTTAGGATTAGGGTAATGATATAGTTAGTTTTATGTTTCAAGTTAGGTTTAGGGTAATGGATAGGGTTAGGATTAGGGATATGGAAATTTTAGGCCTAGGGTTAGCATTAGTGTTAGGATTATGGTTGAGGTAATAGATAGGGTTAGAGCTAGGTTTAGAGCTAATGTTAGTTATTATTAGTGCTTGGTTTAGGGTTAAGTTTAGGGTTAGGGTTAAAGTTCAGTTTAGGGCTCACTTTAGGCTAGGTTTTGGGTTAAGTTAGGGCTAAAGTTAGGGTTATGGCTAATGTAAGTACTAGGGTAAGAGTTAGGGCTAGTTTTAGGGTTAGGGTTAAGGCTCAGTCTAGTGTTATGTTTAGGGTCATGTCTAGGGTGATGTTTAAAGCTAAGATTACTGTTAGCATCATAATCAGGGTTAGGGTTAGTTTTAGAGTTCTGCTTAAACCTCGAATTAGGGCTAGAGTTAGGGCTAGGTATAGGATTATGGTTTGGTTTAGGTTAAGGGTTAGAGTTAGGGCTATGGCTCAGTTTTGTATTAGGGCTAGGGCTAGAGTTACTGCTAGTTTTAGAAGTAGTGTTAGGGTTAGCGTTAGTGTTAGGTTTAGGCTTAGGCTTTGCATTAGGGTTAGATTTAGGGTTAATGTTAGATCTAGGGTTAGGGCTAGGGTTAAGGAAATGGCTAGGGTTGGGCCTAGAGGTAGGGCTAGGTTTCGGTTCCATTAAGATATAGGATTAGAACCAGTTTTAGGACTAGGGAGAGAGTTAGACTTAGTTTTAGGGCTATTGTTATAATTAGGATTAGGGTTAGGGATAGGGCTAAGGTAGGTCTAAGATTAGGAATAGGGTTTGTTTTAAGATAGGCCTAGGTTTAATGTTAGGATTATGATTAAGGCTATGTTTAGGGCTTATATGGGCTAGGGTTTGTGTTCAGGTTAGGTCTAGGATTATATCTAGGGCTAATGTCAGGTGTATGGTTATGGTTTTGGATAGTTTTAGGGTTAGATTTCCGCTAGGTCTAATGTAAGAATTAGGTTTAGGGTAATGGTTAAGTTAGAACTAGGGGAATTATTAGGGTCAGGGTAATGGTTAGGGTTTCTTTTAGGTTTGAGTTTAGGGTTAGGGCTCAAATAAGTATTAGGGTTATGGTAAGGGTAATGATACTGTTAGATTTAGGGTTTAGTTAATTGATAGGGTTTGGGTTACTGATAGGTTTAGAGTTAGGCCTAGGGTTAGCCTTAGGGAATGGGTTATGTTTAGGGTAATTGACTCAGTTAGAGTTAAGTTTAGGACTATGGTTATGGTAAGGATTAGGTCATGAGATAAGGTTAGGCCCAGAGTTAGCATTAGGGTATGTGTTACAATTAGGGTAATGAATACAGTTAAAGCTAAGTTTATAGCTAGACTTATGGTTAGAATTATGTCTTGAGTTAGTGTTAGGTTATGGTTTAGAACGAGGGTTAGGGTTGGTATTATGTTTAGTGTAAGAGTTAAGTTTTGAGCTATAATTAGGGTTAGAGCAATGATTAGGTTTAGGGTTATGTTAAAGGATAGGATTAGGGTAGATTTAGGGTTAGGGTAAGGGTTAGAGAAATGGTTATCATGAAGTTTAGGGTTAGGGTCAAGATAATAAATACAGTTAGATATAGGTTTAGGTATATAGAGAGGTTTAGATTTAAGTTTAGGTTTAGGTCTATGATTATGTTAAGGTTTGTGTTAAGGGTAAAGTTTTGATCTATGTTTAGGGATATAGTGAATGTTAGTTTAGGGTTAGGTCTAGTGTTAGTTTTCTGTTTAGGGTAAGCATTATGGTTAGTTTTAAGGCTAGGTTTTGAATTATGGTTAATGTTAGGGTTAGGGTAATGGGTAGGTTTAGAGCTAGGGTTAGGGCTAGAGTTAAGGTTAGGATTAGAACTAGGTTTAGGGTTTGATTTGGGGATAGTTTTAGTTTTATGTTTATGATAAGGGTTAGGTTTTGAGCAATGGTTAGGACTAAGGCGAGGGTTATGTTTGGGTAAGGACTAGGGTTAGAGTTAGGGTTATGCTTAGGGCTAGGTTAAGGCCTAAGATTAGCTCTAAGTTTTGTGTTACATTTAGGCCTAGGGTTAAAGCTGTGGATAATGTTAGAGCTAAGGTTATGTTTAGGGCTAGTTTTAGGGTTAGGATTATGCTAAGGACTAGTGTTAGGTTTAGAATTTCATTTAGGGTCAAATTTAGAATTAGGTATACTTTAAAGACAGAGTCAGTGTTTGGGTTAGAGTTCAAGTTAAGGTTACAATGAGAATTAGGAGTAGGTTTAGGTATAGGGGTGGGTTAGTGTTTGTGTTAGGATAAGGGTTATTGTTAGGCCTAGGACTAGGTTTTTGTTTAGGTGTAGGGCTAGAGTTAAGGGTAGATTTAAGATTAAGTTTAGGTCCAGGGATAGTGTTAGGTTTTAGTCTAGTGTTAGGGTCAGATTTAGAACTAGGGTTGTTATTAGAGTCAGGATAATGGTCATGGTTAATATTCAGGTTTGGGATAGGATTAGAGCTAGAATGAGGGCTAGATTCAGAACTTTTAATAAGGTTAGGATTTTGGTTAGCGAAAGGAATAGGCATAGGTCTAAGGCTACCATTAGGGTTTGGGTTATTCATAGGGTAAATGATAACCTTAGAACTAGGGTTAGGGCTAGAGTTAGGGTTAGGATTAAATCTAGGTTTAAGGCTCAGATTAGGGTTAGTTTTTGAGTTAGGGTTAGGACTAATGTTAGGGCAATGGCTAACATAAGAACTAGGGTTACAATGAGGGTTAGTTTTACTGTTAGGGTTAGGAATAGGTCTAGAGATAGGGTTAGGTTTAAGGTTAGGATGATATTTAGAGCTAGGGTTAGTGTTAGGATATGAGTCAGGGTCAGAGATAGGGTTAGGACTCAAATTAGGAATAGGTTTACTTTTAGGTTTCAGTTTAAGGTTAGCAGCATGTTTAGAGGTAGGGTGAGTGTTAGGATATCAGTCAGGGTCAGGATTAGATTTAAGGTTATGGTTAGGACTCGAATAAAGCTATGGTTAGTGTAAGTCTAGGTGTAGTTTTCGGGTTTTGTTTAGGTTAAGGTTTATGGTTAAGGCTATTGCTCAGTTTTTTTTTACCACTAGTATTAGGGTTAGGGCTAGTTTTATGATTATCACTAGGGTTAGGGCTAATTTTAATGTTAGGCTTAGGCTTAGCATTAGGGATAGATTTCTAGTTAGGGTTAGATCTAGGGTTAGGGCTAGGACAAAGATAATGGTTAGGGTTAGGTTATGGTAATGGATAGGCTTAGAACTAGGGATAGGGATAGTGTGAGAGTTAGAGTTAGTCTTAGGGCTAGGGTTTGGGTTAGATTTATGTATAATTTAGTGCTATGGCCAGTTTTAGGGTTTGCTCAAGGTTTATGGTCAGTTTTAGACCTAGGGTTTTTGTTACGGTCAGAATAAGGGTCAGGGTTAGCGTAAGGGTTTGGGGTACTATTAAAGCTAGAATGAGTGCTGGGGTCAGCACTGTTTATAGGGTTAGGATTTTGGTTAGTCTAAAGATTAGGGATAGGTCTAGGTTTACCATTAGGGTTAGGGTTTCACTTAGGGTAAGGGAGAGAGTTAGAGATAAGATTAGGACTAGAGTTAGAGTAAGGTTAGTGTTAAAGTTATGTTTAGGTTTCAGATCAGGGCTAGTTTTGTGTTAGGGTTAGAACAAGGGTTAGAACAGTTGCTAATATAAGAACTAGGGTTACAATTCAGGTTAGTTTTAGGGTTAGGGATAGGGTTAGGGGTAGTTTTAGTATTAGGGTTACGTTTAAGTTTAGGGTGATATTTAGATCTAGGGTTAGTGTTAGAATATGAGTCAGTTTCAAGGTTAGTGTTAGGACCCAAATAAGAGCTAGGGTTACTGTTAAGTTTTTGTTTAAGTTTAGAATGGTGTTTCCAGCTAGAGTGATTTTAGCATATGAGTCAGTGTCAGGTATAATTTTCAGGTTAGGATTAGGACTTGAATTAAGACTATGGTTAGGTCTAGGTGTAGTGTTAGGGTTTGGTTTAAGTTAGGTTTAGGGTTAGGGCTAATGCTCGGTTTTGTTTTACTGCTAGTGGTAGGGTTAGGGCTAATGTTATAATTAATTTTAGGATTAGGGTTAGTGTTAGGCTTAGGCTTAGGGTTAGGGCTAGGACTAAAGATTGGGCAATGGTTAGGGCTAGGGTTAGAGTTATGGTAAGGGCTACGATTAAATCTAGTGGTAGGGCTAGTGTAAGAATTACTGTTAGTCTTAGGGCTAAGGTTAGGGTTAAGGTTAGTGATAGAGCTAAATTATGTCTAGGATTAGGTTTATACTTAGTGTTCAGCTTAAGCATAAAATTAGGGTTAGATTTAGAATTTAATTTTTCATAAGGGATTGTGTTATAGCTAGTTTGAGAGGTAGGGTGATGTTTAGAATAAGGGTTAGGATTAGGGTTATGACTAAGGCTAGGTTTATTGCTAGGATGAGGGCTAGGGCTAGGATGAGGGCTAGGACTATGATGAGGGCTAGGATTAGAAGTATGGCTAATTTCAAGTCTAAAATTATTTTTAAAGATTGTTTTAGGGTTAGGATTATGGGTACTTGTAGTGTTAGGTTTAGGTTTAGTGTTAGGTTCAGATTTAGGGGTAGGGGTATTATTAAGGTGAAGGTCTAGGGGTTAGGGTTTGAAATTGGTTAAGCCTTAAAGTTAGGGATTGAATTAACATTAGGGTAAGGGTAATGATAGGCTTAGAATTAGAGTTCATTTTAGGTTTAGGTAAATGAGTAGGGATAGGTTTAGAGATAGGGTTAGGTTTAGGCCTAAGCTTAGCATTAGGGTTAGGGTTATTTTTATGGTAATATATAGGGTTAGGGCTAGGATTATGGTTATGTTTATCACTAGGAGTAGTGTTAGGTTTAGGGTTAGGGTTAACGCTCAGGTTAGGGATCAGATTAGGGCTAGAATTTGGGTTAAGTTAAAGCTAGGGTTAGAATTATGGCTAATGTAAGTACAAGGCTTATGATTAGGGCTAATTTTAGGGATAAAATTAGGGCTAGGTTTCATGTTACAGTTAGTGTTAGGATTAGGGTGATGTTTAGAGCTAGGATTAGTATTAGTGTCAGAGTAAGTGTAAGAGTTAGTTTTAGGATTCAGCATAAATCTTGAATATGGTCTAGGGTTCGGGATAGGTGTATGGTTAGGGTTTGGTTTAGTTTAAGGGTTAGGGATGGAGCTTATGGCTTGGTTTTATTTTAGGACTAGTGCTAGGATTAGGGCTAGTGTTAGGGTTAGGGGTAGTGTTAGGTTTAGGATTAAGCTTCAGGTTAGTGTTAGATTTAGAGATAGATTTTGACCTAAGGTTAGTGCTTGTGCTATGGATGGGTCAAGGGTTAGGTAGGACTAAGTTTAGGGCTAGGGTTAGGGTTATGATAAGGAATAGGTTTTGAACTAGTGATAGGGCTGGTGTGAGCATCAGATTTATTCTTAGGTTTTGGGTTACCATTAGGTTTAAGGATAGGGTGAAATTAGGGCTAAGATTAGGGCTAGGGTTAGTATTGGGGTTATAGCTAGGGTTAAGTTTAGGATTAGGATTAATCTAAGTTTAGGGCTAGGATAAGGGCTGGTGTTTTGTTAGGGTTAGGGATAGGATTAGTGCTAGCGCTAATGTCAGGTGTTGGGTTACAGTTGAGAAGAGGACAGTTTTATGATTAGGTTAATGGCTAGGTCTAATGTAAGGGTTAGGTTTAGTGTTAAGGGTCAGGTTTAGAGCTATGGAATTATAAGGGTCAGGGTCAGGCTAGAGTTCTGGTTGAGGTTAGAATTTAGGGTTAGGGCTCAAATAAGCATTAACATAAGGGTTAGGGTAATGATAGGTTTTGTTTAGGGTTCAGGTTAGGTTTACAGTAATTGATAGGGTTAGGTTTAGCGATAGCATTATGTTAGGTCTAGGGTTAGCATTAGGGTAAGGCAAATGGTTAGGATAATGAATAGGGTTATAGCAAAGGTTAAGGCTAGGGTTATGGTCAGGAATAAATATTGAGTTCGGGTTGGGGTTAGAGTTAGAACTAGGGTTAGTGTTAGTGTTATGTTTAGCATAAGGAATAGGTTTTGAACTAGGGTTATTGCTAGGGCAAGGTTTAGGTTTAGAGTTATGTCTAGAGATAAGATTAGAGTATGGTGAGGTGTAGGGTTGGATTAGGACTAGCATCATCATTAGGGGGAGGATTAGGGTTAGAGTAATAAATATGGTTAGATGTAGGCATAGGGTTATTGGTACTGTTAGATTGAGGTTTAGGTTTTGGGTTATGCCTATGGTTATGTTTCAGTTTGTGGTAAGGGACAGGGTTTTAGCTAGAGTTAGGTCTATGGCGAGTGTGAGGTTTAGTGTTACCTCTAGTGTTAGATTTCTGGTTAGGTTTAGGGTTAGGGTTAGGCCTAGGGTTATCAATAGATTTATGGCTAGTTTTAGGGTAATGGGTAGGTTTAGAGCTAGTGTTAAGTTTTAGATTAGGACTAGTTTTAGGGGTATATTTTGGGATAGATATAGATTTATGTTTAGGGTAAAGGTTAGGCTTTGAGCTAGAGTTATAACGACTCAAGTGTTAGGTTAGGGTTAGGGTTAGGATTAGGGTTATACTTAGGCCTAGGATTAGCTCTAGGTTTTGTGTTAGGTTTTGGCCCAGGGTTATGGCTGTGGGTAATGAAAGAGCTAGGGTTATAATTAGGGCTAGTTTTAGGGTCAAGATTATGGCTAAGTCTAGTGTTAGGTATAGATTTTTGTAAGGGTCAGGTTTAGAGGTAGGTTTACTTTTAAAGGCAGGGTAAGTGTTTGGGTTAGAGTTAGAGTTAGGGTTACAGCCATAATTAGAACTAGTTTTAGGACTAGGTGTAGGGTTAGTGTTTGTGTTAGGTTAAGGGTTACTTTAAGGGCTAGGGATAGTTTTTTTTTCAGGTCTAGGGCTAAAGTTAAGGCTAGATATAGGATTCGGTTTAGGTTTAGGGCTAGTGTTAGGGTTTGGTCTAGGGTTAGGGCCAGGTTTAGACCTAGGGTTAGTGTTAGGCTCAAATAATGGTAACTGTTAACATTAGGGTTTGGAAGAGGTTTAGAGTTAGAGTGAAGTTAGTGTTATGACTATTAATAGGGTAAGGATTTTGGTTAGATTAAGGTTTAGGGATAGGTGTAGGGTTACCATTAGGGTTTTGCTTTGGGTAAGTGATAGCCTTAGAGCTAGAGTTAGGGCTAGAGTTAGGGTTAGGATTAGGGTTAAATCTAGGTTTAAGGCTCAGATTAGGGCTAATTTTTGTGTTAGGGATAGGGCTAAAGTTAACATGATAGATAATGTAAGAACTAGGGTTACAATTAGGGTTAGGGGTAGGTATAGGTCTAGTGTTAGGGTTAGGTTTAATGTTAGGGTGATATTTATAGCTAGGGTTAGTATTAGGATATGATTCAGAGACAGTGTTAGTTTGGGGGTTAGGATTAGGACTCAAATAAGGGCTAAGATTACTGTGAGGGTTCAGTTTAAGGAGAGGACAGTGTTTGGAGCTAGGGTGACTCTTAAGATATGAGTCAGCATCATGGTAAGTTTTAAGGTAAGGGTTATGACTAGAATTATGGCTAGGGTTACTATTAGGGTTCGGTTTGAGTTTATAGTGGAGTTTAGACCTAGGGTGAGTGTTAGGATAGGATTCAGAGTCAGGGTTATTTTAAGGCTGTGGCAAGGACTCGAATTTAGTGCTAGGGTTATGTCTAGGTGAAGTTTTAGGGTTTGGTTTAAGTTAAGTTTTAAGGTTGGGACTACTGTCATATATATATATATATATATATATATATATATATATATATATATATAGAGAGAGAGAGAGAGAGAGAGAGAGAGAGAGAGAGTTAGAGAGAGAGAGAGAGACAGAGACAGAGACAGAGAGAGAGAGACAGAGAGAGAGAGAATTTATATATTTTTTAAATTTTTTTTAGTTTTTGGTGGACAAACATCTTTTTAAAATTTTTATTTGTATTATTGCTGAGGATCAAACCAAGCACCCCGCACATGCTGGCAAATGTGCTTCCACTTGAGCCACATCCTATTGTTCAGTTTTGTTTTAGTACAAGGTTTAGGGTTAGGGGTAGTGTTTTTCTTAGGATTAGGCTTAGGGTTAGGTTAAGATTTGAGATTAGGGTTAAATCAGTTCTAGGGCTAGGTCTAAGGATAGGACAAGGTTTAGGGATAGGTTTATGGTTATGGTAAATGATAGGGATAGAACTAGGGATAAGGCTAGTGCAAGAGTTAGAGTTAATCTTAGGGCTAGGGTTATGGATAGTTTTAGGGATAGGGCAAAATCAGGGCAAGGATTAGAACTAGGGTTAGTGTTCAGCTAAGGTCTAGAATTAGGGCTAGTTTAGGGTTATTTTTAGGAAAAAGGATGTGTTATAGCTAGGTTTAGAGGTAAAGTGAGAGTTAGAATTAGAATTAGGGCTAGGGTTAAAATTAGGTTTATGATTAAGGCTACATTTAGGGCTAGAATGAGGGCTAGGGTTTGTTGTAGGGTTATGGCTCGATTTATGGCTAGGAATAATGTCAGGTCTAGTGTTACAGTTAGGAGTAGATTTAGGATTAGGTCTATGTATTAGTCTAGTGTAAGTGTTAAGTTTAGGGTAAGGGTCAGTTTTAGAGCTAGGGGTATTTTTAGGTTCAGTGTCACTGTTATGGTTTGTATTAGGTTCATGGTTAGGGTGATATACAGAGCTAGGGTAAGTGTTTTGATATGAATTTGGGTAAGGGTTGATTTGGTCCTAGGACTCAAAATTTAGCTAGGGTTATGGCTAGTTGTAGGGTTGGGGTATGGTTTAGGTTAGGTTTAAGATTAAGGTAAAGTCTCATTTTTTTGTTTGTTTGTTTGTTCTTTTCTAGGGCTAGGGCTAGTGTTAGGGTGAGTTTTATGATTAGCAATAGTGTTTAGCTTGTGGTAGGGTGAGGTTTAGGCTAAAGGTTAGGGTTAGATTTAGAGTTATGGTTAGAGCTAGGTTTAGGGCTAAGGTTAGGGCTAGTGTTAGGGTTATCGTAAAAGACAGGTTTAGAAATAGAAATCGGGCTAGGGTGAGAGAGTTATTCTTAGGGCTAGAGTTAGGATTTTGCTTAGGGTTACGGCTAAATTAGGGGTAACTTAGCGCTAGGTTTAATTTAAGGATTACTCCCATGGTTAGGGCTAGGATTAGGTTTAGTGTTAGTGTTCGTGTTATGGTTAGTTTTAGGGGAAGAAATGAGGTTATGGCTAGGTTCAGGGCTAAGGCAAGAGTTGAACTTAGGTACAGGTATACAGTGAGTGTTCGAGTTAGGATTAAGGCTAGGTTTAGAGCTAGGATGAGGGCTAGGATTTGTCTTAGGGTTAGAGCTAGGATTAGGGATAGGGCTAATGTCATGTCTAGAGTTCTTATTAGAAATAGTGTTAACTTTAGTTATATTGCTGGGTCTAGTGGAAAGTTAGGTTTAGGGTAAAAGTCAGGTTTAGAGCTACGTGTATTTTTATGGTCAAGGTCCAGTTTAGGGTTTGGTTTTGGATAAGGTTTAGGGTTAGGGCTAAAATTAGCATAAGGGTTAGGGTTAAAGTAATGGATAGTGTTAAGTTTAGGGTTCAGGTTACGTTTACTGTAATAGATAGGGTTAGTGTTAGCGATAGGATTAAGGTTAGGCCAAGTGTTAGCATTTTGGTTAGAGTTATGTTTATGGTAATGGATAGAGTTTGTGCTTGGATTTGTGGTATGTTTACTGTTAGGATTAGGGCTAGGATTAGTGTTAGATTGAGGGTTAAGGCTATTGTTATGTTTAGGTTAATGATTAGAGGTTGAGTACGGTTAGGGCCAGGGCAAGTGTTAGGGCTAAGTTTAGTACTAGAGATAGGGTTAGGGTTACTCTTAGGTCTAGGTTCATGGCAAGGATTAGGTCTAGGTTGTTTCTGAAGTTTAGGGATAGTGTCAGGTGTATGGGTAATGTTAGAGCTGGGGTTATGGCTATGGGTAGAATAAGGGTTTGAATAGAGTTAGGGTTAGATTTTTGGTTAGGATAAATTTCAGAGCTAGGGTTTGTTTTAGGGTAAGTGTCAAGGGTTAAGTCTAGTGTTACAGTTAGGGATAGATTTAGGGTTATGTTTATGGTTAGGTCTAATGTAAGGGTTAGATTTAGGGTAAGGCTCAAGTTTAGAGCTAGATGTATTATTAAGGTCAGGATATGACTTAGAGTTTAGTTTAAGTTAACTTTTAAGTTTAGGGCTTTAATTAGCGTTAGGGTTAGAGTTAGGGTTAGGGTAATAAGTAGTCTTAGGATTAGAGTACAAGTTAGTTTTAGTTAATGGATCGGTTTAGGGACTATGATAGGGTTAGGGTTAAGCCTTGGTTTACAATTAGGGTTAGGATTATGGTTAGGGTAATAGATAGAATTAGAGCTAAGATTGGAGCTAGGTTTATGGCTAGGATTAGGGCTAGTATTAGGGTAGTGTATAGAATTAGAGCTATGGTTAGGGCTATAATTAAGTTAGGGTTTGGGATAGGGCCAGTGTTAGGTTTAGGTTAAAGTTTAGGCTTTGAGCTAGAGTTAGGTCTAAGGGGAGGCTTAGGGTAAGCGTTAGGGCAAGGGTTAGTTTAGAATTAACTTATGGCTAGTTTTAGGCCTAGGATTAGGGCTATCTTTTGTGTTAGTTTAGTCTTAGGTTTAGGGCCATGGGTGGTTAAGAGATAGGGTTATGTTTAGGGCTAGTTTTAGGGTTAGTGCTAGGGCTAGGTGTAGTGTTATCATTAGATTTTGAGTTATGTTGAGCTGTGGAGCTAGGTTTATATTAGGGTCAGATTCAGTGTTCAAGTTAGATTGAGTGTTGGGGTAAGTGCCAGAATCAGGACTAGGGTTAGGACTAGAAGTAGGGTTAGTGTTTGGGTTATGTTAAGGTTGATTGTTAAAGCTAGGGCAAGATTGTTGTTCAGGTCTAGTTCTAGAGTTTTGGCTAGATTTAGGATGAGGTTTAGGCCTAAGTCTAGTTTTAGCTTTAGCTTTAGGTATAGAATTACCATAGGGCTAATGTTAGGGTTTTGGATTTTGGTTAGGGTCAGGTTTAGACCTACTGTTATTGTTAGGGTCAGTACAAGTTTCAGGGTTAGGATTAGGGTTTTTGTTATGGTTACAGGTAGAATGAGGGCTAGGGTTAGGACTAGTAATAGGGTTAGGGTTTGGGTTAGGCTATGAATTAAGGTTAGGACCAGAGTTAGCATTAGGTTTAGGGTTTGGATTAAGGTAACAAATAGGATAAAATCTAGGATTAGGGCAAGGGTTAGGGATTGGCTTACGGCTAGGGTTAGTGTTAGGGTTAAAGCTAGGGTTAGCGCTCACATTATGGCCAGGTTTTGTGTTAGGTTAGGGCTAGTGTTAGGGCTGCAGCTAATGTACCAGCTAGAATTATGATAGGGCCAGTTTTTGAGTTAGTGTTATGTCTAGGTCACATGTTAGGGTTAGTGTTAGTGTGATGTGTAGAGCTAGAGTTAGTGTTAGGGTAGGTGTCAGTGTACAGGATAGAGTTAGCTTTAGGGTTAAAGCAAAAAATTATCACTAGGGTTAAGTCTAGTTGTAGGGTTAGTGTTTGAGTTAGTTTAAGGTTTATAACTAGGCCTAGGGCTAGGTTTTTGTTTAGGTATAGAGCTAGAGATATGGCTAGATTTAGATTAAGTTTTTAAGTCTAGGGCTAGTGTTAGGGTTAGGTTTAGGAATAGTTTTATTTCTAGTGCTAGTGTTAGGGTTCAGTATAGGGTTAGGGTCCAGTTTAGACCTACAGTTACCATTAGGATAAGAATAAGTGTCAGGTTTGAGTTACAGTTAGAGCTAGAATGAGGGCTAGGGTTAGGACTAGTAATATGATTAGGGTTAGGCCTAGGGTTAGGATTAGGGTTAGGATTGGCTTAGGGTAAGGGATAGGGTTAGACCTATGTTTAGGGCTACATTTAGGGTAGAATTAGGGCTATTGTTACTAGTAGGTTTAGGGTTAAAGCTAGGTTTAGGTTTCAGATTAGGGCTAGGTTTTTGTTAGAGTTAGAGCTCGGTTTAGGGTTACAGCCAATGTTTGTAGTAGAGTTACAATTTTGGCTAGTTATGTGATTGTTGTTAAGACTAGATCTAGTGTTAGGGCTAGGTTTAACGTTGGGGTGATGTTTAGAGCTGGGGATAGTATTAGGATCAAAATTAAGGTCAGGGGTAATTTTAGGGTTAGGGTTTGGACTCAAATTAGGGCTACAGTTAGGGCTTGGTGTAGGGTTTGGTTTTACTTTAGGAAATGTTAAGCTTCAAAGTCAAGACTATGGCTCGGTTTTGGTTAAGGGCTAGGGCTATGGTTAGGGCTAGTTTTAAGATTAGTATTTTGTTTAGGACTAGTGTCAAGGTTAGGTTTAGTCTTAGGTTTAGAGTTATATTTAGAGTTAGGATTAGATCTAGGGTTAGGTCTAGGGCTAAGGATATTGCTAGCATTAGTTCTAGGTTTATATCTAAGATTAGGGTTATGATAAAAATAGGGTTAGAACTAGGGATAGGGCTAGGGTGATAGTGAGAGTCAGTATTAGGGCTAGGCTTAGGTTTTGGTTAGGTATAGAGCTTAATTAGGGCTAGGAATAGGGCTAGGTTTATGTTTATGTTTAGGCCTACAGTTAGTTAGGGACTTAGATTTAGGTTTAGTGTAAATAATGGGGTTAGAACTAGGTTTAGGGCTAGGACAAAAGTTAACATTAGGTTTCAGGCTAGGGTTTCATTAGAGTTATGATTAAGGCTAGGTTAAGGGCTAGGATGAGGGCTAGGGTTTGTGTTTTTGTTAGGGCTAGGATTAGTGTTAGGGCAAATGTCAGTTTTAGGGTTATGTTTAGGGATAGTTTTAGGGTTAGGTTTATGGTTATATTCAGTGTAAGGGTTAGATATAGAGTAAAGGTAAAATTTAGAGCTAGGGGTATTATTAGGGTCACCATGTTTAGGGTTTTGTTTACATTAGGGTTTAGGGTTAGGGCTCAAATTAGCATTAAGGTTTGTGTTAGAATAATGATAGGGTTAGGTTTAGGGTTTATGTTAGGTTTAGCATAGTGGATAGGGTTACGGTTAGGGATAGGCTTAGGTTTAGACCTAGCATTAGAATTAGGGCTATGTTTAGGGTAATTGATAGGGTTAGAGCTAAGTTTGGGGCTAGGGTTATAGATAGGATTAGGGCTAGGGTTAGGTTTAGGGTTAGGGCTATGGTTTGTGTTAAGGTTAGGTCTAGGATTACAGCTAGGGCAAATGTCAGGTCTATGGTTACGTTAGGAATAGTTTTAGGGTTAGGTTTATGGCTAGGCCTAGTATACCTGTTGGGTTTAGGTGTAGGGTCAGGGTGAGAGGTAGGTATTTATTATGAGAAGGGTCAGAGTTAGAATGTGGCTTAGATTAAGTTTAGGATTAGGTCTCAAATTAGCATTAGAGTTAATGTTAGGGTAATTATAGGTTAGGTTTAGTGTTCAGGTTAATTTTACATTAATGAATAAGGTTAGGGTTAGCAATAAAATTTGGATTAGGTCTAGAGATACCATTAGGGTTATGGTTATGGTTCAGGTAATGAATAGGTTTAGTGCTAGTGATAAGGCTAGGGTTATGGTTAGGATTCTGGCTAGGGTTAGGGTAAGTTATGGGGGTAGGTTTGGGTTAGCATTATGTTTAAAACTAGGGTTAAGTCTCAAATATGGGCTAGGGTTTGGGTTTGGTTAGGGATAGGGTTAGAGCTATGACTAATGTATGAATTAGTGTTATAATTTGTGCCAATATTAGGGTTAGGGTTAGGTGATGTTTAAAGCAAGGGTTATATTTAGGGTCAGTGTAATGGTCAGGGTTAGTTTTAGTGTTAGGTTTAGGACTCGAATTAGGGTTAAGTTAGTGCTAGGTGTAGGGTTAGGTTTTGGTTGAAGTTAAGGGTTATGATTAGGGTTATGGCTCAGTTTTGTTTTAGGGCTAGGGCTAAGGATAAGGCTAGATTTGGATTAGCATCAGGTTTAGGGCTATTGTTACAGTGAAGTTTAGGTTTAGGGTTAGGGTTAGATTTAGACTTAGGGTTGATCTAGGGTTAGGGTTTGTGCTAGGTTTAGGGCTAGTTTTAGGGTTATGGTAAGGAATATGGTTAGAACTAGGGATACGTCTAGTGTGAGAATTAGAGTTATTCTCAGGAGTAGGCTTAGGGTGAAGGTTAGGGTAAGGCAAAATTTTGAGTAGGTATAAGGACTAGGGTTAGTGTTAGGGTTGAGCCTAGGGTTTGGGCTAGGTTTAGGGTTAGCACTGATTTTAGGGTTAAATTTAGGGGAATGGGTGTGGTTATAGGTAGGTTAAGTGCTAGAGTGAGTGTTAGAATTAGGATTAAGCCTAGGGTTATGGTTCAGTTTAGGATTAAAGGTAGGATTAGGGCTACAATGAGGGGTAGGATTTCTGATAGGGTTCAGTCTAGGACTCGGGCTAGGGATAATATCAGGTCTAGGGTTATGGTTAAGGATAGTTTTAGGGTTAGATTAGTGGCTAGGTCTAGTTTAAGGGTTAAGTTTAGGTTAAAGGTCAGATTTAGAGCTAGAATTATTATTAGTGTCATGGTAAGGGTCTGGGTTAGCGTTTGAATTACATTATGGTTAAGGGATTAGGGATCGAATTAGCATTATGTTTAAGTTTAGAGTTAAGGTAGTAGAAGGGTTTAATTAAGGTTTTAGTTAAGGTTTAAGGTTCTGAATGGTTTAGGTTTCAGCAATTGGGTTAGGGTTATGTTTAGGGTAATGGATAGTTATAGAGCTAGGTTTAGGGCTAGGTTATGTTTGGGATTAAGTCTAGGATTAGGGGTTAGGTTTAGGAATAGAGCTAGGGGTTTGGTTTAGGGTAAGTGTTAGGGTTAGGATAAGTGTTAGTTTAGGGTTAAGGTTATGGTTAGGTTAGGATAAGGGTTAGTGTTTGAGCTAGGGTTAGGACTAGTGCAAGGGTTAGGTTTAGGTTTAGTTATAAATTCAAGATTATGGTTAGAAATTATGTTTAGTGTTAGGGATAGGGTTTTAATTAGGGATAGGGTTAGGGTTAGGGCAATGGATATGGTTAGAGCTAAATTTGGGGCTAGGTTTAAGTTTAGGATTAGGGATAGTTTTAGGATTAAGATTTAGGATAGGGCTAGGGTTATGTTTAGTGTAAGTTTTAGGCTTTGAGCTACTGTTAGGTCTAAGGAGAGGGTTAGGGTTAGAGTTAGGGTTTGGGTTAGGTTTAGGCTTAGGTTTATGCTTAGAGCTTTGTTTAGGCCTAGGATTAGCTCTAGGTTTTGTGTTAGATTTAGGGCTAGGGTTAGGACTATGGGTAATGTAAAACCTAGGGTTATGTTTAGGGCTAGTTTTAGTTTCAGGATTATGGTTAGGTCTAGAGTTAGGTCTAGGTTTGGGGTTAGTGTCAGGTTTAAAGTTAATTTAAGTGTTTGGGTAAGGGTCAGTTTCGGGATAGTGTTAGGGTTAGGGTTAGAGCCAGAATTAGTACTAGTGTTAGATCTGGTCTAGGGATAGGGTAAGTGTTTGGTTTACGTTAAGGGTTATTGTTAGGGCTAGTGCTAGGATTTTGTTTAGGTCTAGGGCTAGAGTTATAGCTATATTTATTATTAGCTTTGAGTCTAGGTCTAGTGTTAGTCTTAGGTATATGTATAGGTTTACGTTTAGGTCTAGTGTTAGGTTTTGGTTTAGGTTTAGGGTCCGGTTTAGACCTAGAGTTACTTTTAGGGTCAGATGAGGGTCAGGGTTAGGATTAGAAGTAGAATGAAGGATAGGGTTAAGACTAGTAATATAGTTAGAGTTGAAGTTAGGCTAAAGATTAGGGTTAGGACTAGGGTTAGCATTTGGGTTAGGGTTTGCCTTAGGGTAAGTGATAGGGTTAGAGCTACACTTAAGGCTATAGTTTGGGTTAGGTTTTGGGCTAGTGTTAGGGTTATGATTAGGGTTAAAGCTAAGTTTAGAGCTCGGATCCAGGGTAAGATTTGTGTTTGGGTGAATTCTAGGGTTAGGACAATGACTAATGTACAAACTAGGGTTATAATTAAGGCTAGTTTTAGGGTTACAGTTAAGGCTAGGTCTAGTGTTAGGTTTAATTTAAGATGTTGATTAGAGCTAGAATTAGTGTTAGGGTAAGCGTTAGTTAGTCTTAGGGCTAGGGTTAGGGTTATAATATGATTAAATAAGGGCTAGGATTAGCGCTAGGCTTAGTGTTAGTACTGGGCTTATAATTAGGCCAGGGGTTAGGGTTAGGTTTAGGGTTATGTTTAGGCGTAGGGTAAGGGAAAGTGTTGTAGGTAGGTTTAGAGCTAGGGTGAGGATTAGAATTAAGATGAGGTTTTGGGTTATGGTTCGGGTTAGAATTAAGGCTAGGTTAGGGCTAGGATTGTGGTTAGGACTAATTTCAAGTCTAGGGTGAGGGTTTGTTTTAGGGTTTAACTTAATACTTGAATTATTGCTAGGTTTAGGGCTAGGTGTAGGATTGGGGCTTGGTTTATATTAAGGATTAGAGTTAGGTCTATTGCTCTGTTTTATTTTAGTGCTAGGGCTAGGGTTTGGGCTAGTTTTAGAATTAGCCTTAGGATTAGGGCTAAGGGTAAGTTTAGGCTTAGGCTTATTGTTAGGGTTAGATTTAGAGTTAGGGTTAGATCTAGGGTTATGGCCAGGGATATGAAAAGGGCTAGGCTTAGATCTACAGTTCAGGCTAGTATTAGGCTTCCAGTAAAGTATAGGGTTAGAACTAGATTTAGGGCTAGGGTGAGAGTTAGGTTAGGGATAGGGCTAAATTAGAGCTAAGATTAGGGCTAGAGTCAGTGTCAGGTTTAGGCCTAGGGTTAGGGTTAGGGTTATAAATAAGGCTATGTTTAGGGGTAGGATATGGACTAGGGTTTGTGCTAGGATTAGGGCTAGGATTAAGGCTAAGGCTAGTGTCAGGTCTAGGGTTAAGTTTAGGGATAGTTTTAAGATTAGGTTTATATCTAAGTCTAGTATAAGGGTTAGGTATAGAGTAATACTCAGGTTTAGTGCTAGGGAAATTATTAATGTCAGGGTCAGTGTTGGGCTTTGGTTTAGGTTTGAGTTTAGAGTTAGGGCTCAAATTAGCATTAGGTTTAGCATTAGTGTAATGATAAGTTTAGGTTTAGGGTTCAGGTTAGATTTAGGACAATTGACCGTTTGGGGTATAGTGATAGGGTTATGTTTAGGCCTTGGATTACATTAGTGTAGGATAATGTTTAGAGTAATGGATACAGTTACAGTTTAAGATTATTTTTAGGGTTATGATTAGAATTAGGTCTTCAGTTAGGGTTAGGGTAAAGCTTAGAACTAGGGTTAGGTTTAGAGTTATGGTTTGAAAAAGGGTTAGGTTCTGAGCTATGATTAGGGCTAGGCTGAAAGTTAGCTTTAGGGTTAGGTCTAGGGATAGGATTACCATAGGTTTGGGGTCAAATTTCGGGTTAGAGTTAGACCTAGGATTAGGGAAAGGGTCAATATAAGGTTCAGGGTTAGGCTTAGAATTTGGGATAGGGTTAGAGATAGAATGAAAGATAGGGTTGAGGCTATTAATAGAGTTAGGGTTTTGGTTAGCCTAAGGATTAGAAATAGGTCTAGGGTGACCCTTAGGTTTAGGGTTTTGCTTAGGTTAAGGGATTGGTTTAGAACTAGGTTTAGTGCTATGGATAGGGTTAGAGTTAGGGTTAAATCTAAGTGTAGGACTCGGATAATAGCTAGTTTTTGTATTAGTTATAGGGATAGGATTAGGGCCGCAGCTAATGTAAGAACGAGGTTTAAAATTAGGTCATTTTTAGTGTTGTGGTTAGAATTAGTGTTAGGGTTAGTTTTAAGTTTAGGGTGATATTAATACCTAGGGTTTGGGTTAGAATAAAAGTCAGGTAAGAATTTGTTTTAGGGTTAGGGATAGGACATAAATTATTGTTAGGGTTACTCTTAGCATTCGGTTTAAGGTGAGGGCAATGTTTAGAGCTAATTTGAGTGTTAGGATATGAGTAAGGGTCAGTGTTAGTTTTAAAGTTAGTATTAGAACTTGAATTAGGGCTAGGTATATGTCTGGGTTTAGTGTTAGGGTTTGGTTTAAGTTAATGTTTATGGTTAGGACTATGGCTTGGTTTTGGTTTAGTCCTAGGGTTAGGTTTAGAGATCGTGTTAAGCTTAGGCTTAGGGTTACGGTTAGATTTGGAGTTAGGGTTAGATTTAGGGTTAGGGCTGAAACTAAGGATAGGGTAAGGGTTAGGGCTAGGGATAGTGTTAAGGTAAGGGATAAGGTTATGATAAGGGATAGGGTTAGAACTAGGGATAGGTCTCGAGCGATAATTAGAGTGATTCTTAGGGCTAGAGTTAGTGTAAGGGTTAGAGATAGGGCTAAATTAGTGCTAGGATTAGGACTAGGTTTATTGTTTGGCTTAAGCCTAGAGTTAAGATTAGGTTTAGGGTTAAGTTTAGGGTAAGAGATGACATTGTAGCTAGGTATAGAGGTAGGGTGAGGATTAGAATTAGGATTGGGGGTAGGGTTATGATTAATGCTAGGTTTAGGGCTAGGATGATGGTTAAGGTTTTTTTTAGGTTTAGGACTAGGATTAAGGCTAGGGCTAATTAGGTCCAGAATTATAGTTAAAAATTGTTTTAGGAGTAGGTTTCTGGCTACGTCTAGGGTAAGGGCTAGATGTAGGTTTATGTTCAAGTTTAGAGTTAGGGGTTTTATTAGGGTCAAGGTCAGGGTAGGGTTTGGGATAGGTTAAAGTTTTAAATTAGGGCTCATTTAGTGTTAATGTTAGGGTTAGGGTAATGATAAGGTTGGGTTTAGGTTCAGGGTAGGTTTAGGATAATGGATTGGGTCAAGATTACTTGTAGGTTTAGGTTCATGCCTAGGGTTAGCATTAATGTTATGGTTATGGTTATGGTAATAGAGAGAATTAAAGATTGGTTTAGGGCTAGGGTTATGGTTAGAAATAGGGCTAGGTTTAAAGGTAAAAATAGGACTAGGTTTTGGGTTAACTTAGGGATAGGGCTAGTGTTAGGGCTAATGTAAGTACTGGGATAATATTTATAGGTAGTTTTAGGGTTTTAGGGCTAGACTTAGTGTTAGGGTTACGTTTAGGGTTAGGGTGACATATAGAACTAGTAGTGTTAGGGTCAGTGTCAGGTTCTTGGTTAGTTTAAGGGTTCAGCTCAAAACTCATATTAGGGCTAGGGTTAGGTTTTAGGTTAGGGTTTTGTTTAGGTTAAGGGTTAGGGTTACAGCCATAGCTATGTTTGTTTTATGGCTAGTGTTAGGATTAGGGATAGTTTTAGGATTAGTGTTATGATTTGGGCTAGTGTTAGGGTTTGGCTTTGTCTTCATATTAGGGCTTGATTTAGAGTTAGGTTTTGTCTAAGGTTAGTGCTACAGCAAAGGATAGGGCAAGGGTTAGAACTAGGGTTAGTGCTAAGATTAGGGTTATGGTAAGGGATAGGGTTAGAATGAGTGCAAAGTCTAATATGAGAATTAGAGTTAGTCTTAGAACTAGGGTTAGGGATAGGGCTAAATTATAGCTAAGAATAGGGCTAGGGTTAGTGTCAGTATTAGGCCTAGAGTTTGGGATAGGGTTATAATTAAGGCTATGCTTAGGGCTAAGATAAGGGTTAGGGTTTGTGTTAGTGTTATGGTTAGAATTATAGCTAGGGCTAATGTCAGCACTAGGGTTACAGTTAGGGATAGTTTTAGGAAAAGGTTTATGGCTAGGTCTATTGTAAGGGTTAAGTAAGTATAGGGTAAGGTTTAAGTTTAGAGCTAGGAGAATTCTTAGCTCGAGGGTCAGTGCTAGGGCTTAGTTTATGTTTTAGTTTAGGGTTATAATTTGAATTACAAATAGGGTTAGGTTTAGGGTAAAGATAGGTTTAGGTTTAGTGTTCAGGTTAAGTTTAGGGTAATTGATAGTTTTGGGGATAATGATGGGGTTAGGGTAAGTCCTAGGGTTAGCATTAGAATAAGGGTTAGGTTTAGGGTAATGGGTACAGTTAGTTAATGTTAGAACTAGGGTTATGGTAAGGATTAGGTTCTGAGTTACGGTTAAGTTGAGGGTAAAAATTAAGGCTGGGTTTATGGTTCAGATAAGGGTTTCTGTTAGGGCTAGGGCTAGGATGAAGGCTAGTGCTAATGTAAGGTCTAACATTATGGTTAAGGGTAGTTGTAGTGTTTGATTATAAATAGGTCTACTGTAAGGGTTAGGTTTAGGGAAATATAAGGTTTAGAGCTAGATGTAATATTCATGATCAGAATTAGGAATTGGTTTCAGTTAAGGTTTAGGATTAAGGCTCAAATTAGCATTAGGTTTAGGGTAATGGATATGGTTAAGTTTAGGATTCAGGTTAGGTTTAGGGTTTTGAATAGCCTTAGGGATAGCTATACAGTTAGGTTTAGTCTTATTGTTAGCATTTAGATTAGGCTTATTTTTAGGGTAAAAGATAGGACTACAGCTATGGTTAGAACTCTGTTTATGGTTAGCATTATGGCTAGTATTAGGGTGAGGGTTAGGGATATGATTAGGCCTAGGGTTAGGGTTAGGTTTAGGGAAAGTCTTATGGTTGGAGCAAGATTTAGGACTAGGGCGAGGTTTAGGGTTAAGGCAGGTCTAGGGTAAATATTAGGTTTAGGGCTACATTTAGCATTAAGATTAGGGTTAGAGTTATGGTAATGGATCGAGTTAGAGCTAGGGTTTGGGCAAAGGCAACAGTTTAAATAAGGGTTAAATTTAGGGTTACAGATAGGGCTATGCTAATGTTTAGGGTTAGGATTAGAGCTCTGTTTAGAGGTAATGTTAGAATTAGAGTAACATTATTCAAATTTTTTTGATGTAATCCAGGTTAACGTTAACTAACCTTACTCTGTTTCCCAAATTTAGGCCTTTTGGTTCAACTGTTTGGTGTCTGGAACAGTTAGTATTTTAATTTTAATTCATTTCTATCTATATGAGTAAATGTAAAAGGATCTGAAAATAAAACAGGGTTCATGCTAACTGTTTGAAACTGCACACACACCCTCAATTCTTTGTGGGGAAACTCTGGTATGTTCCTTGTGAGTATTGGCGTAAGCTGAAGCATGCAAAAACAACTTTATCTGAGAGTCCTTTAGGAAAAAGTAGAAAATATGCATGCACTGAAATTCCTCCCATATTTATTTTGCCAGATTTGTTTGATACTGAGTAGGTTTCATTAATTATCTAGCCCCACAAGGCTTTCCAAGTATGGGACTTCTAAGATCAATGGTTCTCTAATCAGGTCAGGTTTAGTGTTAGGTTTATGTTTAGGGCTAGGGTTAAATGTATTGTTAGGGTGAGAGTAAGTTTTGTACAAATTTCTTTGATACTTGGAAGGAGTCATCTTTTACCTAGCCTTAATATGCTCCTCAGGTTTGGGCCTTCTCATTTCAATGGTTTGCTAACAGGGACACTCTGTATTTTAAGGTTTCACTTCATATTGACCCATATAGGTAAATGAAAATGGAGGTTGAAATCAAACCAGATTGGTGCTAGGTGCTTGAAACTTCAAACTCTGAATCAGTTCTCTGTGGAAACACTCTGGTTTGTTCCTTGTGAAAGTAGCCCTAAGATGAATGGCAAAAACAACTTTATCTGAGAGCCCTTTAGCAGAAAAACTGAGAAATATGCATAAACTGAAACACCACCTCAATTATTTGAATATATTTCTTTGATACTGCATAGGATTCATCTGATAGCTTAGCACACTCCCAAGTTTGGGACTTCTAGGATCAAAAGTTTTTCAAACAGGTTAGGGTTTGTGATAAGGTTAGTGTTAGGGATAGTGTTAGAGCTAGTATTAGGATTAAAGTTAGTTTTCTTCAAATTTTTTTGATATTGGGCAGGATTCATTTTTCTCCTATGTTTACTATACTCCACATGTTTGAGCCATCTAGGTTTAATGGTTCACTCTCAAAAACAGTTTGTATTTTAGAATTTCAGTTTATTTTTTCATATACAGGTAAATGAAAATGGAGCTGGAAATCAAACAGCATTGGTGCTAGCTGCTTAAAACTTCACACTCAATCAATTCTCTGTGAGCAATCTCTGGTTTGTTCTTATGACAGTAGGCCTAAGATGAAGAATGTGAAACCAACTTTATCCATGAGTCCTTTAAGAGATAAGAGGGAAATACACATGTACTTATATATTCCATCAACTTTTTGGTCAGATTTCTTTGATACTGCACAGCATTCATCTCTTTGTTTTCCCCACTAGGCTGCCCAAGTTCAGAAATTCTATGGTCAAATGTTTCATAAAATGTTAGGGTTAGGGGAAGAGGTAGGGTAAAAGCTAGTGTTAGGGTTAGAGATAGTTTTATTCAAAATTTTTTGATACTTGGCAAGATTTATCTTTTAGCTAGATTAACTCTGTTCCCCTGGTTTAGGCCTTCTCCGTTCACAGGTTTGTTCTCAGGAACAGTTTGTATTTTAAGATTTTACTTAATTTTGACCTATATGGGAAAGATAATGGAGCTGAAAATCAAACAGGTTTGTGCTAGTTGCTTGGTACTTCACACACTCCATCACTTCTCTGTAGGGACTCTGGTATGTTCCTTGTAAAAGCAGGCCTATGCTTAAGCATGCAAAGACAACTTAATCTGATAGCCCGTTAGGAGAAAACAGGAATATATGCAAGTACTAAAGTACCTCCCATAATTATTTGGTCAGCTTTGTTTGATGCTGCATAGAATTCATCACTTAGCTTGACCCACAAGGCTCCCCGAGTGTGGGAATTTTATGATCAATGGTTCTCTAAACAGTTTAGGGTTAATTTTTGGTTTAGGATTATTGCTAGGTCTAGGGTTAGAGGTAATATTACAGTGAGGATAAGTTTTGTTCAAATTTTTTTGATACTGGGCAGGAGTCATCTTTTATCTAGCCTTAACATGTTCCCAAGGTATATTCTTCTCAATTAAATGGTTCACTATCTTGAACACTTTTTCTTTTAAGGTTTCACTTCATTTCGACACCTATGGGTAAGTGCAAATCAAACAGGCATCACTTCCCCTAAACCTAATTATAAACAGCCTTAATAGTAGGCCTTAGCCTAACAGTAACCCTAGACCTATTCCTAGCCCTAATTTAGCCATAACCCTAACACTAACTCTAGCCCTAACACTAACTCTGACACTTGCCATAGCCCTATTCCTAGTTTTAACTTTATCCTTTACCATAACCCAAACACTAGCCCTAATCTTAGCTCTACCAGTTGCCATAAATTTATCTTTAGAATTAACCAGAACTGTTATTCTATTCCTAAGCCTAAACTCACCCTATCATTAGCAATAACACTAACGCTAATCATACAACTACCCTTAACTTTTGCCTTAGCCCTAAAACAAAACCAAACCATAGGACAAACCGTAACCCTTATCCTAAACCAAATTATAACACTACATCTAGCTCTAAGCCTAACCCTAATTCGAGTCCTATCCCTAACCCAAAAATGAACCGTGACCCTGACTCTGGCACTAACACTAACCCTAGTTCAAAACATCACCCTAAACCTAAACCTAATCCTAAAACAAGACTTAGTCCTAATTGTAACCTTAAACTAGCCCTAATCGTAACCTTAGTTCTTACATTAGCCATATCCCTAAGAAGAACCCATATGTAACCCAAAACCTAGCCCTAATCCAAGACCGAACCCTAGCTATAACTCTAAATCAAACCCTAAACCTAGCCCTAACTTTACCTAAACCTAACCCTAATTTAATAATTGCATTAAACCTAAACCTAACCCTAACTCTAACCATAATCCTAGCCCTAACCCTATCTCTAACCCTATCCAATATGCTAACCCTAACCCTAATGCTAATCCTCAGCCTGACCCTAGCACTATCTCTAACCCTAACCTATTACCCTAAACCTAACCTGAACCCTAACCCTACCCTTATCATTACCCAAACTCTAACTTTAACCCTAATGCTAACTTAAGCCCTAACCCTAAACTTATCCTAAACCAAAACCAAACACTAACTCTGACCCTTATCATAATAATACCCCTACCTCTAAACCTGACCCTACCCTCATGCTAACCCTTATATCAAGCCAAAAATCTATCTTCAAAACTATCCATAATCATAACCCTATACCTGACATTAGCCTAGAACTAATGCTAACCTAACTCTAACACACTCTGTAGTCCTAATCCTAGGCCTAATACTAGCTTTAATTTTAACTGTACACTTAACCCTATACCTAACCCTAATTTTAACCATAATCCTAACCCTAAACCTAACTATAACATCATACCTTATCCTTACCCTAAACCTACCCCAAACACTAGCTCTAACCCTATCCCTAATTGTAAGCAAATCCCTAACCCTATTGATAAACCTAGAACTATCTCTAATCCTTAGGCTAATCAAAACCCTAACCCTATAAATAGTCCTAACTCTAGCCCTCATTCTATGTCTATCCCTATCCCAAACCCTACCCTAACTCTGACCCTTATTCTGACCATAAAACTAACCGTAGGTCTAAACCTGACCCTAACCCAAGACCAAACCCTAACACTATCCCTATGAGTAATCTTATACCTAAACCTGACCCTACCACTAGCCCTAGACCTAAACCTTATTCTAAATCTACCTGAACTCTAGCACTAGATGTAAACAAAAACCTAGCCCTAGCCCTAGCCCTAACAATAATCCTTAACTTATCAAAAAGACTAACCCTAACCTTAGACATAAATCTAGTCTTAATTCTGGCTTTAACCTTAACTCTAACTCTTACCTGAACACTGACTTTGCATTTAACACTTAGCTATCTCTAAACCTGACTGTAACAGAAAACTTAAACCTAACACTACACCTAGCCATAACCCTAACCCTACAAGTAGTCCTAATCATAATTCTAGCTCTTATATTACCCATAGCCCTAACTCTACGCCTTAACCTAACAAAAAACCTAGAGTGAATCCTAGGCCTAAACCTAAACCTAAGCATAACCCTAACCCTAACCTTAGCCCTGATCCTAAGCCAAATCCTAGCATTAGTCCTAAACCTTACTCAAAGCCTAACTCTTACCCTAAATATAAACTTAGACCTATCTGTAACTCTAACTCTAACCTTAAACTTAAGCGTATCCCTAAAACTATCTCTAAACCTACACTTTACTCTAAACATAAACCTAACCCTATTGATAACCCTAGGTGTAACCCTAATCCTAACCCTAACCATAAATGGAAAACTAACCCTAAACCTAACCATAAACCTACCACTCGCCATAGCCCTAACCCTACCTCAAACTGTAACCCATAAAATAAACATAAACATAACCATAGCATTCACAATAACTCTAAAACTAAATCTAACCCTAAACCTAAACCTACATTTAAACATGTCCATTTTCCTAACCCTTATATTAACCCTAATGATTAGCCTAGTTCTAACCCTAACCCTAACCCTATAACTACCATAATCCTATCACTTAAACTAATGCTGAAATTAACCCTTAACCTAGATTTAGCCCTAACTCTAGCTAAAACCCTAACCCTTAACCTAAACATTACCCTAGGCCAAACACTAGCCCTCATCCTTACCCTAATCCTAACCATAACCATAGCCCAAACCCTAGCTCAAACTCTATCCATTTCCCTTACCATAGCACTAATCCTAATACTACACCTAGCCATAACCCTTACTCTAAATCTATCCCTAGCCCTGATTCTCACCCAAAGCCTCAACCAAGCCCTAACACTTACTCAATCCCTGACTCTTACCCTTAACCTAATTCTAGCTTAAAACCAAACCCTAAACCAAATTCTAAACTTAGCCCTAATCCTAAACTTAGCCCTAGCCTTAACCCTAGCTCTAATCCCACCCATTACCCTAAACCTAACCATAAACCACATGATAACCCTAGCCCTAATTCTAAAACTATTATAACCCTAACAGAATACCTAACTCTAGACATAACCATAAACCTAACACTTACCGTAGTCCTAACCCTAGCTCAATCTCTAAAAGCTATGCTAAACCTAACAGTAACCCTAGTCCTAAACCTAAACCTAACCCTAACATGATATCTAACCCTGTCCACTACCCTTACCCTAATGATAACCCTAGCCTTAACCCTAATATTAACCCTAATCCTAGACCTAACGCTAAATCTAACCCTAGTCTTAGCACTAATCCTTACTCAAACCCTAACCCATACCCTAAACCTAACCCTAGCCTAAACCCAAACACTAACTCTAACTCTAGCCCTACTCTTAAACATAATCCTAGCCATAAACCTATCCATTACTCTAATGATAACCATAAACCACTAGCACTAATCATAGCCCTAAACCTAACACAAAACCTAGACCTAATTCTAGCCTTAAGCCTTGCCCTAATACTAGCCCTAAACATAGGGTTAATCCTCATCCTAACCCTAACCCTAGACCTAACCGTATTTGGACCCTCACCCTAAACCTAGCTGTAACATCATACCTTACACTAATCCTAACCCTAAACCTAGCCCTAAACCTAGCCCTAGGCTTTACACTAACCCTAGCATTAATCCTAGAACTAATTTAACCCTCACCCTAACCCTACCCCTACCTATCACTCTAGCACTAACCCTAGTTCTAGACCTATCTTTTACCGTAACCCAAACCCTAGTCCTAAAACTAGCCCCAACACTAGCACAAAATTTGCCCTAGCTCTAAACCTTACTCTAAAGAAAACCCTAACCCTAAGTGTAAACCTCATCCTAGCACTACCCCTAATCCTAATGCTAATTGGAAAACTACCCCTAAACCTAGGCCTATCACTCAAACTAAACCGAGTCACATGATTAACACTAATCCTTAACATAAACCAAACCCAGCTTATACCTAGACCTAACCTAGTTCTAATTCGAGTTCTAACCCTAAATATAGAAATTGCTCTGACCCTGACCCAAACCCTATAACTACCCTTAGCTCTAAACATCACCCCAAACCTAACCCTAAATTAAACACTAGACCTAGCCCTAACTAACCCTAAATCTAGGCCTAGTCATAATGCCAGTTCTTACATTAGCCATAGTCCTCTAATAACAAAAAACCTAGCCCTAATCTGAGACCTAAACCTAGCATTAAACCTAACCCTAATCTTAAGCCTAGCCCTATCCCTAACCCTAACACTATCCCTAAACCTAGCTCTAACTTATCCTTACCATAAGCCAAATCCTCAACCTAATGCTTCCCTAGTCCTAACCCTAATCCTTAGCATACCCCAAATCCTAACTAATACTAATCCTAAACCTAGCCCTCATTCTAGCTGTAACCCTAACACAAACCCTAACCCTTACCCTGACCTTTATTCTGACCCTAATTCTAACCCTAGGTTAAAACCTGACCCTAACTCTAAACCAAACCCTAAAAGCCCCACGGGTAACCCTATACCTAAACCTAACCTTAACACTTGACCTAGACAAAAGCCTAATTCTAAATCTAGCTATGTATCTAGCACTAGCTCAAAACAAAAACCTAGCCCTAGCCCTAACAATACCCTTAACTTAACCCAAACACTCACAGTACCTCAAGACCTAACACTAGCCCTAATTCTGGCCCCAACAATAAAACTAACCCTAAAACAAAAGACCCTTCTTCTAACAAAAACCATAGCTCTAATCATTATGCTAACTCAAAATCTAGCCATAACACTAACCCTAGAGCTAACCATAATCCTAACCCTAGCTCTTACATTACCCATAGACTTAATGCTAGCCCTAAACCTCACACAAAACTTAGACCTAATCCTAGCCGTAACCCTAGCACTATGTTTAACCCTAACCCTAACTCTCGCTTTGCCCTAACCCTAGCTCAATCACTAACCCTTACCATATACATAACCCTAGCCCTAATCCTAACCTGAACCCTAATCCTAGCCCTAATCCTAACCATAAAAAGGCCAAACCCTACTTCTAACTCTATCCATTACCCTAAATATAAGCCTAATGATAACCCTAGCCCTCAACTTAACACTAAACCTAAACCAAGACCTGACACTAACCCTAACACTTGCCCTAGCCCTAACCATAGCTCAAACGCTAACACTTAGCCTAAACCTAACCTTAACACAAACTCTAGGCTTAACCCTAACCCTAACCCTAACCCTTCCCATAATCCTAACCATAAACCTAGCCCTATACCTATCTGTTACCATAAATATTAACATAGACCAAATGCTAACCCTAGGCCTAAACTTAAACCTATTGCTAACACTAACCCTATCCATTACATAAACCTAACCTGAACACTAAAACTCAACCTATCAATTACTCTAACCCTAACCCTAATGCTAATTTGAGCCCTAAACCTAAACCATAACCTAAACCAAACTCTAAACAAGACACTCATTCTAATAATACACCTAGGTCTAAACCTGGCCTGAAAACTAAACCTAACCCTTACACTAGACCTAGCCATAAAACTAACCCTATCAGTATCCCTAATCATAACCCTAGACCTGACATTATCCCTCTACCTAATTCTTGCCCCAAACCTAACACAAACCTGATCCCTCATTCTAGCTCTAAACCTAGCCTTAATCCTAACATGAACCCTAACCGTAAGCCCAAATCCTAATTTCAACTCTCGCCTTAGTTCTGAACCTAGGTATAACCACATTATTTCCCCTTCCCCTAACCCTAACACTATCACTAACCCTAACCTGAGCCCTAACCTTAGGCCTAACCATAACACTAACCCCAACTCTAATCCTAGTGCTATTTTATCGCTAACTGTAAACGTAACTCTAACCCATGTCTTAAAACTAACTCTAACACTCATCCTAGACCTATTTCTAGTACTAAACTTATCTGTTATCATAACCCTAACACTAGCCCTAACCTTAGCCCTAACCCTTGCTCTAACCCTAGATCTAACCATGACTCTAAATCTAACCCTAACCCTAAGCCTAATCCTCACCTACCACTAGCCCAAATACTATCGCTAATTTTAGAACTAACCCTAACCAAAGCCCTAGACCTAAAACAAAACTGAGCTATAACCCTAATGCTAATCCTAACCTAACCGTAATCTTATAACTGACATTAGTCTTAGTCCTAACTCTTACCGTAACTTTAACACAAAACCTAACAATACATCTAGCCTTAATCCTATCTCTAATTTGAGTGTTATCCCTAACCCTAAAACTAACACTGACTCTTACTCTGACCCTAAAAATAACTTCATATCAAATATTTACCCTAATTTTTAACTTAACTCTAATACTAGACCTAGCTCTAACCCTTGTCATAAAACTATCCCTAATCATAACCCTAGATTTTACATTAGCCATAACCCTAACACTAGCTCTAAGCTAATCTAAAACTTAACCCTAATCTGAGCCCAAACCCTAGCTTTAACCCTAACTGTAACCCTAAACCTAGCCTTAATCCTAACCATGACCCAAGCCCTAACTCTAGCTCTAATCCTATCAATTAGCTTACCCTAACTCTATTCCTAATGCTAACCCTAGGATAACCTGAACCCTATTCATAACCCTAACCCTATCCATTACCTTAAACCTAACCTGAAACCTATACCTAACCATATACATTACCCTAACTCTAAATCTAAGCCTAAAGCTAATCTGAGCCCTAACCCTAAACCTCAATTTATAGAAACCCTTAACCTAACTCTGACTCTAATGATACTCTTAGCTCTAAAGCTGACCTCAACCTTCAACCTAAAACTTTCACTATACCTAGCCACAAAAGTAACCCTAATAATATCCCTAACCATAACCCTAGACCTGACATTAGCCCTAGTCCTAATGTGAGCCCTATCCCTAACAAAAACCATAGCCCTAATCCTGGCCCTAAACATAGCTTTAAACCTAATCCTAATTCTAACACTAGCCCTAACCCTAAATTTATCTCTTGCCCTAGGCCAAAACCTTGCTATAACATGATACCATACCTTAACCCTAATTCTAACCCTAGCCATAAACCAAAGCCTAACCCTAATACTAATGCTAACTCTAATCCTAGCCCTAACTTAGTCCTAACCCTAAACTTAATCATATCCCTAGCCCTAAGACAAACTCTGACTCTTGCCCTAACCCTATCCCTAGTTTTAACCTTATCCCTTACCATAACCCAAAGCCTAGCCCTAAGCCTAGCCAAAACCTAGCCCAAAGCCTAGCCCTAGCCCTACATCTAAATCTAAAACTAACTCCAAATCTAACCCTAAAGTTAAACCTAAACCTCACCCTAACACTAGCTATAACCCTAATTCTAATTTTAAAACTAGCCCTAACCCTAGCCACAGCTCTCAAACAAAACTAAGCTCTAGTCCCAATCCTAACCTTTACCCTAAACCAAATCCTAACTCTACTCCTAGTCCTAACCCTATCCCTACAACTAATACTGACTCTCACACTGACCCTAAAACTAACCCTAGCTCTAAATATCACTGTAACCCTAAACGTAACCCAAACATTAGACCTAGCCCTAAACCTAACCATAAAACTAGCCCAAATTGTAAAGCCAGTTATTATATTAGCCATAGCCCTAACCCTAACACAAAACCTAACCTGATTCTCAGCCCTAACCATAGCTTTAACCCAAACCCTAAATATAACCCTAGCCCTAACCATAACCAAAATCCTAAACCTAGCTCTAACCCTATCCCTTACCCTAAGCAAATCTCTCAATCTAATGCTACTAGAGTTCTAACCCTAATCCTTAGCCTACCGCAAACCCTAACCCTATTAGTAGTCCTAACCCTAGCTCTTATTCTATCTCTAAACATATCCCAAAGCCTAAGCCTATCCCTGATCTTTATTCTGACCCTAACACTAACCCTTGGTCTAAGCCTGACCCTAACTCTGAACTGAACCCTAACACTCACCCTACCAATAAACCTATACCTAACCTACCAATAATACTAGCACTAGACCTAAACATATTCCTAAATATAGCTATAACTATCCATAATCATAAAACAGGGTCTATCATTACCCATAGCCCTAATGCTAGCCATAAATCTCACACAAAACCTAGCCCTAATCCTATACATAAGCATAAACCTAACCAAAATTCTAGCCCAAACCCTAACCCTATAGCTTGCCCTAGTCCTAACCCTAGCTAATACTCTTACACTTACCCTAAACATAACTTTAACCCTAACCCTAAACCTAAACCTAGTCCTAATCTTAACTGTAAACATATCCCAAATCTTTGATATAAGTTTATTCACTACCTTAAACAGAGCCCTTAACCTAATGCTATTCTTAGCCCTAACCATAATCCTAACACTAAACATTGCCTTAGCCCTAACCCTAGCTCAATTTCTAACACTTACCCTAAACTAACCTTAATTCTAACACTAACCCTATGCCTAATCATTACTCTAGTCCTAATCCTAAGTTTAACACAAGCCCTAACACTAACCCTATTCATTATTCTAAAAATAAGCCTAACCCAAATGCTAACCTTAGGCCAAAACTTAACCCTATCTCTAACACTAACCCTATAAATTACTCTAAACCTAACCTGAATCTTAAACCTAACCCAATCCATTACTCTAACCCTAAAACTCACCCTAACTGTAAACATAAAACTAACCTTAATTGTAAAGCCAGTTCTTAACTCTAATGCTAATTTGAGCCCTAACAAAAACTTTAACCCAAACTAAATCCTAACCCATATCTGAACATAATAATACACCTAGCTCTAAACCTGACCCCCTCATTAAACCTAACACTTACACTAGACCTAGCCATAAACCTAAACCTAACATTATCCCTAAACATAACCCTAAACCTGACATTAGCCCTAGCCCTAATCCTAGCAATAACACTAATACAAAACCTAGTCCTCATCCTATCCGTAAACCTAGCACTAATCAAATCCAAAATTTTCACCTTAACCTTATCCTAAATTTTATACCTCGTCCTAGCAATGAATCTAGCTATAATCCCATAACTTTTCCTAAAAGTAACTTTAAACCTAACAATAACACTAACCCGAAACCTAGACCTAAGCATAGACCTAACCCTAAAACTGACCCAAACGCTAATACTAGCCCTAATTTAGACCCAAAACTACCCCTACCTCTACCCCTAGCCCTAAGAGAAACATCATCAAGCCCTATTTCTAACCCTATCTGTTACTGTAACCCTCACACTAGCCCTAAACTTAGCTCTAAACGTAGCCATAGCCCTAAAACTAACCATAAACATAACTCTAAATATACCCTAACCTTAAGCCTAAACCTCAAAATACCATTATATCTAACACTATTGCATATCCTAAAACTAGCCCTAACCATAGCCCTATCCCTAAAACAAAACTGAGCCATTGCTCTAACCCTACACCTTACACTATAGCAAACCCAACCCAAATAACTAGCCATAACCTAGCTCTAATTCGAGTTGTAGGCCTAAAACTAACCCTGATTCTGACTCTTATCCAAACACTAACCCTAGCTCTAATTGTCACATTAACCTTAAAGCTAATGCAAGCACCACTCCCAGCCCATACCCTAACCCTAAAACTAACCCTAAACGTAACCCTAGTTCTTACGTTGGCCATAGCCCTACCCCTAGACCTAACCTTAATACAAAAATAGTACTAATCCAATCCCTAAAACTAGATTTACCCTAACACTAACCTTAATCCTAGCCCTAAACCTAACCCTAAACATAGACCTAACCCTATCTCTAACCCTATCCTTTACCCTAAGCCAAACCCTATCCATAATGATAACCTTATTCCTAATCTTAATCCTTAGACAAAACCAAACACTAACCCTATTACTAGTCTTAACCTTAGCTCTCATTCTAGCTCTAAAAATAACCCAAACTCAAACTCTAAACTTCACCGATATTCTGACCCTAACACTAATTGTAGGTATAAATCTGAACCTAAACCTAAACTGAGCCCTAACACTAGCCCTATACAAAACTCATACCTAAACCAAACCTTAATACTACCCCAAGACCTAAACATAATCTTAAATTATGTGATAACTCTATCCCTAGACCTAAACAAAAACTTAGACCTATCCCTAACAATAAGTCTTAAACCAATCCAAACACTAACCCTACCCCTATTCCTAAACATGTCCTAATTCTGTTTCTCAACCTAACATGAACTATAACCTGAACAATGACCCTGACACTAACGCCAAACCTAGCTCTAATAAGCCAAAATCTAAACTTAATACTAGACTTAGCCATAACCCTTAACCTACAACTAGCTGTAATTAGAAATCCAGACCTTACATTACCCACAGCACTAACTGTAGGCCTAAACATAACAAAAAACCTAGCCATAATCTGAGACCTAAACCTACCTTAAGAATAACCTGCACCCTAACCCTAGCTCTAATCATAACTCTAACCCTCACCTTAGTCCTAACTCTAGCTCACACCCTAACCCTTAGCCTAAACATAACCCTACCCATAACCCTAACCCTAGCCCTATACCGAAACATAACACTAACTCTAACCCTAGGTCTAACCCTATCCATTACCCTAACTCTAATGCTAAATGTAATAATAACCATAGCCATAACCCTAAGCAAAACCCTAACACAAAACATAAACCTAACCCTAGACCTAACCCTAAATATAACCATTGCTGTAGCCCTAACCCTAACTCAAAACTTAACCCTTACCCTAAACCCAACAGTAAACCCAGCCCTTAAACTAAACTTAACCCTAAACCTAACCTTAACCCAGAAAGTAACCTTACATCTAACCCAATCTATTACTCTAAACCTAACACTAGACCTAATGAAAACCCTAGTCCTAACCCTAAACCTAAACCTGAGAAAATCTATATTGCTAATTCTACAGCTAACCTTCACCATAGGACTAACCCTAGCTCAAAACCTAACTTTCACCCTAAACCTAACCCTAACCTACCCTAAGCTAGGGTTACTAGACCTAACCCAAACCGTAACTCTAACACTAACACTAATCTTAACCATAAACTTAGCCCTAACACTAGTTCTAAACCTAAATATTATCCTTATGATAATCCTAATCCTAATGCTAAACCTAGGTCTAACCGTTTCCTTATTGCTATCTGAAAATCTCTCCAATACCCTAAATCTTCCCTGAACCCTAAACAGAAACCTATCCTTTACCCTAAGCCTCACCCTAACACTCATTTGAGCCCTATCCATAAACCTTAACCTAAAACAAACCTTAAACTTGATCCTGACCCTAAAAATACACCTCATTCTAAACTGGATCGTTACACTAATCCTAACTCTTACACTAGAGCTAGACCCAAACCTAACCCTAAATCTACCCCTAATTGTAACACTGGACCTGATATTAGCCCTAGCCCTAATTCTAGACATAAACTTACAACAAATAATAGTTTTTATCCTAGCATAAACCTAGCCTTAATACTAACCCTAATCCTATCCCAAGCTCTAACTCTAATTCTAACCTTCACGCTACCTCTCAACCTTGCAATAACAACATTCCTAACCCTAAACATAATTATAACCCTATTCCTCATGCTAAACACTAACCCTAGCCCTAATCCTATCCCTAATTTAGCTCTATTCCTAAAACTACCCATAAGCCTAGCTCTAAGACTAACTCTAACTTTCACACTAGACCTATTCCTAGTTCTACCCTATTCCTTACAATAACCTTAAACCTAGCCCTAAACCTAGACATAACACTAGCCATAAATCTTGCCTTATTTTTATTCCTAGTCCTAACCCTAGATCTAACCCTAACTCTAAATCTAACACTATGCCTAAGCCTAAACTTAACACTAGCCCTAACACTAACACAAATAAAGAAAATAGCTCAAACCCTATCCCTAGAGTAAAACAAAACCAAGAAATAGCCCTAACACTAAACATTAACTTACACCAAACCCTAGCACTACACCTAGACCTAACCCTAGCCCTAATTCAAGTTCTAACCTTAAAGTTAATACTAACCCTGACTCAGATTTATATCCTAACACTCACCCTAGCTCTAAACACCACCCTAACATTAAACCAAATCCTTACAGTAATCCCAACCTTATTTCAAGTCCTAATCTTAACCCTGAAACTAACCTGACCCTGACTATTTACCTAACAAAAACACTAGCTCTAAATATCACCCAAACCTTAAACCTAATCTTAACACTGGTGGCTTAACCCCTAACCATAACCCCAAAATTAACACTAATTGTAACCTTAGTTCATGCATTAGCTGCTGCTCTATCCCTAACCCTAAACCTAACAAAAAATAGCCCTAATTTGAGCCCTAAACCTAGCTTTAACCCTAACCCTTGCCCTAACCCAAGCCCTAACACTAGCTCTAACCCTATTCCTTACCCTAAGATAAACCCTAACACTAACCCTAATTCTTAACTTGACCCAAACCCTAACCCTATTACTAGTCCTAACCCTAGTGCTCATTCTAGCTCTAACTATAACCCAAAAACTAACCCTACCCTCTACCCTTATTCTTACCCTAACACTAATCATAGGTCTATATCTGAACCTAACCCTAATCCAAACCCTAAGACTAGCCCTACAGGTAACCTCATACCTATACCTAACACTATAACTGGCCCTAGACCTAAACCTAAATCTAAATCTAGTGATAATTCTAGCCCTAGACCCAAACAAATCTTAGTCCTATCCCTAACAGTAACCCTTAATCTAATCCAAACACTAACCCTACCCCTATACCTATTCTTGTCCTAATTCTGGCTTTAACCCTAACCCTAACTCTAGCCTGAAGACTGACCCTGACACTAACAGTAAACCTGGCTCTAAGCCTGACAATAAACCAAAATCTAAACTTAATATTAGACCAAGCCATTACCCTTACCCTACTACTAGCCATAATTAGAACTCTAGATTTTACATACCCCATAGCACTATCCCTCGGCCTAAACCTAACACAAAACCTAGCCCTAATCAAAACTGAGCTATAGCCCTATTCCTAACCCTTAACCTAAAACAAATCCTAACTACACTAAGCCCTAACCCTATCCCTGTAACTAATACTTACACTGACTCTGACCCTAAATCTCACCCTAGCTCTAAACATCAACTTAATACTAAATGTAACCCAAACACTAGACCTAGCCCTAACCCTAACCATAAAAGTAGCCCCAAATCTAAAGCCATTTCTTACATTAACCATAGCTGTAACCCTAACACAAAACATAACCCTAATATGAGCCCTAACCCTAGCTTTAACACAAACCCTAAATATAACCTTAGCTCTAACCCTAACCAAAACCCAAACCTAGCTCTAATCCTATCCTTTGCCCTAAGCAAAACCCTCACGATAATGCTATCCAAGTTCTAACCCTAATCCTTAGCCTACATCAAACCCTAACCCTATTACTATTCCTAACCCTAGCCCTCATTCTATCTCCAACTCAATCCCAAAGCCTAAGCCTAACCCTGATCCTTATTCTGACCTAACACTACCCCTAGGTCTAAGCCTGATGCTAACTCTAAACCAATCCCTACCACTAGCCCTACCAGTAAACCTATAACTAACCTAACCCTAATGCTAGCACTAGACCTAAACCTAATCCTAAATATAGACATAACTCTAGCCCTAGCCCTGACAGTAATCATTAACATAACACAAAGATTAACCCTACACATAGACCTAACCCTAGTTCTAATTCTGGCCCTAACCCTAACCCCAATGCTATCCAAAACACAGAACCTTATCCTAACACAAACTCTAGCTCTAAAACTTATCCTAACCCAAAGCCTAACCCTAACTATAGACCTATCCATAACGCTAACTCTAAAACAAGCCATAAACATAAACAAGGCTAGTCATAAATTTTATGCAAAACCTAGCGCTAACCCTAGCCATAAGCATAATCCTAACCAAAATGCTAGCACAAACCCTAACCCTTACGCTTGTCCTAGCCCTAACCTTAACTCAAACTCTGACCCTTACCCTAAACATAACCCTACCCCTAATCCTAACCCTAACCCTAGCCCTAACCCTAAGTATAACCATAGCCCAAATCTTAGATTTAACTTTATCCATTATCTTAAACAAATCCTAACCTAATTCTAATCCTAACTCTAACCCTAACACTAACCCTAACCATAGCCCTGACTCTAACCTTAACCCTCGCCTTAGCCCTAACGTCAGCTGAACCCCAAATACTTACCCTAAACCTAACCCTAACATTAACACTAACCCTATGACTAACCCTAACTCTACCCTAATCCTAACATTATCCCAAGCCCTAACACTAGCACTAACCCTACTCATTATTCAAAAAACAAGCCTAACCCAAATGCTAACCTTAGGCCAAATCCTAATCCTATACCTAACACTAATGTATACATTACTCTAAACATAACACTATCCATTACTCTAACCCTAAACCTCACCCTAATCCTAACCATAAAACTAGCCCTAATTGTAAATCCAGTTCTTAACCCTAATGCTAATTCAAGCCCTAACCCTAAACCTTAACCAAAACCAAACCCTAACCCAACTCTTAACCTAATCATACAGCTAGCTCTAAACCTGACCCCTACACTAAACTTACCCCTCACACCATCCGAAACACTATCCCTAGACCTGACATTAGTACTAGTCCTAATCCTAGCACTAACCCTAACACAAACCCTAGCACTTATCCTAGCCCTAAATCTAGCCTTAATCCAAACCTGAACCCTCACCTAAGCTCTATCCTGTATTTGAAAGCTCATCCTAGCCATAAACATAGCTATCACCCCATCAATTCCCCTAAAACTAACTCTAAACCTAACACTAACAATAACCATAACCCTACCTTTAACCATAGACTTAAACTTAACACGGACCCAAACAATAATCCTTGTTCAGAGCCACAGCCAAAGGGGCCCCAGCAAACTTCCAGCTGCCAGCAAACTTCCAGCTGCTGGCTGATGATTGGCTCACAGTGGCCCCAGCAACACCTAGCTGATTGGCTCCTCTGCGGTGATGTTCATTGGGCTGTTTCCCTGCCCTTCAGACTTCCAGCTGATGATTGGCTCACAGCGGCCTCAGCAACATCTAGCTGATTGGCTCCTCCACGGAGTTGCTCATTGGGCTATTTCCCTGGCCTTTCAGACCACGGAGCTGCTCATTGAAGGACTTCTTTGGCTCCGCCCACATGACCCAGCCAATTGGCCTAAAGAGCAGGAGGATTGTGGGAGGTGGTGAGGTTGGTGTGGGGGAGAGGCTTGTGGAAGCCGGTGGTGGAAGTTGGGCTCTTAGGGTTTTTTCCTGAGGAGCTGTTTTGTTTGGCATTTGTAGTTCTAAAAATAAAGTTAGTTTCTTTTGACAAGTGGCTCCTGAATTGTGCCCAGCCAGACTGCGGCATTTGGTGGCTCGCACGGGGAGCGACTGAGGGTAAGTAAACTGCTCGCCCCTGAGGGCAGGGCGAGAGGATGGGTAGCCATTCTAAGTTTCCTCTTTTGTTTTGCTTCATTTTTGTTTTAACTTGCCTGTCCCTGGAGATGAGTGAGACGGAAGAAAAACCGCTCATATTGGAGGAAAAAGTATTTGAGTCTGAGGAACAGATAGGGAGAAATGACAGATGCACATGTCAGGAAGATAGAAAGGCTATAATGAATTTTTGTTGTTCCATTTTTATTGGATTCTGTCTCGGTTTGTTTTGGTGTTATCTTATTGGGTTGTATTATAGTAGAAATATGGGATCAGAAATTAGTAAAAAAAACAAACCAAAAGAGTGTTAAGTAAATTGTTAGAGCAAGGAGGCTTCCCAGTAAAATCAAGAGCAGTCAGGGCATACGTTGATATAATACAAAAATGTAGCCCATGGCTTTTTAAGGAGGAGTTGTTAGATATATCACAATGGAACTATCATGGTGAAGATTTAAAAAGAATAGAAAAGAACAACCCAGGGACTCTTCCAGTTGGCACATTGCCATTGTGGACGAACATATCTGGTTTGCTTAGTCCAAAGCCTTCAGTTCAGACAAAGGTAGAGGAAGGAGAAGACATATTGATTCAAGTAAAAGAGAAGGTCTCTCAAGTTAGTCAGAAAGAGGAAAAGATTCAAGTACAAGAGAAGGTCTTTCAAGCTACTGAGACAGAGGAAGAAAGTTTAGAGCAGAAGAGCCATCAGGGGAAAAGTTACAACAGGAGACTGCTAATAACACCTTTCTATCAGAGAGTGAAAGTGTCCAACCAACAGCACCACCTCTACCAGAGGGCATAAGTGTCCAATCACCAGCACCACCACCATATGCTAGGAGACGCCCAACCCCCACAGTTGATAGTTGGGATCCTGAGACAGGATCTCAAGTATTCCCTGTATTTGATGTAGGAGGGCAGCGAATTCACCAGGGTTTAAATTTCAAATCAGTGAAGGAGCTAAAAGAGGCTGTAACAACCTATGGTCCTCAAGCACCCTTCACTGTAAGCTTGGTCAAATCCATTACCAACTTAAACATGACACAAGCAGATTGGGCTAATGTTTGTAAAGATGTGCTAACTGGAGGACAATACCTGTTATGGAAGGTTGCCAATGAGGAATTTTGCAAGGAGACGGCTAGGCGAAATGCAGCAGCTGGTTATCCTCAGAGAAATCTAGATATGTTGTTAGGAAAGGGACCTTATGAGGATCGGCAGCAACAAATTGCATATGATACTGGTGTATATTTACAAATTGCTGTAGATGCAGTTAAGGCATGGAAGACTTTACAAGGACATAAAGGTTTACAGGGTCAATTATCTAAGATAATACAAAGAGCTAATGAATCTTATGCTGAATTTGTAGATAGGCTTATTCAAATAGCTACCAGAGTTTTTGGGAATACAGAACAAGCAATGCCATTAATAAAACAACTGGCTTATGACCAAGTGAATCGTTGGTGCAGAGATATCATTAGACCATGGAAACAGGAAGATTTAAACACATATATTAAATTATGTAGAGACATTAATGAACAAGAGCAAGTCATGGCAGCTGCAGTAAAACAGGCTTTAGATGCCAGAGACATTCATGAACAAGGGCAAATTGTGGCAGCTGCAGTAAAACAGGCTTTATATGCCAGGCCAAGAACATGCTACAATTGTCAACAAACAGGACATTTTAAAGGGAATAAAATGCCCTTTTTGAGGAGGAGGGTTTAACAAAACTGGGCATCAAACGAGTAGAATACCGGGTATTTGCCCACAATGCCTTAGAGGGAGACATTGGGCTAATGAAAGTTGTTCTCAAACCACCATAGAGGGTACTCCATTATATTGGGCTAATGAATGCCATTCTCAAACCACCATAGAGGGTACTCAATTATCAAAAAACAAACAAGGACAAGGTGTTTATCCACAATATCGTGGACTAAGGCATCGGGCTCCATTGACAAAAAATGGACAGGAGGCCCCAATGCTCCGGGGCCCCAAACCACAAATATATGGAGCACTGGAGGAACCCAGCAACTCCAGCAACCCCATCAGGGTAGTGCTCAGGACATCAGATCCCTCATCAGAAAAACCAGAGGGAGCGCAGTGTTGGACATCTGTGCCTCCGCCAGATCAGTACTAACTCCAGAGATGGGAGTTCAAATCATTCCCACAGGGATGAAAGGACCTCTTCCCAAAGGAACAGTAGGCTTATTATTCGGACGCAGCTCTTCTACTCTAAAAGAACTTTTGATAAGTCCTGTGGTAATTGATCCTGATTATGAAGGTGAAATAAAAATTATAGCCAGTTCAACAAAGGGTATATCAATAATTTCACCAGGAGATAGAATACCACAGTTACTAATAATACCAAGCCTACATGATAAATTTTCTAGTTATGCTGTAGAAAGTGCTTCCAAAGGATTAGGCTCCACAGGTGTAGATTGGGCTATGCTTTCTTTAAATTTAGATTCTCGCCCCATGCTAAAACTAAATATTCAAGGACATAAATTTAATGGGCTACTGGATACAGGTGCAGACCTTAGCATTATCTCTCGTCGAGAATGGCCAGAACATTGGCCATTACAACAAGCCACTCAAACGCTTCGAGGCCTAGGAGTGGTGACTAATCCCCATAAAAGTGCAATGGTATTAGATTGGAAGGATCCTGAAGGATGTGAAGGAACCATACAGCCATATGTATTGGATCATCTTCCTGTAAATTTATGGGGATGAGATGTCTTAGATCAATTAGGTTTGAAATTAACAAATAATATCAATCAAAATGCACCCACTATTATGGCTAGACAAGGTTTTAGGAAAGGAAAAATATTAGAAAAACAAGAAAAAGGTATAGCAGCACCAATACAAATAAATCAAGGAACAGACAGACATGGGTTGGATTTTCACAAAGGGCCACTGAGACAATCAAAATTAAGTGGAAATCAGAAAGACCAGTATGGGTTCCTCAGTGGCCCTTAACTAAAGAAAAGATACAAGTAGCCCATGATCTGGTCAAACAACAATTAGTGGAAGGACATATAAAACCTTCTGTATCTCCCCATAATACTTTCATTTTTTGTCATCAAAAAAAAAATCTGGTAAATGGAGATTATTGCAAAATTTAAGAGGCATTAATAATGAAATGGTCATTATGGGACCTGCTCAATCGGGGATTCCTCAATTGTCTGCTTTGCCAAAAACTTGGTATGTTTTAGTTATAGATATTAAAGATTGTTTTTTTTTTCAATTCCAATTCATCCTGAGGATAGTCCACGTTTTGCATTTACTATCCCTGCACTAAATCATGAAGGTCCTGATCAGAGATATGAATGGAAAGTACTCCCTCAAGGGATGGCTAACAGCCCAACTTTGTGTCAAATTTATGTTAACAAACTAATCCAGCCACTTAGAAATCAAAATCATGAGCTACAAATATTTCACTATATGGATGATATATTATTAGCACACAAAGCTAAAAACACATTGCTAGAATGTTATGCCACACTTACAAACTTATTAAAAAATTATAATCTAGAGATAGCAATAGATAAAGTACAATTAAATTTTCCAATTAATTATTTAGGAATTCTATTATCCTCAACCATGGTCCGTCCACCAAAAATTCAAATACAAGTAGATCAACTCAAATCACTTAATGACTTTCAAAAGTTATTAGGAGACATAAATTTGATAAGGCCTTATCTAGGTATTCCAACAGGAGAATTGGGACCTTTATTTGATATCCTAAAAGGTCCATCAGATCCAAATTCACCCCAAATGTTAACGCCTGAAGCAAGAAAGGCATTAAAAATCATTGAAACATATATGGAAAATATGCATTTGGATAGAATTGATATAAGTTTGCCTTTATTATTTATTGTACTACCAACAAAAAATATTCCTACAGGAGTATTTTGGCAAGAAGGTTCATTATTATGCATACATTGATCTTATTCTCCTAACACTATTCTTACTAGGTATCCTAAGGCTGTAGGACAATTAATACTCAAAAGAATAAAAACAACAAAGGCAGTGTTTGGAATTTCTCCCAATAAAATTATTACTCAATATACTATGAATCAAATTGATGAATTAGCTAATGAGTTAAATACTTGGGCAATGATCATGTGCAAATCTAATGTTTCATTTGATAACCACTTACCATCTAATCCTTTATTGACTTTTTGGTCATCGAATCCTGTAATTTTTCCAAAAATGACAAGAAAAAAACATTTCATGAATGCTCCAAATATATTCACTGATGAGTCAAATAATAGTACAGCAGCAATAGTTACACCTGATCAAACTTTCACATTTTTAGTACCCAAACAATCAGCTCAAAAGGTAGAGCTTAATGCAGTATTACAAACTTTTGTGATGTTTAAAGATTCTGTATTTAATTTATTTTCTGATAGTCAGTATATAGTTAATGCTATAATATCCCTTGAAGATGCTGGTAGGATTTCCCCTTCTTCTACTGTTTTTTCTCTGTTTTCCACTATACAAAGTTTAATCTGGGACAGAAAAGATCCATTCTTTATAGGACATATCAGGGAACATACAGGATTGCCTGGAGCCCTTAGTTTGGGCAATGATTTAGCAGATAAAACTACACATGACATACATATTTTCTCTACACTAGAAGAAGATATAAATTTTCATAAAAGGTTCCATGTCAATCCTAATACTTTACAAAAGCATTTTAAAATAACTAAGGAACAAGCTAGACAAATAATAAAACAATGTCAAAATTGTGTGACCTTTTTACCACAAGTTAATCTTGGAGTCAATCCTAGAGGATTGATACCTAACCATATTTGGCAAATGGACGTCACACACTTGCCAGAATTTGGGAAATTAAAATATTTGCATGTTACACTTGATACTTCTTCTGGATTTTTGATTGGCTCCCTTCATGCCGGAGAACAAACTAAAGATGTTATAGCTCATTGCTTACAAAATTTTGCCACTGTGGGCATTCCAAAACAGTTAAAAACAAATAATGCCCCTGGTTATTCGTCTACTTCTTTTAAACAATTTTGCTCATCATATGGCATTACTCATATAACAGGAATCCCATACAATCCACAGGGACAAGGAATAGTTGAAAGAGCTTATCAAACTATTAAAATGTACTTATTAAAGCAAAAAGATGGAATTGGGAAGGGGTATATATTCCCCAAAGATAAACTTAAAATAACCCTTTTTTACTCTAAACTTTTTAAATTTGGATTCATCAGGACTTAGTGCTGCAGAAAGGCATATGTGTCCAAAAAATGTACATAAGCCCAAGGTACTTTGGAAAGATATTCTAACAAGACAATAGAAAGGTCCTGACCCAGTAATTGTCTGGAGTCGGGGGTCTGTTTGTGTGTTTCCAGAGGAAGAACAGCAGCCGATTTGGATTCCAGAGAGATTAACCAAGGTCCTGACCCAGTGATTGTCTGGAATCTGGGGTCTGTTTGTGTGTTTCCACAGGGAGAACAGCAGCCAATTTGGATTCCAGAGAGATTAACTAAAGCGATTTCTACAGACCAAAATGAAGATGATTTAGCTCAAATCCATAACAGCTGATATCCAAAACTCCAATTTGGCTACCCTTACATCTGCGACAGAACCAGGATGTTTTTTCAATATCTGTTTTATTATTGCCCTTTCCCATATCATGAAGTTCTATTTTGTTTTTTGAGCTCATACAGACCTAGGTTAATGTTTTGCTGATCAGTTCTATTTTTTTTTTACTATAGAGTTTTTAAACATTCAATGGAGTTTTCACCTGTAAAAAGTTATAACGTCTTTACTATTATGTTATGTGTTGTATGTATTATATTAAGTGTGCACACTTTTTTGTGTGTTATATGTTTGAATGTACATATGTCCATATATCATGTATGATGAGCACTCATGAAAAAATGGATCCAATTTTTTTTTTTATTCACGTGATTTAAATGGTTTTATTTATATTGGGTAAATAACTGTTAAGAATTGTTTTAATATGTGAACAAAAAAGGAGGTTAACAGATCTGTTTGTTTACTTTCACCTTTCCTTTTAATTATATTTAATAATTCTCTTCAATATAATGTAAATTGTTAAGAAAATTGTTTTCTTTTTGTGCCTTATGGAATGTTACATAATTTTTTCTTTAGCCATTATTGCTAGAATTCCTATCTTCATTCAAGTGCCAGTAAAGACAATGTAAATTGTTAAGAAAATTGTTTTCTTTTAGTGCCTTCTGGAATGTTATATAATTTTTTCTTTAGCCATTATTGCCAGAATTCCTATCTTCATCCCTGTGCCAGTGAAGACAAAGATAAAACTAATCTACAGTTTCTGCAATAGCCATCACTGAACCGCTTACAGAACTTGCCTAAACTATGTGTCACTTGTATGCATTGTGAACTCACTTGTATGCATTGTGAACTATCTGTTGGTGCAGAGACTTGTGGTAGTGTTGGGGTATTTTTGCTGATGATATCATTGGGTACAATTTTTCCAACAAGAGCCATCAATTGGCTTGGTGTATCTTCCTCCCTTCTTCTTGTCATGATCATTCAGCTAAAATTTGGGGGCCAACAGAGGTGAGGCAAAGAACCTCACCCCCCCCACCGCTGGTACAAAGACCTCTCCACAGGTGTGGCTGTATACTGGACCGGTAGTCAATGACGGGTAAGATCCAATTACAATTGTACCAACCTAAGACACGAGGCTGACGCCCTGAGGTCAGCTCATCCAAAGACGGGTAAGGACCATATGTAGTATTGGACAACCTAAGGCAGGCACGGTCCCTAAGCCACATGCTTGTTGTTTAAACAGAGAGAGGGAGATGTTGAGAGCCACAGCCAAACGGGCCCCAGCAAACTTCCAGCTGCCAGCAAACTTCCAGCTGCCAGCTGATGATTGGCTCACAGCGGCCCCAGCAACACCTAGCTGATTGGCTCCTCTGCGGTGATGTTCATTGGGCTGTTTCCATGCCCTTCAGAGTGCCAGCTGATGATTGGCTCACAGCGGCCCCAGCAACATCTAGCTGATTGGCTCCTCCACGGAGCTGCTCATTGGGCTATTTCCCTGCCCTTTCAGACCACGGAGCTTCTCATTGGGGGACTTCTTTGGCTCCGCCCATGTGACCCAGCCAATCGGCCTCAAGAGCAGGAGGATTGTGGAAGGTGGTGAGGTTGGTGTGGGGGAGAGGCTTGTGGAAGCTGGTGGTGGCAGTTGGGCTCTGAGGGTTCTTTTGCTGAGGAGCTGTTTTGTTTGGCGTTTGTAGTTCTAAAAATAAAGTTAGTTTCTTTTGACAAGTGGCTCCTGAATTGTGCCCAGCCAGACTGCGGCAAATCCTAGCCCTAATTTAGGCCTAACCCTAACAATAGCCCTAAGACTAACTTTCACCCTAGCTCTATTTCTATTTCTAACCTAGCCCTAACCTTAGCCCTAACCCAAACCAAATCCCTAACCTTAGATTTAAACATACTATAAATCTAACCCTATCCTTAATTTTAACCTCACCATACCACTAGCCGTAACACTATTGCTAATCCTAAAATTAGCTCTAAGTTTAGCCCTAGCCCTAAAACAAAACCAAGCCATTGCTCTAACCCTAAACCTTACTCTATAGCAAACCCTACCCCTTACCTAGCCATAACCCTAGCTCTAATTCGAGTCCTAGGCCTAAAACTACCACTGACCCTGACTCATATCCAAGCACTAACCCTAGCTCTACATGTCACCCAAACCTTAAAGCTAATGCTAGCACCACTCCTAGCCCAAACCCTAACCATATATCTAACCCTAATTGCCAAATGCCAATGTCTTAGCTTTGCACAAGATCACGAACCACCACACAGCTTTGTAGGTTCAAACAGCAATTCTTTATTCCCGAACTCACACTGCCTCCACACAGGTTCAGGGGCAACCTAAAATCTCCTGCACAATTCAAGTCCTAAATACTTTCTCTCCACAAGAACTCAGAGGGAACTCAGGCAGCAGGCACGCCCTACTCCCAGCAGGAATAATCCTATTGTCTTAAATTGGAATGCCCTAAACCCAAGGATCGGGATACTTCCTCAAACCTGCAGGATACACCCTAATCCTGAATCCACCCTCGTCATTGAGCAGGGTCACCTTTCTCAAACACACATGCAAGGTCACAGCAAATTTCCAAGGCAAGTCCATTTAACATGGGGTACGCTGGCAAGGATTTCGATGCGTCATTTCTACTTGGCAATGGCCCTCAGCACCTAATCATAACCCTAGTTCTTACATCGGTCATAGCCCTAACCCTAGCTCTAACCCTAACACAAAAATAGCTCTAATCCAAGCCCTAACACTATATTTAACCCTAACACTAACCCTAATTCTAGCCCTAAACCTAACCCTAAACATAGACCTAACCCTAGCTCTAACCCTATCCTTACCCTAAGCCAACCCTATCCATAATCATAACCTTAGTCCTAATCCTAATCCTTAGACAAAAACAAACACTAACCCACTAACCCTGTTACTAGTTCTAACCCTAGCCATCATTTTACCTCTAACCCTAACCCAAAATTAAACTCTAAACTTTACCCATATTCTGACCCTAACATTAATTATAGGTCAAAACCTAGCTGTTACCTAAACCGAACCCTGAACCTAGCCCTACCAGTAACCTTATACGTAAACCTAACACTAACACTAGGTCTAAACCTAAACCTAATCTTAAATATAGTGATAACTCTAGCCCTAGACCTAAACAAAAACTTAGTTCCATCATTAACAGTAACATTTAACCTAATCCAAACACTAACCCTACCCTAAACCTAACCTTGTCCTAATTCTGGCTTTCACCCTAATCCTAACTCTGACACTAATAATAAACCAAGCTCTAAAACTGAAAATAAACCAAAATCTAAACTTAACATTAGACCTAGCCACAACCCTTACACTGCATCTACCTGTAATTAGAACCCTAAATTTTACATAACCCATAGTACTAACCCTAGGCCTAAACCTCACATAAAACCTAGCCATAATCTGAGGCCTAAACCTACCTTAAGAATAACCCTCACCCTAACCCTAGCTCTAAACATAACCCTAATTGTCACCTTAGTCCTAATCCTAGCTCACAGCCTAACCCTTAGCCTAAACATAACCCTAGCCCTATTCCTACACATAACCCAAACTCTAGCCCTAATCCTAACTTTATCACTAGATCTAACCCTAGCTCTAACCCTAGCCATTACCCTATCTCTAACGCTAAATGTAATAATAACTCTAGCCCTAACCCTAACCAAAATCCTAAACACAAAACATAAACCTAACCCTAGACTTAACGCTAAACCTAACCCTTGCTTTACCCTAACTCTAACTCAAAACCTAATCCTTACCCTAGACCCAACAGTTAACCCAGCCCTAAAACTAAACTTAACCCTAAACCTAAGCTTAACCCAAAAGCTAACCTTACATCTAACCCAATCTATTACTCTAAACCTAACCCTAAACCTAATAAAAACCTTTGACCTAACCATAAATCTAACCCTGACCATAACCATAACACTAACCCTAGACCTAACATTAAACCTAACCCTCACCCTAGGACTAACTAAACTTAAACCTGAACATTTACCCTAAACCTAACCCTAACTTACCCTAAGCTAGGTTTACTAGACCTAACCCAACCCTAACGCTAACTCTAGCCCTAATCTTAGCCATAAACTTAGCCCTAACCCTAGCTCTAACCCTATACATTTTTCTTATGATAATCCTAATTGTAATGCTAACCCTAGGCCTAAGACTAACCCTAACCCTATTGCTATCCTGAAACCTTTCCATTACATTAAACCTACCTTGAATCCTAAACCTAACCCTATGCATTACACTAAGCCTAACCCTAACACTCATTTGAGCCCTATCCCTAAACCTTAACCTAAAACAAACCTTAAACCTAATCCTAAACCTAAGAATACACCTAGCTCTAAACCTGATCCTTACACTAAGCCTAACACTTAAACTAGAGCTAGACACAAACCCAACCCTAAATCTACCCTTAACTGTTACACTAGACTTGATATTAGCCCAAGCCCTAATTCTAGACCTAACCCTACAACAAACACTAGCCCTCATCCTAGCCCTAAATCAAGCCTTAATCTTATAACCTTAACCCTATGCATAGCCCTAACTCTAATTCTAACACTCACCCTACTTCTCAACCTATCTATAACAACATCTCTTACCCTAAACATAAACATAACCCTAGTACCAATGCTAGGCCTAAGCTGAACACTGACCCTACCCCTAATCCTAGCTCTATTATAGCCCTATCCCTAAACCTAACCATAACCCTAGCCCTAAAAATAAATCTAACCCTCACCTTAGACCTATCCCTATTTCTAAATGTATCTGTTACCGCAACCCCTATCCTAGCCCTAACACTTACTTATCATTAGACCTAGCCCTAACCCTAGATCTAATGATAACGTGAAATCTAAACCTAACTCTAAGCCTAAGCCTAACATTAACACTAGCATTAACCCTTATGCTAATCTTATAACTAGCACTAACCCTAAACCTATGACTAAAACATTACTGAGCAATGCCCTAACACTAAACCTTAACTTAAACTAAACCCTAACAGTACACCTAGACAAAATCTAGCCCTAATTCGAGTCTTAACTCTAACCTTAAAACTTACCCTGACACTGAGTCATATCTTAATACTCACCCTAGCTCTAAACACCACCCTAAAATTAAACAAAACCGTAACTGTAACCCTAGCCCTTATTTGAGTCCTAACCCTAACCCTAAAACTAAACCTGATCCTGACTCAGACCATTACCCTAACCTTAGCACTAACTTAACCCACAACCTAGCTCTATACAGAGACATAACCCGAGTTTAATCCTAATCATAAGCCTAACCCTAGCCCTAATTATAACCATAATCCTAGTCCTAAACCTAGCTCTAACCCTATCCATTGCCATAACCATAAGCATAACCATAATGCTGACCCTTGGCCTAAACCTAAACCTATCCCTAATCCTAAAACTATTCATTACCGTAAACCAAACTTAAACTTTAAACCTCACAATACCATTACACGAACACTAACCCTAATGCTAATTTGAGCCATAATTTTAAACCTTAACCTATACCAAACAATAAACCGGACACTGACCCTAAATAAACCCCTATATCTAAACCTGACCCTAACCTTAAACCTAATCCTTAAACTACAGGTAGTCATATACATAACACTAAAAGTATCTTAAACTAGAACCGTAGACCTCATATTATCCCAAGCCCTAATCCTAGCCTTAACCCTAAAACAATCCCTAGCCCACCTCTTAACGCTAAACCAAGACTTAATCATAACCCTAAAACTAACCATAACCCTAACCCTAATTCTAACCCTCACTCTATCTATAAACCTAGCTATAAAGTGATCCTTTAGCCTAAACTTAACCCTAATCCTAACCCTAATGCTAGGTCTAAGATGAACAATAAACCAAGCCCTAATTTTTGCCCTAATTTAAACATATACCTAATCCTAACCCTAACCTTCGCCCTAAGACTAACTTAAACTCTCACACTAGCTCTATCCCTAGTTCTAACCGTATCCCTTACTATAAACCTAACCCTATCCCTAAAACTAGAAATAACCCTAGCCATAAGCCTTGCCAAATCTTTATTCCTAGTCCTAATCCTAGATTTAATCCTAACTGTAAATCTAACACTAACCCTAAGCCTAAACCTAATATTAACACTAGCCATAACCCTAACACTAATCATAAAACTAGCTCTAAGCCTAACCTAGCAGTAAAACAAAACTGAGCAATAGCCCTAACACTAATCTTTAACTTAAACCAAACCCTAGCACTACATGTCGACCTAAACCTAGCCCTAATTCAAGTTTTTACTTTTACCTTAATACTAACCCTAACTCTGACTCATGTCCTAACACTGAACCTAGCTCTAAACACCACCCTAACTTTAAACCAAATCTTTACAGTAAGTAACCCTAGATTTTTTTTTGATTCCTAACCCTAACCCTAAAACTAACCCTGACCCTGACTATTAACCTAATATTAACACTCATTCTAAATATCACCCTAACCTTAAAACTAATCCTAAAACTAGAGGTTTAACTCCTAAACATAACCCAAAAATTAACTCTAATTGTAACCCTAGATCTTACATTAGCCATTGCTCTAACCATAGCCCAAAACCCAACACAAAACTAGCCCTAATCTGAGCCCTAAACCTAGCTTTAACCTTAACCCTTCCCCTAATCCAAGCCCTAACCCTAGCTCTAACTCTATCCCTTAACCTAATAATAACAATAACCCTTATGCTAACTCTAGGCCAAATCCTAATCCTATCCCTAATCCTACAACTATTCATTACTCTACACTTAACCTGAACCCTAAACATAAAACTCTTTTCACCCTATCTTTAAAAATAATGCTAATTAGAGAAATAAATCTAAACCTTAACTTAAAAAAACCCTAAACCTGACCAGAAACCTAATAATATAACAAGCTTTTAACCTGACCCTAACCATAAACCTAACCCTTACAAGAGACCTAGCTATAAACCTAATCCTAAAACTATCAATAACTGTAACCCTAGACCTGACATTAGCCCTAACTATAATCCTAGTCCTAACTCTAACACAAACCTTAGCCAATATCTTACCCATAAACCTCGCCTTAATCATAAACCTAACCCTAACCCTAACCCTAATTCTTACCCTCACCTTAGCCCTAAAACTAGCTATAATCCCATCCTTTAGCCTAAACCAAAACTTAACCATAAACCTAACACTAACCCTAGCCCAAAACTTAAAACTAACCCCTAACATTAATCCTAGCCCTAATCCCAGGCCTGATTTAGCCATATCCCTAACCCTAACCCTAACTCTTACCCTAAGACTAACTGTAACTCTCATCTTAGCCCTATAACAAGTTCTAACTACATCCCTTACTATCAACATAAACCAAGACCTAAACTCAGCCCTAACTCTATCCCTATCCTTAGCCCTACCTCAAACCCTAGATCTAAACCTAACTCTGAATCTAAGCTTATATCTAAGCCTAAACCTCACACTAACACTAGACCTAACACTAACACTAATCCTAAAACTAGCCCTAACCCTACCCTAGCCCTAAAACAAAACCCAGTTATAGCCCTAACCCTAATTCTTACTTAAATCAACCCTAACCTTACACTTAGCCCTAACCCTATCTCTAATTCTAGTCCTAAACCTAACCTGAAAACTAATCCAGACCCTGACACTGACCCTAACTCGAATCCTACCCCTAAACATTATTGTAACCATAATCCTAACCCTAATATTAGACCTAGCCCTTACTCTAACCTTATAACTAGAGCTAATCATAACCCTACTTCAGAATTTACCCTTAGCCTTAACCTCAGCCCTACCCTAACCCACAACCTAGCCTTAATCTGAGTCCTAAACCTAGCTTTAACCCTAAACATAATTGTAACCCTAACCCAAATAAAGCCCTAATACTGTACATGAGCCTAGCCCTAATCTTAGGTCTAACCCTATCCATTAACCTAATGATGACCCTAACCCAAATGGTAACCCTATGCCTAAACCTAACTCTATCCATTACACTAAACCACATCTAAACCCTAAACCTAATCATGTCATTACCGTAACACTAAACCTAATTATAATTAAAGCCATAAACCTAAACCCTAACTTAACCCAAACCCTAACTTTGAACCTAATCCTAAGAATAACCCTAGCTCTGAACCTGACCCTTACCCTACAGCTAAATCTTATACTGGAACAAGCCATAAACCTAACACTAAATCTATCCATAAATGTAACCCTAGACCTGACATTAGCCCTAACCCTAACACAAACACTAGCCCTAAACCTAGCCTTAATCATAATCCTAACCCTAACCTTAGCCCTAAGCTTAATACTAACCCTTGCCCTAGACCTCAACCTAGCTATATCTCATTTTCTTAACCTACAAATAATCCTAGTGCTAACACTAACTGAGGCCTAAACCTAACACTAACCCTAGCCCTAATTTAGCCCTATCCCTAACCATAACCCTAATCCTAACCCTAACCCTAACCCTTTGCCCTCTCCTTAGCCCTAGCCCTAGGCATAGATAAAAACCTAACTCTAAATCTAAACCTAATCCAAAGCCTAAGCCTAACCGTTATAAATACATTTTTATTTAGAATCTATGTCTACAGATGTTGGCTTCAATTATTATTTAGAATATATTCATTGGTTTCATAAAAGGCATACCATTTCTGGTGGTATATAGATGACAGATTGTATATAGCTACTTTAAGGGGAAAAGGAGTTAGGGTATGAGATTAATATATCTTAGCAAATTGGAGGAGACCTGTAATGAATAGACAGGCATAATTTATGGAAGAATGTATAAATTCAAATTCCTTATCTGTATTTATAAAAGTACCCTATGTATACATAGTAAAAATTAAGAGGTTAAAAGTGGGATAGAGGAAGGAAGAAAAAAGATGAAAAAAATAAAAAGAAAAAAAAGAGAGGGAGAAAGAATATAAGAGAAAATAAAGGGAGGTGAGGTGAGGCCTATGCAATTCCTCTATATTTTACTATTCTGATGGTTCAGTTCTTTCTTTTGAAAGAGAGAGAGAGAGAGAGAGAGAGAGAGAGAGAGAGAGAGAGAGAATTTTTAAAATATTTATTGTTGAGTTTTCAGAGAACACAACATCTTTATTTGTATGTGGTGGTGACAATTGAACCCAGCACCGTATTCAGTTCTTTAAGTCCAATTTTATGCAAAGTTCTTTGTTTCACCTATGTTGAGGTTGTGAGGACAAGAGGGGGGAAGGGTAAAGAAGAATGGATGAAGAGCGAGAAGAGAAAAGTAAGAAAAAAAAAAGGTATCTCAGAACTCTGTTTTCTTTTCCTGCAGTAGTTGGAGTTGTATATTCCTAACTAGAGTCTCTGTGCTCTGAGTGATTGAGGTAGCCAGTGTGAGAGGGTTTGTGCTTCTACCAGTATCCTCTCTATTCTTAGTCTCTGAGATAGAAACGAGATACCTGTACAGTTGCTGCTCCCCAATGATAGCTATGCCCCACAAAAAGCTTGTGAGAAAAATCTTGAGTTATCATAGCTTGAGGTAGGGAAGTTGGAAACCAGGTACCAGAGCAGCCACAGAACTGAGCTGGTATCCATGCCTATTGATAGATGTTGAGTAAGGTTTGAAAGATGGATTCCATATGTTACCTGTGTAACGTGTTCGGTGAATTGGGTGGTTCTGGGGTGACCTTGTGCCAAGTCTAGAGCTTGTTCTAGTGACCCCCAAGCAAAGCCTCTGTGTTCTGTTCTGTCTACCCTGTGTGCCGAGAGCCCCAACCCAACTGAGTCTTCCCTCTAAGCCCAGAGTGCACATGAGGCCGAGACTTCCAGTTGAGCCTTGAGTGAATGCACAGCGGAGACTTCTGTCTGCACCGAGAGCATCCATATGGCCGAGCCTTCTGTCTGTGCTGAGAGTGCCCGTGTGGCCCTAGTTTTCTTCAAATTTTTATGATACTGGAAAGGATTCATCTTTTACTTAGCTTTACTATGCTCCACAGTTTAGGGCCTTGTTGGTTCAATGGTTCGCTTTCAGGAACAGTTTGTGTTTTAAGGTTTCCCTTCATTATGGCTTATTGATGTGGATGAAAATTAAGCTGGAAATCAAACAGGGTTGGTAGGAGTTGAAACTTGAAACTTCACACAATGAGTTATCATTAGGCACTCCCTGGGTTCTTTCTTTTGAAGGTAGGCCAAAGACGAAGCATGCAAAAGCAACTGTATCTGGGAGCCCTTAAAAAGAAAACAGAGAAATATGCACGTACTTAAATAAGTCTCCCAATTATTATATCAGATTTTTTGATACAGGCACAGTATTCATCTTTAAGCTTGCCACACTAGACTCCCCAAGTTTGGGAATTCTAGGATCATTGGTTCTCTATACATGTAACATTTAGTGTTACAGTTGGGGTTAGGGTTAGATTTAGAGCTAGTGTTAGAGTTATTTTTGTTAAAATTTATTTGATACTGGATTCATCTTTTCCCTATCCTTACTATGATCACCAGGTTTGGGACTTCTGGATTCTTTGGTTCACTGTCAAGAATAGTTTAAAATTTTACTTCATTTTGACCTATATGGGTAAATGGAAACACAGCTTGAAATAAAACAGAGTTGGTTTGAAAGTTTGCTTGAAACTTCACACACTCATTCAGTTCTCAGTGTGCATTCTCTGGTTTGTTTCTTGAGAAAGTAGCCATATGCTCAAACAGAAAAAAAATAGCTTCATCTATGAGTGCTTTAGAAGCAAGCTTCAATATTTTTGGTCAAATTACTTTGATACTGTACAGGATTCATTCTTTACCTAGCCTTAGTATGATCCCCAATTTGAGGCCTTTAATTTCAATGGTTCACTGTCAGTAACAGTTTGAATTTTTAGGTGTCACTTAATTATGGCCTATAGTTGTGAATGACAATGAAGCTGGAAATCAAAAAGGGTTGGTACTAGCTGCTTGGTACATCACATACTCAATTAGTTCTATGTGGGCACTCTCTGCTTTCTTTCTATTGTATATAGGCCAAAGAAGGAGCATTCAAAAACAACTTTATCCAAGAGCACTTTAGGGGAAAATAGGGAAATAATCATGTAATGAATTACCCCCCACAATTATTTCTTCAGATTTCTTGATACTGTGCATAATTCATCTCTTAGCTTGCCCCAGTAGGCTTCACAACTTTGGGACTTCTATGATCAAAAGTTATCTAAACAGGTTATGGTTAATTTTATTTTTAGGGTTAGGGATAGGTTTAGACCTAGTGTTAGATTTAGAGTTAGTTTTGTTCAAATTTTTTTGATACTGGGGAGGATTCATCTTTTCCCTAGCCTTACTATGTTTTCCAGATTTGGGCCTTCTCAGTTCAATGGTTCTCTGACAGTAATAGTTTGTATTTTAAGGTTTTACTTCTTTTTGACCTATATGGTAAATGGGAATGGAGCTCAAAATTCAAAAAGGGTTGGTGCTAGCTGCTTCCAACCTCACACACTCAATCAGGTCTCTCTGTGCTCTCTCTGATTTCTTCCTTGTAAAAGTAGCCTAAGCTCAAGCATACAAAAACAACTTTATCCAAAAGCACTTTAGAATAAAACAAGGAAATATACATGGACTAAACTACCTCAATCAATTATTTGATCAAACTTTTTTGATCCTGCACTGTAATCATCTGTTACTTTTACCCACTAGGCTCTCCAAGTTTCGTCTTTATATAACCAAAGTCTCTCTAAACAGGATAGGGTTAATGTTAGGAGTAGGGTTAGAGAAAATATTAGGATTATAGTTACTTTTGTTCAAATATCTTTGATACTGGGCAGGATTCATATTTAACCAACCCTTACTTTGTTCCCCAGGTTTGGGCCTTCTTGGTTTAGGAGACCACCGTCAGGAACAGTTTGTATTTTAAGATTTCACTCTATGTTGACCTATATGTGTAAATGGAAATAGAGCTGGAAATCAAACAGAGTTGATGCTAGCTGCTTCAAACTTCACAAACTCAATCAGTTATCTGTGGGAACTCTCTGGTTTCCTCCTTGCGAATGTTTCTCCAATATGAAGCATGCAAAGAAACTTTGTCAGACTGCACTTTAGGAGGAAACAGGGCAACATAAATGTACATAAATACCTCCCCCAATTACTTAGTCAGATATTTTGGATACTGGAAAGGATTCATCTGTTAGCTAGCCGCACATGTGGGACTTCTATGACAAAGGTTGTCTAAACAGATTAGTTTAGATTTAGGGTTAGGGTTAGAGCTAGGTTTAGAGGTAGTCTTAGGGTTAGTGTTAGTTTTGTTCAAATTTTTTGATACTGGGAAAGTTTTATCTTTTATGTAGCCTTACTATTTTCGAAAGATTTAGGCCTTGATTCAATGGTTTACTGTAAAAAAAAAAAAAGTTTGTATTTTAAGGTTTCACATTAATTCGCCCTATATGGGTAAATAAAAATGGAGCTGGAAATCAAACAGGTTTTGTGCTAGCTTCTTGAAAGTACACACTCAATTAGTTCTCAGTAAACGTTTTCAGGTTTGTTTTGTGTGGAAATAGCTCTCAGCTGAAGTAGAAGAAACAGATTTTTCTCTGAGCATTTTAGGAGCAAGCAGAATTCCCATTTACTAAACAAGCTTCAAATTTTTTTTGGTCAGATTACTTTGATACTGTACAGGATTAATCTTTGACCTAGCCTTAGTTGGTACCTAAGTTTGGACCTTCAAGATTCAATGTTTTAGAAACAATTGGAATTTTAAGGTTACACTTTATTATGGCCTATAGGTCTGAATGGAAATGGAGCTAGAAATCAAACAGTGTTTCTGCTAGCTGCTTGAAACTTCACACACTCAGTCTGTTCTCTGTGGGCACTCTCTGGTTTCATCCTAGTGAAAGTTTTCCAAAGCTGAGGCATTCAAAAGATATTATCCAAGAGGACTTTAGGAGAAAACAGGGAAATATGCATGTACTGAACTACCACCCCCAATTATTTGGTAAATTTTTTTTATACTGGGCAGAATTTACCTGCTAGCTTGCCCTAGTAGACTCCCCCAAGTTTGGGAATTATATGATCAAATGTTCTCTATACAGGTTAGGGTTAGGGTTAGGTTTAGGGCTTTGGTTAGAGCTAGTGTTAGGATTAGAGTTAGTTTTGTTCAAATTTCTTTGATACTTGGCAGAATTCATCTTTAACTAGCCTTGCTATGTTCAGTTCAATGGTTCACTGTCAGGAACAGTTTTTATTTTAAGGTTTAACTTCATTTTGACCTATATGGGTAAATGGAATTGGATCTAGAAATCAAACAGGGTTGTTGCTAGCTGCTTCAAACTTCACACACTCACTCAGTTCTCCGTGGGCACTCTGTGGTTTGTTCCCTGTGAATGTAGCCCTAAGCTGAAGCATGCAAAGCAAGTTTATCTGAGAGCACTCTGGGAGAAAAGTGGGAAATATGAATATACTGAAATACCTCCCCAAGTTATTTGGTCATATTTCTTTGATACTGTCCAGGATTCATCTACTAGCTTTCCCCACTAGGATCTCCAATTTGGGGATTTCTATGATCATAGGTTCTCAAAAAATCCTAGGGTTAGTGTTAGAGATAGAGTCAGATCTAGCGTTAGTAATACAGTTAGATTTGTTCAAATTTATTCGATAGTAGGCAGTATTTATCTTTTCCTAACTCTTCTTATGTACACCAGGTTTGGACGTTCTCAATTCAATTGTTCACTGTCAGAAACAGTGTATATTTTAAGGGTTCACTTCATTTTGACCTCTTTGGGTAAATGGAAATTGAGCTTGATATTAAACAATGTTGGTGCTAGCTGTTTGAAACTTCACATACTCAATCAATTCTCTGTCAGTACTCTCTGATTTTGTCCTTGTGAAATTGTCCTAAAGCTGAAGCATGCAAAAATAGCTTTATCCAAGAGCACTTTAGGAGACAACAGGAAAATATGCATGTACTTAACTACCTCCCCCAATCATTTGGTCAGATTTCTTTGATACTGCACAGGATTCATCTTGACCCACTCGTCTCCACATGTTTGGGATTTCTATGATGAAAGGTTCTCTTGACAGGTTAAGAGGTTATTAAGGTTAGGGTTTTGGCAAATGTTAGAGTGAGTGTTTGTGTTAGAATTAGTTCTAGTCAAATTTCATTGATACTGGGCAGGATTCATCTTTTACCTAACCTTACAATATTTACCAGTTTTGGACCTTCCTGGTTCAAGGTTCATTGTCAGAAAGAGTTTGCATTTGAAGGTTTCACTTCATTTGAACCTATACAGGTAAATAGAAATGGAGCTGGAAATCAAACAGAGTTGGTACCTACTGCTTAAAAATCAAACACTCAATCAGTTCTCTGTTGGCACTATCTGGTTTCTTCCTAGTAAAGGTTTTTTCACAGCTACGAGATTCAAAAGAACAGTATCCAAGAGAACTTTAGGAAAAAACAGGGGAAATAGGCATGTACTGAAACACCTCCCCCAATTATATTGTCAGATATCCTTTGATACTAGAAACCCCAAATTTGGAACTTCTATGATCAAAGGTTCTCTAAACAGCTTAGGGTTAGGGTTAGGTTTAGAGCTATGTTTAGAAATAGTATTAGGTTTAAAGTTAGTTTTGTTCAAATTTCTTTGATACCAGGCAGGATTCATCTTTTACCTTGCCTTACTATGTTCCCCAGGTTTGGGGCTTCTCAGTTCAAGGTTCACTTTCAGGAATAGTTTGTGTTTTAAGGTTTCACTTTATCTTGACTTATACGGAAAACTGGGAATGGAGATGGATAACAAACAGAGTTGGTGTTAGCTGCTTGAAACTTCACACACTCAATCAGTTCTCTGTTGGCAAACTCTGCTTTGTTCCTTGTGAATTTAGCCCTTCGCTGAAGCATGCAGAGAATAGGTTGAGGCTTAGGGTGATATTTAGTGCTAGGTTTAGTGTTAAGGTCAGAGTCAGGATCAGGGTTAGTTTCAGAGTTAGGGTTAGGACTCAAATTAGGGCTTAAATTTGGGCTAGATATAGGGTTAGAGTTTGGATTAAGCTAAGAGTTATGGTGATGGCTATGGCTCAGTTTTGTTTTATGGCTAGGGCCAGTGTTAGAAATAAATTTTGGATTAGTTTTAGGTTTAAGTCTAGTGTTAGAGTAAGGTTTAGGCTTAGGATTAGGGTTAGATTTAGAGTTATGATTAGATCTAGGGCTAGGGTTAGGGCTAGGGCTAGGTTTATGATAAAGAATAGGCTTAGAATTAGGGATATGGCTAGGATAAAATTTAGAGTTAGACTTAGGACTAGGCTTAGTGTTAGTGTTAGGGTTAGGGTTACAGCTAAATTAGGGCTAGGATTAGGGCTATGCTTAGTGTTAGGTTTAGGCCTAGGGGTAGGGCTAGGGTTAGAATTAGCATTGAGATTAGGGTTAATTTTAGGGGAATTGGTGGTGTATACCTAGCTTTAGGGATAGGGTGAGTGTTAGAATTAAGATTAGGGCTGGGGTTAGTGTTTGGGTTACGATTAAGGCTAGGTTTAGGGCTAGATTTTCTGTTAAGGTTAGGGCTAGGGCTAGGGCTATGTCAGGTCTAGGGTTATGATTAGGGATAGTTTTAGGTTTAGCTATGGTGGGTCTAGTGTAAGGGTTACATTCATGGTGAGGGTCAGGTTTAGAGCTGGGGGTATTATTAGGGTTAGGATCAGGGTTAGGTTTTGATTTAGGTTAATGCTAGGAGCCACAGCAAAGTATGATGATGCATGGTACCTTTGAGCTAGCCATTGAGATGATATGATTATGTTAAGATTTACATTCATATGGAAATTGGACTCCTGCTGTTCACCTTCGCCTGCTAGGGAATGGGAGTCCTGGAGAGTTCCCATTGGTTGGGGAAGGATAGTAGGAGGGTTTTCCGGGAGAGGTCCTGGGCCCCGGTTCTGGGAGACACAACCGCGTGTTTGGACCGACTTGCTGGCTGGGCATTCGGGGTATTGGTGGCTTTTTCAAAAATAAAGTTTTGTTTCTGCTTGAGTGGCTCATGATTTTGTGCCTAGCCGGATTGCGGCGATTGGTGGCCTGGAACGGGAACGCCTGAAGCTTAGAGGGTGAGTAAAATTGCTTGCTCGTGAGGGAAGGCGACAGAATGGGTGACCATTTCAAAAACAATGTGTTCTTGTTTTGATTTATTTTGTTTTTATTTCAAGCTCTCTAGCCCTAGAATTTTCTCAGGTGAACTGGGAAAAATGGATGGCTCAAGGTTTGAAGTTATTCGGCCCTAAGACAGAGAAAATTGATACAACCATTCTCTGCTCCGTTTTTGTTTCATTCTGCTTTGGCTTTGTTGTATCCTATCTTATTGGGTTGTGTTACCTTTATAGTAGATTAGAATCTAGTAAAAAACAAACTGAAAGACTGTTAAGTAAATTGTTAGAGGTCCAGGATATGGTAGAAAACATTAGGTCAAGCAAAAGAGAAGGTCTCTCAAGCTAGTCAGACAGACAAAGATTTGAAAAAAGCAAGCTTAGAAGAAAAACAGCCATCAGATAGGGAGGCTGCTACTAACTCCGTTCTATCACCAGAGGGTGTAATTCAACCAACAGCTCCATCTGCAGCTGAGCAGCCCTCAACTCCTGTAGTTGATGGACAGAATCCTGAGGCAGGACCCCAAAGATTAGCATGCCCTGTACTTGAGCAGGCAGAAGGGCAACGAGTTCACCGTGTTTTAGATTTCAAAACAGTAAAGCAATTAAAGGAGACTATAACAACCTATGGTCCGCAAGCACCCTTCACAATAAGTATGGTCGAATCTATTACCAACTTGGACTTGACACCAGCAGATTTGGCTAATATGTGTCGATTTGTACTAAGTGGAGGACAATATTCGTTATGGAAGGTTGCCAATGAGAAATTTTGCATGGACACAGCTAGGCGAAATGCAGCAGCCGGTTACCCTCAAATAAATCTAGAAATGTTATTAGGAAAGGGAACTTATGAGGGTCAGAGACAGCAAATTAAATATGACCCTGGCGTATATGCAGAAATTGCTGTAGATGCAGTTAGGGCATGGAAAACTTTACAAAGGCAAGGAGATTTACAAAGTCAATTATCTAAGGTAATACAAGTAACTAATGAACCTTACGCTGAATTTGTAGATAGGCTTATTCAGACAGCTTCTAGAATATTTGGAAATACAGAACAGGCAATGCCATTTATAAAACAACTGGCTTATGACCAAGCAAATCATTGCTGCAGAGAGGTCATTAGACCATGGAGACATGAAGATTTAAACACATATATTAAATTATATAGAGACATTAATGAACAAGGGCAAGTCTTGGCAGCAGTACAACAGGCTTTAGATGCCAGGCCAAAAACATGCTATAATTGTAATCAAACAGGACATTTTAAAAGGAGTTGCCCCACAGGAGGAGGGTTTAACAAAGCTAGGTATCAAAGGAATAGAATACCAAATATTTGCCCATGATGCCATAGAGGGAGACATTGGGCTAATAAATGCCGTTCTCAAACCACCATAGAGGGTATTCCATTATCAAAAAACGGACAAGGACCAAGTGTTTTCCCCCGATATCATAGAGAAAGGTATTAGGCTCCATTGCCAAAAAACGGATTGGAGGGCCCAATGCCCTGGGAACCAAAACCACAGATATACGTGGCAATGGAGGAACCCAGCAGCACCATCAAGGTGGTGGCCAGGACGCATTATCCATTAAATCCCTCATCAGACAAACTAGAGGGAGCACAAGGTTGGACATCTGTGCCTCTGCCAGAGCAGTACTAACTCCAGAGATGGGAGTTCAAATCATTCCCACAGGAATAAAATGACCTTTTCCCCAGGGAACAGTAGGCTTATTATTGGGATGCAGCTCTTCTACACTAAAAGGACTTATGATAAGTCCTGTGGTAATTGATCCCGATTATGAGGGTGAAATAAAAATTATAGCTAGTTCTCCAAGAAGTATATCAGTAATTTCATCAGGAGATAGAATAGCACAGTTATTAATAATACCCAGTCTGCATGATAAATTTTTCAGTTGTAATGTAGAAAAAGGTTCCAATTGATTAGGCTCCACAGGTGTAGATTGGGCTATGCTGTCTTTAAATTTAGATTCTCGCCCAATGCTAAAATTAAATATTCAAAGACATGACTTTAATGGACTGCTGGACACAGGTGCTGACCTCAGCATCATATCTCGTCAAGAATGGCCAAAACATTGGCCATTACAACAAGCCACTCAAATGCTTCCAGGCCTAGGAGTGGCAACAAATCCCCATAGAAATGCTATGGTATTAGATTGGAGGGATCCTGAAGGATGTGAAGGAACTATACAGCCATATGTATTGGATCATCTTCCCGGAAATTTATGGGGATGAGATGTCCTAGATCAACTAGGATTGACATTAACAAATAACATCAATCCTAACACACCCACTACTAGGGCTAGATAAGGCTTTAGAAAAGAAAAAAGATTAAGAGAACAAGAACAAGGTATGACAGCACCAATTCAAATAGATCAAGAAATAAATAGACATGGATTGGGCTTCCAGAAAGGGCCACTGAGACAATAAAAATTACTTGGAAATCAGAAAGACCAGTGTGGGTTCCTCAGTGGCCCCTGACTAAAGTACCCCATGACCTGGTCAAACAGCAATTAGCAGAAGAACATATACAACCTTCCATATCTCCCCATAATACTCCCATTTTTGTCATTAAAAAGAAATCTGGTAAATGGAGATTATTACAAGATTTAAGAGCCATTAATAATGAGATGGTTATTATGGGACCTGCTCAATCAGGTATTCCCCAATTGTCTGCTTTACCAAAAACCTGGTATGTTTTAGCTATAGATATTAAAGATTGTTTTTTTTTTCAATTCCAATTCATCCTGAGGATACTCTACATTTTGCATTTACTATCCCTGCACTGAATCATGAAGGTCCTGATCAGAGATATGAATGGAAAATACTCCATCAAAGGATGGCTAACAGCTCAACTATGTGTCAAATTTATGTTCATAAAGCAATCTAGCCACTTAGAAATCAAAATCCTGAACTAAAAATATTTCACTATATGGATGATTTGTTATTGGCACATAAAGATAAAAACACATTGCTAGAATGTTATGCCACACTTACAAACTTATTAAAAAATTATAATCTAGAGATAGCAATAGATAAAGTACAATTAAATCTTCCAATTAATTATTTGAGAGTTCTATTATCCTCAACCATGGTCCATCCACCAAAAATTCAAATACAAGTAGATCAACTCAAATAACTTAATGAGTTTCAAAAGTTATTGGGAGACATAAATTGGATAAGGCCTGATCTAGGCAAACCAACAGGAGAGTTAGGACCTTTATTTGATATTCTAAAAGGTCCATCAGATCCAAATTCACCCCAAATGTTAACGCCTGAAGGAAGAAAGGCATTAAAAATCATTGAGACATATATGGATAACATGCATTTGGATAGAATTGATATAAGTTTGCCTTTATTATTTATTGTACTACCAACAAAATATATTCCTACAGGAGTATTTTGGCAAGAAGGTCCATTATTATGGATACATTTATCTTATTCTTCTAACACTATTCTTACTAGATATCCTGAGGCTGTAGGACAATTAATACTCAAAGGAGTAAAAGCGCCAAAGGGAGTGTTTGGAATTTCTCCCAGTAAAATTATTACTCCATATACTATGGATCAAATTGATGAGTTAGCTAATGAGTTAAATACTTGGGCAATAATCATGTGTAAATTTAGTGTTTCATTTGATAATCTCTTACCATCTAATCCTTTGTTGTCTTTTTCGTCTAAGCATCCTGTAGTTTTTCCAAAATTGACAAGAAAAACCCCTATCATGAATGCTCCAAATATATTCACTGATGGGTCAAACAACGGTATAGCAGCAGTAGTTACTCCTGATCAAATTTTTACATTTTAATACCCAAACAATCAGCTCAAAAGGTAGAGCTTAATGCAGTATTACAAGCTTTTATGATGCTTAAAGATTCTGTATTTAATTTATTTTCTGATAGTCAGTATGTAGTTAATGCTACAGTATTCCTTGAAGATGCTGGTAGGATTTCAGCTTCTTCTACTGTTTTCTCTTTGTTTTCTGCTATACAAAGTCTAATTTGGGACAGAAAAGATCCATTCTTTATAGGACATATCAGGGCACATACTGGATTGCCTGGAGCCCTTAATTTGGGTAATGAACTAGCAGATAAATCTACACATGACATACATATTTTCTCCACAATAGAAGAAGCTATAAATTTTCATAAAAGGTTCCATGTCAATGCTAATACTTTACAAAAGTATTTTAAAATAACTAAAGAACAAGCTAGACAAATAATAAAACAATGTCAAAATTGTGTGACATTTTTACCACAAGTTAATCTTGGAGTCAATCCTAGAGGACTGATACCTAACCATATTTGGCAGATGGACGTCACACACTTGCCAGAATTTGGAAAATTAAAATACTTGCATGTTACAGTTGATACTTCTTCTGGATTTTTGATTGGCTCCCTTTATGCCGGAGAACAAACTAAAGATGTTATAGCTCATTGCTTACAAAATTTTGCCACTGTGGGCGTTCCGAAACAGTTTAAAAAATGGATAACGGTCCTGGTTATATTTATACCTCTTTTAAACAATTTTGCTCATCATTTGGCATTACTCATATAACAGGAATCTCATACAATCCACAGGGACAAGGCATAGTTGAAAGAGGTCATCAAACTATTAAAATGTACTTATTAAAACAAAAGGAGGGAATTGGAAAGGGGTATATATCTCCCAAAGATAAACTTAAAATAACCCTTTTTACTCTAAACTTTTTAAATTTGGATTCATCAGGGCTTAGTGCTTCAGAAAGACATTTGTATCCAAAAAATGTACATAAGCCTAAGGTACTTTGGAAGGATATTCTAACAGGACAATAGAAGGGTCCAGACCCAGTGATAGTCTGGAATCGGGGCTCTGTCTGTGCTTTTCCACAGGAGGAACAGCAGCCGATTTGGATTCCAGATAGGTTAACCAAAACAATTTTTACAGACAAAAAGGAAGATGATTTGACTCAAATTCATAACAGCTGATATCCAGAACTCCAGCTTGACTACTCTTACATCTGCGACAGTGATTAACCAGGATGCTTTTTTCAATATCTATTTTATTATTGCTTTTTCCCACATCATAAAGTTCCACTTTATTTTTGAGCTCATACAGACGTAAATTAATGTTTTTCTGATCAGTTTTATTTTTTGACTATGGAGTTCTTAAACATTGCAATGGAGATTTCACCTAGGTAAATCTACAAGGCCTTCACTATTGTCTTATGTGTTGTATGTTACGTGTGCACATTACTGTTTTGTGTTGTATGTCTGTATGTTCATATGTCCACATATCATATTTCAGGAGTGCTCATAAATATATGGATCCAATTTTTTTTATTACTCACGTGATTTTAATAGTTTAATTTAATTTGGGTAAACAGCTGTTTAAAATTGTTTTAATATGTGTACAAATAAGCAGGTTAACATATCTGTTTGTTTACTTTCACCTTTCCTTTTCATTATATTTAATAATTCTCTTCAGGATAATGTAAATTGTTCTAAAAATTGTTTTCTTAATACCTGTTGAAATGTTACATTTTTTTTTCTTAACATCATTGTCAAAATCCCTATTTTTATCCCAGTTCAGGTGAAGACAAAGATGAAACCAAACTACAACTTCTTCAATAATTATCACAACAAACTGTATAAACTGATGCATCAATGAATAGTAACTCAACTAGTAATGCTCAATCACTGAGTCGATTTATTTTGGGAGAAAATGGACATATTGATAGATTCCTCCACTTTGAACTGCTTACAGAACTTGCCTGGAATATGTATCACTTGTATGCATTTTGCTCTATTTGTTGATACAGTGAATTATGGTAGTGCTGGAGTATCTTAGCTGATGTGTCACCAGTGTTACTATTTTTCCTAAGGAGCCATCAATTGACTTGATGTCGTGGCATTTCTGTATCCTCCTCCCTTCTACTAGTGATGGTCTAATTTTGGGGGCCAACTGAGGTGAGGCAAAGAACCTCACCCCCCCACTGGCACCAAGGTCAAATTGGGGGGCCAACAGAGGTGAGGCAAAGAACCTCACCCCCACACACTGGTACATAGGCCTATCCACAGGTATGGCTATATACTGGGCCGGTAGTCAGTGACGGGTATGATTCGGTTTCAGTGGTATCAACCTAAGACAAGAGGCTGACGCCTAGAGGTCAGTTTTCCGATGACAGGTAAAAACCATATGTTGAATTGGTCATACCTAACAGGCAGGGTCCCTAGCCACATTGCCTGTTGCTTAATTAAACAGAAGGGGGCAGATGCTAGGAGCCACAGCAAAGTATTATGATGCATGGTACCTTTGGTTAAGGTGACACCAGCTAGCCATTGAGATGATATGATTATGTTAAGATTTACATTCATATGGAAATTGGACTCCTGCTGTTCACCTTGGCCTGCTACAGAATGGGACTCCTGGAGAGTTCCCATTGGTTGGGGAAGGATAGTAGGAGGGTTTTCCGGGGGAGGTCCTGGGCCCCACCTGGTTCCGGGAGACATGACCACGTGTTTGGACCAGCTTTCTGGCAGGTCATATGGGGCTTTTTCTAAAATAAAGTTTTGTTCCTGCTTGAGTGGCTCGTGATTCTGTGCCCAGCCGGATTGCGGCAGGTTAATGTTTAGGGTTAGGACTTGAATTGATGTTTGGTTTAAGCTTAGGGTTAGGGTAACAAATTGGGTTAATTTTAGGTTTCAGTTAAGTTTTAGGGTAATGGATGGGTTAGGTTTAGCGATAGGGTCAGGGTTATCATTAGGCTTAACATTATGTTTAGTGAAATGGATAGATTTAGAGGTAGAGTTACGGATAGGTTATGGTTTGGATTAAGTCTAGAATTAGGGTTAGGTTTTTGGATAGGGCTAGGGTTTGGTTTAGGGTAAGTGTTAGGTTTAGGGCTGGGGTTATTGGTAGGTTAGGGTAAGGGTTATTGTTTGAGCTAGGGTTAGGGGTAGGGTGAGGTTAAGTTTAAGTTTAGGTCTAGGGTTATGTTTATGGTTATGGTTTGGTTTATGGTTAGGGATATGGCTAGAGTTTTTATTAGGTTTAGCGTTAGGTTTAGGGTAATGGATAATATTAGATTTAGGGTTAGGGGTTAGGGTATGAGTTAGGGCTAGTTTTAGGATTTGGTGTAGTGTAAGTCTTAATGTTTCAGGTAGAGTTAGGGCTATAATGATGGTTAGGTGCAGAGTTAGTTCCAAGTTTACGTTTGTTTTAGGGTTAGGTTTAGTGTTAGGGATAGGTTTATAATTAGGGTTAGGCTTAGGTTTAGGATAATTGATAGGCTTAGATCTAAAGTTCAGGCTAGGATTAAGGTTGCATTAGAGCTAGGCTTAGGGTTATGGTTTAAGATAGGGCTAGGTCTATGTTTAGGGTAAGGGTTTGGCTTTGAGCTAGGGTTAGTTCTAAGGTAAGGGTTAGTGTTAGGGTTAGTGTTAGAACTAAGGTTAGGTTTAGGTTTATGCTTAGGTCTAAATTTAGGCCTAGGTTTAGGGCTAGGTTCTGTGTTAGGTTGAGTGCTAGTGTTAGCACTATAGGTAATGTAAGCACTAGAGTTATGCTTAGTGCTAGTTTTAGGTTTAGGGTTATGGCTAGGTCAAGTGTTAGGACTAGGTTTTGGCTTAGGGTCAGGTTTAGAGCTATGTTTAGTGTTGAGTTCAGGGTCAGTGTTCAGGATAGGGTTAGGGTTAGAATTAGAGCAAGAATTAGGACTAGTGTGAGGTCTAGGTGTAAGATAAGTGTTTGGTTTTGGTTAACTGTTATTGTTAGGGCTAGAAGTAGGTTTTTGTTTAAGTCTAGGGCTAGACATATAGCTATACTTAGGATTAGCTTTTTGTTTAGGTCTAGTGTTAGGGATAGTTATAGGTATAGGGTTACAAATAGGGCTAGTGTTAGGGTTTGGTTTAGGGTTAGGGTCAGGTTTAGACCTAGGGTTACTGTTAGGGTCAGACTAAGAGTCAAGGTTAGAGTTAGCGCTAGAATAAGGGCTAGAGTTAGGACTAGTAAAAGGTTAGAATTTAAATTAGGCTAAGGATTGGGGTTAGGACTAGGGTTAGCATTTGGTTTAGAGTTTGGCTTAGGGTAAGGCAAAGGGTTAGAGCTAGGGTAGGGCTAGTGTTAAGGTTTGGGTTAGGGATAGTGTTAGGGTTAAGATTAGGGTTTAAGGTAGGGTTAGAGCTCGGATTAAGGGTAGGATTTGTGTTTGGGTTAGGACTAGTGTTATTAAATAGCTAATGTATGAACTAGGGTTAAAATTAGGGCTAGTTTTAGGGTTAGGGTTTAGGCTAGGTATCTATTTAGGGTTAATTTAATGTTAGGGTGATGTTTAGAGCTATGATTAATATTAGGGTCAGATTCAGGGTCAGTGTTAGTTTTAGAATTAGGATTAAGGCTTTGTGTAGGTTTAAGGATTGGTTTAGGTTATGGGTTATGGTCAGGGATATTGCTTGGTTTTCTTGTATGGCTAGGGCTGGGGTAGGCAAGTTTTAGGATTAGCATTAATGTTAGGGCTAGTGTTCGGGTTTGGTTTAGGATTATGTCTATGGTTAAATATAGAGTTAGGTTTAGATTTAGAGTTAGGTTTTGACCTAGGGTTAGGGCTAGGGCTAAAAATAGAACTAGGGATAGGATTAGAAATAGAGTTAGATTTAGTCTTAGGGCTAGGGTTAGGGTTACAATAGGATTGAATTAGGGCTAGGATTATCAGTAGGCTTAGTATTAGTGTTAGGCCTCTGTTTAGGGCTAGATTTAGGTTTAGATTTAGGGTTAGGCTTCGGTTTAGGGTTATGGTTGGGTTAAGGTTATTGTTAGGTTTAGGGTAAGAGGTGGGGTTTTAGCTAGGTTTAGGTCTAGAGTGAGGGTTAGCATTAAGGTTAAAGCTCAGGCTATGGTTTGGGTTAGGACTAAGGCTAGGTTTAGGGCTAGGATTAGATCTAGGGCTAATTTCAATTTCAACCTTACAGTTAAAGATAGTTATGGGTTAGGTTTATGGCTATGTCTAGTGTAATGGTTAAGTTAAGGTTAGGTTTAGGTTTAGAGCTAAGGGTATTACTAGGGTCAGGGTTGCGATTAATGATGGGATAGGTTAGGTTTTAAATTGAGGGCTAGAATTAGCATAAGTTTAGGATTAGGGTAATGATAGGATTAGGTTTAGGTTTCAGTTTCAATTTAGGATAATGGATAGGGATAGAATTAGGGATAAGGTTAACTTTAAGCATAGAGTTAGCATTATGGTCAGGGTTATTTTTAAGGTAATGGATAGGGTTAGATCTAGGATTAGGAATAGGATTATGATTATTATTAGTGCTAGGGTTAGGTTTAAGGTTTGGTTTAGGGTTAAAGTCTAGTTTAGAGATCGGTTTAGAGCTAGGTTTTGGGTTAAGTTAGGGCTAGAGTTAGGGTTACAGCTAATGTAAGGACTAGGGTTACAATTAGTGCTAGTTTTAGGGTTAGAATTAGGGCTAGGTCTAGTGTTAAGTTTATGTTTAGGGTTAGGGTGATGTTTAAAGCTAGGGTTAGTTTTAGCGTCAGAGTCAATGTCAGAATAAATATTAGGGTTAGGCTTAAAACTCGAATGAGGGCTAGAGTTATGGATGAGGTCAATGGCTAATGTAAGAATAGAGTTAAAATTAGGCTCACTTTTAGGGTAAGAGTTAGGGGTATGTCTAGTGTGAGTGTTAGGTTTAACGTTAGGGTAATATTTAGAGATAGGGTTAGTTTTAGGTTATGAGTCAAGGTCAGGTATAGGGTTAAGATTCAAATTAGGGATAGGGTTAATGTTAGGTTTTGGGTTAAGTTAGGGCTAGAGTTAGGGTTACAGCTAATGTAAGGACTAGGGTTACAATTAGTGCTAGTTTTAGGGTTAGAGTTAGGGCTAGGTCTAGTGTTAAGTTTATGTTTACAGTTAGGGTGATGTTTAAAGCTAGGGTTAGTTTTAGTGTCAGAGTCAGTGTCGGAATAAATATTAGGGTTCAGCTTAAAACTCGAATTAGGGCTAGGGTTATGGATGAGATCAATGGCTAATGTAAGAATAGAGTTGAAATTAGGCTCACTTTTAGAGTAAGAATAGATGTAAGAATAGAGTTGAAATTAGGCTCACTTTTAGGGTATGTCTAGTTTGAGTGTTAGGTTTAACGTTGGGGTAATATTTAGAGATAGGATTAGTTTTAGGTTATGAGTCAAGGTCAGGTATAGGGTTAGGACTCAAATTAGAAATAGGGTTAATGTTAGGTTTTGGTTTAAGCTTAGGAGGGTGTTTAGAGCTAGGGTGATTGTTAGGATATGAGTTAGGGTCAGAGTTAGTTTTAAGATTAGGGTTAGGAATCGAATTAAGCCTATGGTTAGGTCTTGGTGTAGTGTAAGGTTTTGGTTTAAGTTGGGGTTTAGAGTTAGGGCTATTTCTATGTTTTGTTTTACTGATAGGTTAGGGTTAGGGCTAGCTTTATGATTAGTGTTAGGGTTAGGGCTAATGTTAGTTTAAGGCTTATGATTAGGATTAGGGTTAGGTTTAGATTTAGGTTTAGGGCTAGGATTTAGGATAGGGCAAGGGTTAGGGCTAGGTTTTTGGTTACGGTAAAATATAGGGTTAAAACTAGGGATAGGACTAGTGTGAGAGAGTTAGTCTTAGGGCTAGTTTTAGGGTTAGGTTTAGGGATAGGGTTAAGCTTAGAATTAGGGCTAGGGTTAGGGTTAGATTTATGGACAGTTCTAGGTTTATATTTGTGGTAAGAGTTAGACTTTGAGCTAGGCTTAGGACTAAGGCGAGAATTAAGTTTGGGTTAGAGCTAAGGTAAGGCCTAGGATTAGCTATAGGTTTTGTACTAGGTTTAGGCCTATTGTTAGGGCTGAGGGTAATGTAAGAGCTAGGGTTATTATTAGGGCTAGTTTTAGGGTTAGGGTAATATCTAGGTCTAGTGTTAGGTTTGTATTTTTCAGTTAGGGTCAGGTTTAGAGGTAGGTTTACCCTTAAAGTCTGGGTTATTTTTTGTATTAGAGTTAGAGTTAGGGTAAAAGTCAGATTTAGGATTAGGATTAAATGTAGGGGTATGGTTATTGTTTGGGTTATGGTAAGGATTATTGTTAGGGCTAGGACTATGTTGTTTTTTTAGTCTAGGGCTAGAGTTTACGTTGGGTTTAGGATTAGATTTAGGTGTTGAACTAGATTTACCGGTAGGGCCAGTGCTAGAGTTAGAGTCAGGTTTAGACCTAGGGTTATTTTTAAATTCAGAATAAGGGTCAGGTTATCATTAGAATTTGGGATAGGTTTAGAGCTTAATGAGGGCTAGGGTCAGGACTATTAATTTGGTTAAAATTTTGGTTAGCCAATGGATTACGGATAGGTTTAGGGTTACTATTAGGGTTAGGGTTTCACTTAGGTTAAAGAATAGGTTTAGAGCTATGTTTAGGGGTAGAGTTACTGTTAGCATTAGGTTTAAAGCTAGGTTTAGAGCTCTGATTAGGGCTCATTATTGTGTTAGAGTTAGGGCTATGGTTAGGACAATGGCTAATATAAGATCTCGGGTTACAACTAGAGTTAGTTTTAGGGTTAGGTTAGGGGTAGGTCTAGTGTTAGTGTAAGGTTTAAGGTTAGAGTGATATTTAGAGCTAGGGTTAGTTTTAGAATATGAGTTATGTCAGGTATATGATTAAAACTTAAATTCGGGTTAAGGTTAATGTTAGGTTTTGGTTTAATATTAGGAGAGTATTTAGAGCTAGAGTGAGATTCAGGATATGAGTCAGGGTCAGAGTTAGTTTTAAGGTAAGGGTTAGGACTAAAATTAAAGCTATGGTCAATTCTAGGTGTAGTGTTAGGGTTTGGTTTAAGTTAAGGTTTAGGGTTGGGTCTATTGGTCACTTTAGTTTTACTGCTAGGGTTAGGGTTAGTGCTAGTTTTATGATTAGCCTTAGGGTTACGGCTAATGTTAGTATTAGGGTTACTCTTAGGTTTAGGGTTAGATTTAGAGTTAGGATTATGTCTAGGGTTAGGGATAGTTCTAAGGATAGGGCAAGGGTTAGGGCTAGGTTTAGGGCTAGGTTTAGATTTATGGTAAGTATAGTGTTAGAACTAAAGAATAGGGTAATGTGAGAATTAGAGTTAGACTTAGGGCTAGGGTTAGGTTTAGGCTTAGGTATAAGGTTATGTGCAGGTTCAGTGTTGTGTTAGGGTTTACTCTAGGGTTATGATCAGGTTTAGACCTAGGGTTTGTGTTAGAGTCAGAATAAGGTTCAGGATTAGCATTAGGGTTTGGGATAGGATTACAGCAAGAATAAGGGCTAGGGTCAGGACTATTAATATGTTTTAGGATTTTGGTGAGCAGAAGGTTTAGTAAAAGGTGTATTTTTAACTTTAAGGTTAGGATTTCACTTAGGTAAATGATAGGTTTAGAGCTAGGGTTATGGCTAGGATTAGGGTTAGGGTTAAAGCTAGGTTTAGGGCTCAGATTAGAGCTAGTTTTTCTGTAAGAGTTAGGGCGCGTGTTAAGGCAATCACTAATATAAGAACTAGGATTACAATTAAGGTTTGTTTTAGGGATAGGATTATGGTAGGTCTAGTTTATGGTTAGGTTTAAGGTTAGGGTGATAATTAGAGCTTGGGTTAGTGTTAGGATATGAGTCAGGTTAAGGGTTAGGGTTAGAACACAAATGAAAGCTAGGTTTATTTTTAGGTTTTGGTTTAATGTTAGGATACTGTTTAGAGCTAGGGTGAGTTTAAGATATTAGTCAGGGTCAGGATTAGTTTTAAGGTTACTGTTAGGAATCTAATTAAGGCTAGGGTCAGGTCTAGGTGTAGTGCTAGTATTTGGTTTAAGTTAAGGTTTAGGGTTAGGGCTATTTCTTGGTTTTGTTTTACTGCTAGGGTTAGGGTTAGGGCTATTTTTACAATTAGTATTAGGGTTAGGGTTAGTGTTAGTGTTAGGCTTAGGCTTAGGGTTAAGGTTAGATTTAAGTTGGGGTTAGATCTAGAGTTAGGGTTAGGACTAAGGATAGGTCTAGTGTTAGGGCTAGGGTTAGGGTTATGGTAAGAGATAGTGTTAAAACTAGCAATAGGGCTAGTGTGAGAATTAGAGTAAGTCTTCAGGCTAAAGTTAGGGTTAGGGTTAGTGATAGGGCTATAATTAGGGCTATATTAGGGTTAGGGTTAGTGTTCACCTTAAGAATAGAGTTAGGGTTAGATGTAGGATTAAATTTAGGGTAAGGGATTTTGTTATACCTAGGTTGAGAGGTAGGGTGATGTTTAGAATTAAGTTTAGGGCTATGGTTAGGGTTAGGGTATTAATTAAGTTTAGGTTTAGGGAAATATAAGGGCTTGAGTTTGTATTACAGTTAGGCCTAGGGTTATAAGTTTGGCTAATTTTATACCTAAAATTATGTTTAAAAATAGTTTTAGATTTAGGAATATGAATACATCTAGTGTAAGGTTTTGGTTAGGGTCAGGTTTAGAGATAGGCATATTATTAAAGTCAAGGGCTGGGTTAGGGTTTGGGATAGGTAAAGGCTTAAAGTTAGGGATAGAATTACCTATAGGACTAGGATTAGGATAATGTTAGGCTTAATATTAAGAAACATGTTAGATTTAGGGAAATGGGTAGGGATATGTTTAGAGATAGGCTTAGGTTTAGGCCTTTGGTTGGCATTAGGTTTAGGGTTATGGTTATTATAATGTAAAGAGTTAGAGCTAGGGTTAGGGCTAGACTTATGGTTATGATTAGGGCTAGGGTTAAGGTTAGGGTTAGTTTTGAAGCTCAGGTTAGTGCTCAGATTAGGGGTAGGTTTTGTGTTAAGTTAGTGCTAGTGTTGGGGTTATGGCTAATGTAAGTACCAGGGTTATGAATAGGGCTAATTTTAAGGTTGAGATTAGGGCTAGGTTTAGTGTTAGTGTTAGGTTTAGGGTTAGGGTGATGTTTAGAGCAAGGGATAGTGTTAGGGTCAGAGTCAGAGTCAGGGTTAGTTTTAGGGTTTGGCTTAAATTTTGAATTAGGGTTACGTTAGGGGTAGCTGTATGGTTAGGGTTTGGTTTAGTTTAAGGGTTAGTATTAGAGCTATGGCTTGGTTTTGTTTTAGGGATAGGTCCAAGGTTAGGGCTAATTTTAAAATAATGTTAGGCTTAGGGCTAATGTTAGGGTTCAGCTTAGGCTTTGGATCAGGGTTAGATTTAGTTAGATATTGATCTAAGTTGAGTGCTAGGGCTATGTATATGTTTACGGATAATTTTAGGGCTAGGTTTAGGGTTATGGTAAGGGATAGTTTTAGATCTAGTGATAGGATAGTGTGAGAGTTAGAGTTTGTCTTAGGTCTAGGGTTAGGGTTAGCTATAGGGTGGAATTAGGGCTAAGATTAGGGATAGGGTTAGTATTAGGGTTAGGGCTAGGGTTAGGGTTTTGTTTGGGATTAAGGCTAGGTTTAAGGCTAGGATAAGGACTGGGGTTTTTGTTAGGGTTAGTACTAGGTTTAGGGCTAGGGCTAATGTCAAGTCTAGGGTTATGGTGGTTGAGGATAGTTTTAGGGTTATGTTTGTGGCTAGGTGTAATGTAAGGGTTAGGTTAGGGTAAGCTTCTGGATTAGAGGTATTAAAATTATAAGGGTCAGAGTTGGTGTTAGAATTTGGTTGTGTTTCGGGTTTCAAGTTAGGGCTTGAATTAGCATTAGGGTCAGGATTAGGGTAATGATAGGGTTTTGTTTAGGGTTCCGGTTAGGTTTAGGGAAATTGATAGGGTTAGCAATAGGGTTAATGTTAGGCCTAGGGTAAGCATTGAGGTAGGGATAATGATTAGGATAATGAATATGGCTAGAGCTAAGGTTAGGGCTAGGGTTTTGGTTAGAAATAGGTCTTGAGTTAGGGTTAGGTTTAGGGTTAGAACTAGGGTTAGTGTTAGTGTTATGTTTAGCATAAGGGTTAGGATTTGAGATAGGGTTAAGCCTAGGGCAAAGGTTATGTCTAGAATTATGTCTAGGGTTAAGATTACGGTACAGTTAGGGTTAGAGTTAGGATTAGAGCTAGTGTCATCATTAGGGTTAGGGTTGGATTTAGAGTAATGGATATGGATAGCTGTAGGTAGAGGGTTATGCATAGTGTTAGCTTGAGGTTTAGGTTTATGGTTAGGGCTATGGTTATGTTTAGGTTTATGGAAAGGGTAATGGTTTGAGCTAGATTTAGGTCTACGTTTACTGTGAGGTATAGGGTTAGGTCTAGTGTTAGTTTTCTCGTTAGGTTTAGAGTTATGGTTAGGCCTAGGGTTATCAATGGGTTTAGGGTTAGCTTTAGGGTAATGGATAGGTTTAGAGCTAGGTTTAGGGATAGGGTTATGTTTAGGATTAGGGCTAGTGTTAGGAGTATATTTAGGGATAGGTGTTGGTTTATGTTTATGGTAAGAGTTAGGCTTTGAGCTAGGGTTATGACTAATCAAGTGTTAGGTTAGGGTTAGGGTTAGTGTTATGCTTTGGGCTAGGTTTAGACCTAGTATTAGCTCTAGGTTTTGTGTTAGCTTTAAGTTTAGGGTTAGGGCTGTCGGTAATGTAAGAGCTAGGGAAATGATTATGGCTAGTTTTGGGGTTAGGGTTATGGCTAGGTCTAGTGTTATGTTTAGATATTCAATTAGGTCAGGTTTAGATGTAGGTTTACTGTTAAAGGCAGGGACAGTGTTTTGGTTAGTTAGAGTTAGGGTTCTAGCCAGAATTAGGACTAGTTTTAGGTGTCAGTGTATAGTTAGTGTTTGTGTTAGATTAAGGTTTATTGTAAGAACTTCGGCTAGGTTTCTGTTCAGGTTTAGGGCTAGAGTTAAAGCTAGATTTAGGATTAGGTTTAGGTCTATGGCTAAAAACCCTAACCTAAAGTGTTAGGGTTTTGTTTATGGTTAGGGTCATGTTTAGACCTAGGATTAGTTTTATGGTCAGAATAAGGGTAAGGGTTAGAATTAGGGTTTGAGCTAGAGTGATGGCTTGGTTTAGGACTATTAATAGGGTTAGGATTTTGGTAGGTCCAAGGATTAGGGATAGGTCTAGAGTTACTATTATGGTTAGAGTTTCGCTTACAATATGAGATAGGCTTAGAGCTAGGGATAGGGCTAGAGATAGGATAAAGTTTATGGTTAAATCTACGTTTCGGTCTTGGATTAGGGCTAGTTTTTGTGTTAGGGTTAGGACTTTGGTTAGGGCAATGGTTAATGTAAGAACTAGGGTTACAATTAGAGTTCAGGTTAGGGGGAGGTCTAGTGTTATGGTTAGGTTTAATGTTAAGGTAATATTTATGGCTAGGGATAGTTCTGGATAAGAGTCAGTAACAGTGTAAATTTTAGGGTTAGGTTTAGGACCAAATAAGTGCTAGGTTTACTGATAGAGTTCAGTTTAAGTTGAGGGCAGTGTTTAGAGCTAGAGTGACTATTAGGATATGGGTTGGGTCAGGGTTAGTTTTAAGGTAAAGGTTATGACTCGAACCAAGGCTAGGGTAACTTCTAGGGTTTTATTTAAGTTTAGGGTGGTGTTTCGAGCTATGGTGAGTGTTAGGATATGAGTTAGGGTAAGGGTTAGTTTATGGTTAGGGTTATGACTCCAATTAGGGCTAGGGTTAGGTCTAGTTTTGTGTTAGGGTTTAGATGACGTAAAGGTTTAACATTAGGGATATTGCTGAATTTTGTTTTAGTTTTGGCTAAGGGTTAGGGCTAGGTATAAAATTAGTATTAGAGTTAGGTGTAATGTTAGTGTTAGGCTTATGCTTAGGCTTAGGTTATAATTTGGAATAAGATTTAGATCTAGAGTTAAAGTTAGTTTTAGGGTAATGAATAGGGCTAGGTTTAGGGTTTATTGTAAGTTTAGGGTAATGGAGAAATTTAGGGTTTGTTATAGTGTTAGCGTTAGACCTAGAGATAGAATTAGAAATAGGGTTATCATACGGTTAATATATAGGGTTAGAGCTATGGTTGTGGTTAGGATTAGGGCTAGAGATAAGGTTAGAGTTTGGATTAGGGCTAGTAACCCTAGCTTAGAGTAGGGTTATAATTAGGTTTATGGAAAAGGTAAGGTTTTGAGCTAGAGTTAGTTTTAGAGTGCGGGTTAAGTATAGTGTTAGGTCTAGGGTTAGGATTATAGTAATGGTTAGGGTTAGGTTTAGGGTTAGGTCTAGGGTTTTCATCAGAGTTAGGTTTAGGTTTCAGGTAATAGATTGGATTAGATGTAAGGTTAGCTTTAGGCTTAAGTTTAGTTTTAGGACTAGGTTTACTATTGGGTTTAGGTAAGGGTTAGGGTTTGAGTTATGGTGAGGGTTATGGCAAGGTTTAGGTTTAGGGTTAGGTCTATGGTTAGGTTTATGTTTTAAGTTAGGGTTTTGGTTAATGTTAGGACTAGGGTTATCATTAGGGTTAGGGTTAGAGTTAGGGTAATTATCAGGGTTAGGGCGAGAGTTAAGTTTAGGATTAGGCCTAGGGTTAGGGTTATTTTTAGTGATCGGGCTAGGGTTATGTCTAGGCTAAGGTTTAGGCTTTGAGATAGGGTTAGAACTAAGGTGAGGATTAGGGTTATGGTTGGTCTAGGATTAGGGTTAGGGTTATGCTTAGGGTAGGTTTAGGTCTCTAATTAGGACTAAGTTTTGTGTTACTTTTCGTCTAAGGTTAGTGCAATGGGTAATATAAGATCTAGGGTTCTATTTGCAGTAGATTTAGGGATAGGGTTATGGCAAGGTCTAGTGTTAAGTTTATATATTGGTTTAGGTTCAGGTTTAGAGGTAGGTTTACCCTTAAAGGCAGGGTAAGTGTTCAGATTAGAGTTAGAGTTAGGGTTACAACCAGAATTAGGACTAGAATTAGGTTCTGGGGTAGGGTTAGTGTTTGGGTTAGGGTAAGGATTATTGTTAGGGCTAGGACTAGGTTTTTGTTTATGTCTAGGGATAGATTTAAAGCTAGATTTAGGATTAGGTTTAGGTCTAAAACTAATTTTAGGGTTAGGTTTAGGTATAAGGTTACCATTAAGGCCAGTGTTAGGATTTGGTCTAGGGTGAGGGTCAGGTTTAGACCTATAATTATTGTTAGGGTCAGAATAAGGGTGAAAGTTAGGGTTAAGTTTTGGGTTAGGATTACAGCTAGAATGAGGAATAGGGTTAGGACTAGTAATAGGGTTAGTGTTTGGTTTAGGTTTAGGATTAGGATTAGGACTAGGATTAGCATTATGGATAGGGTTTGGCTTAGGTTAATGTATAGGGCTAGAGCTAGGGTTAGGACTAGTGTTAGGGTTAGGTTTAGAACTAGGGTTAGGTTTAGGTTTAGATTTAAATCTAGTGTTAGGCCTTAATTAGGGCTATTTTGTGTTAGGGTTAGAGCTATGGTTAGGGCTATGCCTAATGTAAGAACCAGGGTTGCGATTAGGGTTAATTTTAGGGTTAGGGTTTGGGCTAGGTCTCGTGTTAGCATTAGCTTTAGGGTTACAATGATATTTAGAGCCAGGTTTAGTGTTTGGATATGTGTCTGGGTCAGGGTTAGTTCTTGTCTTAGGACTCAAATTTGAGCCAGTGTTATGGCTAGTTGCAGGTTAAGGTATTGATTTAGTTTAAAGTTTAGAGTTAGAGCAATGGCTCGGTTTTGTTTTAGGGCTAGGGCTAAGGTTAGAACTAGTTGTAGGATTAGAAATAGTGTTGAGCTAGTGTTATGGTAAAGTTTAGGCTTACAGTCAGTGTTAGATTTAAAGTTATGGTTATATCTAGGGTTAAGGCTATATCTGGGTTAGGGCTAAGTTTAGGGCTAATGTTAGGGTTATGGTAATAGATAGGGTTAGAAATAGAAATAGGCCTATGTTGAGAGTTAGAGTCAGTCTTAGGCCTAGGGTTAGGAGTTCACTTAGGGTTAGCACTAAATTACGGCTAGGATTAGCGCTAGGTTTAGGATTAGGGTTAGGCCTGTGGTTAGGGCTATGGTGAAGGTTAATGTTAGTGTTTAGGGTTAGTATTAAGGGAAGGGATGGGATTATAGATAGGTTCAGGGCTAGGGTGAGAATTAAAATTAGAGGTAGGGCTAGAGTGAGGGTGAGGGTTAAGATTAGGCTAGGTTTAGGGCTAGGATGAGGGCTAGGGTTTTTGTTAAGTTTTAGCCTATATTAGGGCTAGGGCTAATATGAGGTCTAGGGTTATTATGGTTAGGGATAATTTCAGGGTTAGGTTTATGGCTAGGTATAGTGTAAGGATTATTTTTAGGAAGAGGGTCACTTTTAGAACTATGGTATTGTTAGGGTCAGGGTCAGGGTTAGGGTTTGTTTAGGTTAAGGTTTGGTGTTAGGGCTCAAATTAGCGTTAGGGTTTGGTTTAGGGTTTGTGTAATGGATATGGTTATGTTTATGGTTCATATTAGGTTTATGGTAATGGATAAGGTTAAGGTTATAGATAGGGTTAGGGTTATCTTAGGGTTAGAATTAGGGTTAGGGTTAAGGTTAAGGTAACGGACAGGATTAGATGTAGGTTTAGGGCTATGAATATGGTTAGAATTAAGGCTAGGTTTAGAATTAAATTTAGGTTTAGGGTTAGGGTTAAAGCTAATGTTAGGGCTCAGATTAGGACTAAGATTTAGATTATATTAGGGCTAGGGTTAGGGTTTGGCTAATGTAAAATCTAGGTTTATTATTTGGGTTAAATTTAGACTTAGTGTTTGGTCTAGGTCCAGTGTTAGCATTATATTTAGGGTTAGTGTGATATTTATAGCTATGGTTAGTGTTAGGATGTAAGTCAGGTTTCAGGGTTAGTTTTAGGCCTAGTACTTAGAGTAAGGAAGTTATGGCTAGGAGTAGGGTTATGGTTTAAGTTAAGGTGTAGGGTTAGAACAATCGCTCTGTTTTGTCATAGGGCTAAGTCTAAGGTTAGGGCTAGTTTTAGGATTAGCAATAGCATTAGGTCTAGTGGTAGGGTGAGATTCAGACATAGGCTTAGGGTTAAATTTAGAGTTATGGTTAGGTCTAGGTATTGGTCTAGGGCTAGGATTAGGGCTAAGGTTAGGGCTTGTGTTAGGGTTATGGTAACTGATAGGGTTAGAACTAGAAATAGGGCTAGGGCGAGTGTTACAGTTAGTTTTAGGCCTAGGGTTAGGGCTAAATTAGGGCTAAGATTAGTGCTAGGGTTAGTGTTAGGGTTAGACCTATGGTTAGGGCTAGAGTTAGGGTTACTGTTAGGGTAAGGGTTAGGGTTAGAGTTAGGGAAAAAGGATGGGGTGATAGCTAGATTCAGGGCTAATGCAAGGGTTAAAATCAGGGGTAGGGCAAGGGTTAGGTTTCAGGATAGGATTAAGGCTTGGGTGGGGGTTAGGTTTTGTATTAGGTTTTGGTTAGGGTTAGATTTAGAGATGGTTGTTGATCTATAGTTAGTGTTAGGGCTAAGGAAGGGCAAGGGTTAGGAAAACGGTTAGTCCTTGGGTTAGGGTTATGGAAATGAATAGAGTTAGAACTAGTGATAGGGGTAGTGTGAGAGTTAGAGTTCATCTTATGGCTAGGTTTAGGGTTATGGTTAGTGATAGGGCTAAATTAGGGCTAGGGATAGTGTTAGGTTTAGGCTTAAGATTAGGGTTAGAGTTAGGGTTATGTTGAGTTTAAAGGAACAGGTTTTAGCAAGATTGAGGTCTTGGGGAGTGTTAGTATTAGGATTAGGGCCAGGTTTAGAGTAAGTGTTATAATTAAGGCTAGGGTTTAGGGCTAGGACGAGGACTAGTGTTTGTATTAGCTTTAGGACTAGTATTAGATATAGGGTTAATGTCAGGTCTAGGGTTACAATTAGGGATACATTTACTGTTAGTTTTATTTCTTGGTCCAGTGTAAGTGTTTGGTTTAGGGTAAGAGTTTTAGAGCTAGGGTTACTATTAGGGTCAAAATCAATGTTAGGGTTTGGTTTAGGTTGGGATTTAAGTTTAGGACTCAAATTAGCATTAGAATTAGTGTTAGGGTAATGACAGGTTTAGGTTTGGGGTTTAGTTGTGGTTTAGTGTACTGAATAGGATTAGGGTTATTCCTGCATTTAGCATAAGGGTTAGGGTTATCATTAGGATAATGGATAGAGTTAGCCCAAAGTTTAGGGCTAGGGTTATGTATAGGATTAGGACTTTTGTTTGGGTTAGGGTTAGGTTTAAGTTAAGGGTTAAAGCTAGAATAAGGACTCTGATTAAGGCTAGGTTTTGGGTTAGATTATGGCTAGGTTTAAGTCTATATCTAATGTACAAAGTCAGGTTATGATTAGCGATATTTATAAGGTTAGGGTTAAGGCTAAGTCTAGTGTTAGGGTTAGATTTATGGTTACAATGATTTTAGAGCTTGGTTTAGTGTTAGGGTCAGAGTCAGAGTCAGTGTTAGTTTTCAAGTTATGATTAGTACTAGTATTAGGGCTAACGTTAGGGATAGGGTTAGGGCTATGTGTAAGTTAGGGTTTGGTTTAGGTTAAGGTTAGTCTTAGGGCTATGACTCAGTTTTGTTTTAGGGCTAGGGCTATTGTTAGGGCTAAGATCAGGTCTAGGTTTAGGGTGATGTTAAGGGAAAATTTTAGAACTACCATAAATGTCTAAAACAAGAGTTATAGATATTTTTTAGGGCTAGGGTTATGCTTAGTGTTAGGGATAGGTTAAGGTTTAGTTTTAGGGCTCAAATTAGTGTTAGGACTATGTTTAGGGTTAGGATAATGGATAGGATTAGCATTATGATAGGGTTAGGGCTAAGATTAGGGCTAGGATTAGTGTTAGAGGGGGGCCTAAGGTTAGAGTTAGGGTTAGGATTAAGACAAGGTTCATGTCCAAGATTAGGGCAAGTGTTAATGTGAGAGTTAGGCCTAGGTTTAGGGCTAGGTTTAGTATTAGGGTTTGGATTAGAGTTAGGTTTAGAGTAAGGGATGAGATTATACCTAGTTTTAGTGATAGGGTGAGGGTTAGAATTAGGGTTTGGATTAGGGTTCGGGTGATGATGAAGGCGAGGATTATGTCTAGGATGTGGGTTAAGGTTTGTGTTAGGGTTAGAACTAGGATCAGAGCTAGGGCTAACATCAGGTCTAGGGGTAATTTTAGGGATAGTTTTAGGGTTAGGTTTATATATAGGTGTATTTTAAGGGTTAGGTTTATGGTTTGGGTCAGATTTAGAGTTAGGGTTGTTATTAAGGTCAGTATTAGAGTTTAGGTTAGGTTATGGTTTATGTTTATGGCTCAAATTAGCATTAAATGTAGTGCTGGTTAATGATACTTTTAGGTTTAGGGTTAAAGGTAGGTGTAGGGTAATGGATAGGGTTAGAGATGGGATAGAATTAGGGTTTGGCCTAGGGTTAACATAAGGGTTAGGGTTATCCTTAGATTATTGGATGGGGTTAGAGCTAGGGTTAGGATTAGGGTTATGCTTAGGATTGGGTCTAAGTTTAGGCTTAGGCTTAGCCTTAGGGTTAGGGCTATGGTTAGTGTTAGGGTTAACTTTAGGGTTAAAGATATGGTAGGGCTTAGATTAGAGCTAGATTTTGCAATAGTTGAGGGCTATCGCTAAATTAAAACTTGTTATGATTAGGGCTAGTGTTAATGTTACCCTAGTAATGTTAATGTTAGCACTAGGTATAGATTCAGGGATAGGGTAATGTTTAGAGCTAGGGTTAGTGTTAGTGTCAGGGTCAGTATTCAGAAGAGGATTATGGTTAGAAATAAAACCAGAATTAGGACTAGGGTTAGGTCTAGTGGAAGAGTTACTGTTTGGCTCAGTCTAAGGGTTATTATTAGGGCTAGGTCTAGGTTTTTCTTTAGGTTTAGGGCTAGAGTTACTGCTAAATTTAGGGTTAGGTTTAGGTCTAGGGATAGTGTTAGGGTTAGGTTTAGGTATAATTTTGCCAGGAGGACTAGTGTTAGAATTTGGTTTAGGGTTATGTTCAGGTTTAGACCTACGATTAGTGTTAGGGTCAGAATAAGGGTCAGGGTTAAGGTTAGTTCTTGAGTTATATTTAGAGTTAGAATGAGGGCTAGGGTTAGGACTAGTAATAGGATTAGGGATTTGGTTAGGGTTAAAATTAGGATTAGAATTAGTGTTAGACTTTGGCTTAGGGTAAGGTATAGGGTTAGAGCTAGGGTTAGGGCTCAAGTTAGTGTTAAAGCTAGGTTTAAAGCTAAGATTAGGTCTAGTTTTTGTGTCAGGATTAGGGCTAGGGTTAGAGTAACGTCTAATTTAAGAACTAGGGTTACAATTATGATTAGTTTTAGGGTTATGGTTAGGGGTTAGACCTCTAGTGTTAGGATTAGGTTTAAGGTTAGGGTAATATTTAGAGCTAATGTTAGTGTTAGAATAATAGTCAGGGTCAGGGTTAGTTTTAAGGATAGGGTTAGAACTCAAATTAGGACTAAGGTTACTCTAAGTTTTTGGTTTAAGGTTAGGACGGTGTTTAGAGCTAGGGTGAGTGTTAGGATATGAGTCATAATCAGGGTTAGTATTAAGGTTAAAGTTAGGACTCAAATTAGGGCTCAGGTTGGGCCTAGGTGTAGTATTAGGATTTGGTTTTAAGTTAAGATTTAGTATTAGGGCTATTGCTTGGTTTTGATTTACTGCTAGGGTTAGGGTTAGGGCTAATTTTATGAGTTGCATTAGGGTTAGGGCTAGTGTTCATGTTAGGCTTAGGCTTAAAGTTAGTGTTAGATTTAGAGTTAGGGATGGATCTAGTGTTATGCCTAGCAATAAAAACAAGGCAAGGTTTATGGCTAATTAGAGCTAAGGTTAGGGTTACAGTAAGGGATAGGGTTAGAACTAGGGATAGGACTAGTGTGAAAGTTAGAGTTAGTCTTAGGGCTTGTGTTAGGGTTAGGGATAGTGTTAAATTAAGGCTAGAATTACAGCTAGGGTTATTTTTCAGCTTAGGTCTAGCATTAGGTTTAGGTTTAGGGTTAAATTTATGCTAAGTATTGGCATTATAGATAGTTTTAGAGGTAGGGGGAGAGTTAGAATTAGGGTTAGGCCTATGGTTAGGGTTAGGGTTATGATTAAGACTTCTTTTACGGCGAGGATGAGGACTAGGGTTTGTTTTAGGGTAGGACTAGGATTAGGGCTAGGACTAATATCAGGATTTGGGTTATTGTTAAACATAGTTTTTAGGTTAGTTTATGAATACAAGTAGTGTAAATGCTTTGTTTAGATTGAGGTCAGGTTTAGAGCTAGGTGTATTATTAGGGTCAGGGCCTTGATTAGGGTTTGGTATAGGTTATGTATTAAATTTTGGGCTTGAAGTAACATTAAGGTTAGCGTTAGGGTAATGATAGATTGAGGTTTAGTGTTAAGGTTTTGATTAGGGTAATGGATAGGTTTAGGATTAGGGATAGGGTTAGGTTTAGGCCTAGTGTTAGTATTAGTATTAGGGTTATAGTTATGGTGATAGATAGGGTTAGAGCTAGGGTTAGGGGTATGGTTATGGTTATGATTAGGGCTAGGGTTAGGGTTAGTGTTAGGGTTAAAGCTTGGGTTAGGGCTTGAATTAGAGCTAAGTTTTGTGTTAAGTTAGTGCTAGGGTTAGAATAACAGCTAATGTAAGTCCTAGGGTTACATTTAGTGCTAAATTTAGGTTTAGGGTTTGGGCTATGTCTAGTGTTAGGTTTAGGTTTAGGTTTAGGGTGATGTTTAGAGGTAGGGTTAGTGTTTTGGTCAGATTCTGGGTCAGGGTTAATATTAGGGTTCAGCTTAAAATTCGAACTTGGGCTAAGTTTAGGTTTAGGCTAAGGGTTTGGTTTAGGTTAAAGTTTACGTCTAGGGCTATGTCTTGATTTTTTTTTTTTTTTTTTTTTTAGGGCTAGGCCTAGAATTAGGCCTAATTTTATGATTAGCATTAGGGTTAGGGCTAGTGTTAAGTTTAGGTTTAGGCTTAAAATTAAAGTTAGATTTAGAGTTACAGTTAGATCTAGGTTAGGGCTAAGGGTAAGGATAGAGCTAGGGTTAGGGCTAGGATTATTGTTCCAGTAAGGGATAGGGTTACAATTAGGGATGGGGCAAGGGTTAGAGTTAGAGTTGGTCTTAGGGCTAGGATTAGGTCTAAAATTAGGGATAGGTGTAAATTAGGGATAAGATTAGGGCTAGGATTAGTGTTAGGTTTAGGCCTAGGTTTAGGGTTAGGTTTAAGATTAAGGCTAGTTTTAGGGCTCCAATAAGGGCTGGGGTTTGTGTAAGAGTTAGGACTAGGATTAGGGCTAGTGCTAATATAAGGTCTAGGGTTGCGGTTGGGGATAAATTTACAATGTTTTATTGCTAAGTCTAGTGGCAAGGTTAAGTTTAGTGTAAGGGTCAGGTTTAGAGCTAGGGGAATTATTAGGGTATGGTTCAGGGTTAGAATTTGTTTGAGGTTAAGGTTTAAGGTTAGAGCTCTAATTAGCTTTAGAGTCAGTGTTAAGAAAATTATAGGTTTTTGTTTAGGATTTAGTTTAGGTTTAGGGTAATTGATAAGGTTAGGGTTAGCGATAGGGTTAGGGTTAGGTCTAGAGTTAGCATTAGGGTAAGGGTTATGGTTAGGATAATGGATAGGGTTACAGCTAAGGTTAGGGCTAGGGTTAGGGTTAGAAATAGGTCTTGACTTAGGGTAAGGGTTAGGGTTAGATCTAGGTTTAGGTTTAGGGTTATGTTTAGTGTAATGGTTGGGTTTTGAGCTAGGTTTAGGGCTAGGTTGAGGGATAGGTTTAGGGTTAGGTCTAGAGATAAGATTACAGTATGGTTAGGGTTAGGGTTAGGATTAGGGCTATGGTCATCATTAGGAGGAGTGTTATTGTTAGGGTAATGGATACGATTATGTGTAGATTTAGGTTTATGGTTAGAGTTAGATTGAAGTTTAGGTTTAGGGTTAGGTTTATGGTTATCATTAGGGTTATGGTGAGGGTTAGGGATTGAGGTAGAGTTAGGTCATTTGTTAGGGTAGGTTTATGGTTAGGTCTAGGATTAGTTTTCTGGTTAGGTTTAGGGTTAGGGTTAGGCCTAGGGTTATCAATAGAATTAGGGTTATGTTTAGGGTAATGGATATCTTTAGAGCTAGTTTTACTTGCTAGAATTAAGTTTAGGATTCGGGCTAGGTTTAGGGTTAGATTTAGGGATAGGTGTAAGTTTATATTTAGGTTAAGGGTTAGGATTTGAGCAAGGGTTAGGACTAAGGCGACGGTTAAGGTAGGGTTAGGGCTACGTTTTGTGTTAAGGTTACGCCTAAGGCTAGGTTTAGGCCTAGAATTAGGACAAGGTTAGGTTTAGGGGTAGGGTTAATGTTTGTTTTAGGTTAAGGTTATTGTTAGGACTAGGACTAAGTTTTTGTTTAGGTCTGGGGCTAGAGTTATCTCTGGATTTAGAATTAGGTTTAGGTCTAGGACTAGTGTTAGGGTTAGGTTTAGGTATAAGGTTACTATAAGGTTTGTTTCAGGGTTCATTTTATGGTTAGGTTCAGGTTTACACCTATAATTATTATTAGTGTCAGAATAAGGTTTAAGGTTAGGGTTAGGTTTGGGGTTAGATTTAGAGGTAGAATGAGCGCTAGGGTTAGGACTAGTAATAGGGTTAGAGTTTCAGTTAGGCTAAGGATTAGGATTAGGACTAGGGTTAACATTATGGATAGGGTTTGGCTTAGGGTAAGGGATATGGTTAGGGCTAGAATTAGGGTTAGGTTTAGGACTAGGGTTAGGGTTAGGATTAGGCTTAGGCTTAAATCTGGTTTTAGGTTTTGGACTAGAGAATATTTTTGTGTTAGAGTTAAGGCTAGAGTTCGGGCTAAGGCCAATGTAAGAACTAGGTTTAGGATTAGGGTTAGTTTTAGGGATGGGATTTGGGCTTGTCTAGTGTTAGCATTAGCTTAGGGTTAGGGTGATATTTAGAGCTATGGTTAGTTTAGGCCTAGGACTTGAATTAGAGCTAGGGTTATGGCTCGTTGTAGGATTAGGGTTTGGTTTAGGTTATGTTTTTGGTTAGAGCAATGGCTCAGTTTTGTTTTAGGGCTAGGGCTAGGGCTAGAGCTAGTTTTAGGATTAACAATGGTATTAGGGCTAGTGGTAGGATGAGGTTTAGACTTAATTTTAAGGTAATATTTAGAGTTATGGTTAGATCTAGGGTTAGGGCTATGGCTACGATGAGGGCTATTGTTAGGGCTAAGGTAACGGATAGGTTTAAAAATAGAAATAGGGCTACGGTGAGAGTGAGTTAGTCTTAAGACTAGGGTTAGGGATAGGGTTAGGGTTAGGGCTAAATTAGGGCTAGGATTAGCGCTAGGATTAGTGTTAGTGTTAGGCCTATGGTTAAGGCTTGGGTTAGGGTTTGTGTAATTGTTAGGGTTAGGGTTAGTTTTACAAGATGTGATAGGATTATATTTAGGTTCAGGGCTAGGTTGAGGGTTAAAATTAGGGATAGAGCCAGGGTGAGGGTTTGAAATAGGATTAAGGCTAGGTTTAGGGTTAGGATTAGGGCTAGGTTTTGTGTTAGGGTAAGTACTTGAATTAGGGTTAGGGATAATGTGAGGTCTAGGATTACACTTAGGGATAGTGTTAATGTTAGGTTTATGGCTAGGTCTAGTGTGAGGGTTAGGTTTAGTGTAAGGGTCAGCTTTAGAGCTGGGTGTATTATTAGTGTCAAAGTCCAGGTTCGGGTTTACCTTAGGTTATGGTTTAGGGTTAGGGCCCAAATTAGCATTAGGGTTAGGGTTAGAGTAATGAATAGGATTAGGTTTTGGATTCAGGTTAGGTATAGAGTAATGTATAGGGTTACTTTTAGGGATAGTGTTAGGTTTAGGCCTAGGGTTAGCTTTTGGGATAGGCTTATGTGTAGGGGAATGGATAGAGTTAGTGCTAGTGTTAGGGATTGGGTTAAGGTTAGTATTAGGACTACGATTAGGCTTAGGTCTAGGGTTAGTGTTAGGGTTAGGTTTAGGTTAAGTGTTTATGGTTAGGGCTAGGACAAAGTTTAGGGTTAGAGTCAGGGCTATTGTTAGAATTAGGGTTAGATTTAGGGCTAGAGTTAGCATTATTGTTAGGGTTATATTAAAGTAATGGAAATAATTTGAGGTAGTATTAGTGTTATGGTTACTATTAGGATTGGGGCAAGTGTTAGGGTTACATTTAGGGTAAGAGTTAGAGTTTGAGCTAAGGATAGGGCTAGGCAAGTGTGAGGTTTAGGGCTAGGGCTAGGTTTAGGATTAGGCTTACAGTTAGTTTTAATGCTGTATTTAGGTCTAGGTTTTGGGGTAGGTATATGGCTAGTCTTATGACTATGGGTAATGTAAGGACCAGGATTATGGTTATGGCTAGTTTTAAGGTTAGGGTTATGGATAGGTCTAGTGTTAGAAGTATGTATTGGACTAGGATAGGGTTTAGAGCTAGGGTTTGTGTTAGGTTAAGGGTCAGTGTTCAGGTTAGCTTTGAATTTAGCATTAGAAGCCCAATTTTACTAGGGTTAGTTCTAGGGGTATTGTTAGTCATTGCATTAGACTAATGGTTATTGTTAGTGCTAGAGCTCGGGTTTTTTTTAGGGCTAGAGCTAGAGTTATGGCTATATTTAAAATTAAGTTTACGTCTAGTGTTAATGTTACAGTTAGGTTTATGTATAGGTTTACCGATAGGGCTAGTGATAGTGTTTGGTTTAGGGTTCGGGTCAGGCTTAGACCTAAGGTAACTGTTAGAGTCAGAATAAGTGTCAGGGATAGGCTAGGGTTTGGGTTAGGGTTAGAGATAGAATGATGCCTAGGATTAGAACTAGTAATAGAGTTAGGGTTTGGGGTAGGCTAAGGATTAGAGTTAGGACTAGGGTAGCATTAGGGTGAGGGATTGGCTTAGGGTAAATGATAGGTTTAGAGCTTGGGGTTAGGGTTAAGGCTAGAGTTAGGGTTAGCATTAGGGTTAAAGCTAGGGTTAGGGTTCAGATTAATGGTAGGTGTTGTGTTAGGGTTAGGGCAATTGTTAATGTAAGTACTGGAATTACGTTTTGGGCTAGTTTTAGTATTCAGATTAAGTTTAGGGTTAGGGCAATCTTTAGAGCTAGAGTTAGTTTTAGGTTCAGAGTCCAGGTCATTTTTAGTTGTACGGTTAGTTTTAGGACTCAAATTAGGGCTAGGGTAAGGGCTAGGGTAGCATTGGGATAAGGTTTAGGTAAGGGTTAGGATTAGAGCTGTAGCTAAGTTTTTCTTGAATGCTGTGTCTAGGGTTAAAGCAAGTTTTCAAATTAGCATTAGGGTTAGAGCTAGTGTTAGCGTGAGGTTTAGGTTTAAGGTTAGGGTTAGATTTAGAGTTAGGGTTAGATCCAGGTTTAGGCCTAGTATTAGGGCTAGGCTTTTGGTTACTTTAAGGGATAGGGTTAGAAGTATCAGTTTGGCTAGGACAAGAGTTAGAGTCAGTTTTAGAGCTCGAGATATGATTAGGTTTAGGGTGAGGACTAAATTAGGTATAGGATTAGAACAAGGGTTAGTATGAGGGCTAGGCCTTGGTTTAGGAATAAGATTATGATTAAGATTAGGGTATAGTATGGTATTATAGCTAGGTTAAGAGCTAGGGCGAGGGTTCACTTTAAGGTTAGGCCTATTATTAGGGTTAGGGTTAGGTTTAAGTCCAGGTTTAGGGCCAGAATTAGGGCTATGTTTTTTTTTTTCCCAGAAGGGCTAGCATTAGGGCTAGGGCTAATTTCAGGTCTAGGGTTATGGTTAGGGATAGTTTCAAGGTTAGGTTTATGGCTATGTAAAGTGTAAGGGTTAGATTGAGGGTTAGAGTCACTTATAGAGATAGGGGTATTATTAGGGTCAGGGTCACGTTTAGGGTTTTTAGGTGAAGGTTTAGGGTTAGGGCTCAAATTAGCATTAGAATTATGTTTAGGATAGGATAATGAATATGGTTAGTTTTAGGTTTCAGGTTAGGTTTAGGGTAATGGATACGGTTGGGTCTATGGATAGAATTAGGGTTTTCCTAGGATTAGTTCTAGGATTAGGGTTAAAGTTAAGGCAATGGATAGGATTAGAGCTAGAGTAAGCATTAGGGTTATGGATAGGATTAAGGCTAGGGTTAGGATTAGGTTTAGAGTTAGGGTTAGGATTAAGGCTAGTGTTAAGATTAGGGTTAGAGCTAAGTTTTAAATTATTTTATGGCTAGGTTAGGGCTATGGCTTACATAAAAACTAGGGTTACGATTACAGAATTTTTAGGGTTAGGGTTAGGGCTATGTCTAGTGTTATGGTTAGGTTTACTATTAGGGTGATGCTTTGAGATAGGGTTAACATTAGTGTCAGAGTCAGGGTCAGTGTTAGTTTTATGGTTAGGTTTAACACTCAAATTAGGCCTGGGGTAAAGGGTAGTTGTAGGGTTAGGTTTTGTGTTATGGTTAGGGTAAGAATTAGGGCTAGGACTAATGTCAGGTCTAGGGTTACAGTTAAATTAGGGTTAGGGTTAGGGCTATGGCTCAGTTTTGTTTTAGAAGTAGGGATAGGATTAAGCATTAGCAATAAGGTTATGGCTAGTGGTAGTGTGAGGTTTAGGCTTAGGGTTAGGGTTATATTTAGAGATAGGTTTAGATCTAGCATTAGGGCTTGGGCTAGGTTTAGAAATTAGGTTGGGGCCAGTGTTAGGGTTATGGTAACAGATAGAGGTAGTACTAGAAAGAGGTCTAAGGCAAGAGTTAGAGTTAGTCTTAGGGATAGGGTAAGAGTTAGGGTAATGGTTACCACTAATTTAGATCTAGGATTAGAACTAGTGTTAGTGTTAGTGTTAGGTCTAAGTTTAGGGCAAGGGCTAGGGTTAGAGTTTGTGTTAGGGTTAGGGTTAGGAGAAGGGGAAGGGATGTGGTTATAACTAGGTTCTGAATTAGAGCAAGGGTTGAAATTAGAGATTGAGCTAGGGTTATGGTTAGGATTAGGATTAAGGCTAGGTTTAGGGCTAGGATGAGGGCTTAGGTTTGTGTTAGGATTATGGAAAGAATTAGGTCTATGATTAATGTCAGTTCTAGGTTTATGTTTAGGGATAGTGTTAAGGTTAGGTTTATGGCTAGGTCTATTGTAAGGGTTAGGTTTTGGAATGGGTTCGATTTAAAGCTAGGTGTATTATTAGTGTCAATGTCTTGTTTAGGGTTTGGTTTAGGTTATGGTTTAGGTTTAGGGATCGAATTAACATTAGGGTTAGGGATTGGGTTACAGTAAATAATAAGGTTATATGTAGTGTTCAGGTTAGGTTTAGTTAGTGGATAGGGTTAGTGTTCGAGATAGTTTTAGAGTTAGGCCTAGGGTGAGCATTTTGGTTAGGCTTATATTTAGAGTAATGGATAGGTTTAGGGCTAGGTTTTTGGTTAGGATTAGGGTTACTCTTAGGGTTAGGTTTAGGGTACATGTTAGGGTTTGAGCTATGGTTAGGGCTAGGGTAATGGTTAGGTTTAGTGTTATGTCTAGGTTTAGGGTTTAATTTAAGATTAGAGCTAGGGTTAGCATTAGGATTAGCATTATTTTTAGGGTAATGGATAGAGTTAGAGTTAGGGTTTGGCCTTGATTATGGTTAGGATTAGGACTAGGGTTAGTGTTAGGGTTATGGCTACAGTTATTTTTGGGGTAAGGGTTAGTGTTTGAGCTAGGGTTAGGGGTAGAGAAAGGGTTAGGATTAGGGTTAGGTGTAAGTTTAGGGTTAGGGTTATGCTTAGGGATAGGGTTAGAGCTAGGTTTTATGTGAGGTTTAGGGCTAATGTTAGAGTTATAGGTAATGTGAGACCTAGAGTTAGGGATATGGATAGGTCTAGTGTTAAGGTAATGGGAAGATTTTGGGTTAGCATAAAGTTTAGAGCTAGTATTTGTGTTACAGGAAGAATCAGTGTTTGGGTTAGGGTTATATGGCCAGAATTAGGACTAGGTTTGGGTCTAGGGGTAGAGATAGTGTTTGGGTTAGGTTAAGGGTTATTTTGAAGAGTAATACTAGATTTTGTTTAGGTGTAGTGCTTGATTTATGTCTAGATTTACGATTAGGTTTTTGTCTAGGTTGAGTGTTAGTGTTAGGTTTAGGTATAGGGTTACCCTTAGGACTAGTATTAGGGTTCAGTTTACTGTTACGGTCAGGTTTAACCCTAGGGTTAGAATTAGGGTCAGAAAAAAGGTCAGGGTTAGGGTTAGGGTTTGGGTTATGGTTAGAGCTAGAATCAGAGCTAGGGTTAGTATAGTAATAGAGTTATGGTTTGTGGTAGGCTAAAGATTAAGGTTAAGACCAGGGCAGCATTATTGTGAGGGTTTGGCTTAGGGTACAGGTTAGGGTTAGAGCTAAGGTTAGTGCTAATGTGAGGGTTAGGAATAGTTTTAGGTTAAGTTTAGTGTTAGGTTTAAAGCTAGGTTTAGGTCTCAGATTAGAGCTTGATTTTCTGTTAGCACTGGGCTATGGCTAATATCAGAACTGGCATTATGATTAGTGCTATTCTTAGGGTTAGGGATGGGGCTAGGTCTAGTTTTCAGGTTAAGTTTAGTGTTAGTGTGATGTTTAGAGCTATGGTTATTTTTAGAGTCTGAATAAGGGTCAGTGTAAATTCTAGAGGTAGGGTTAGGACTCAAATTAGGACTAGGATTAGGGCTAGGTGTAAACTTAGGTTTTAGTTTAGGTTAAAGATTAGGGTTAATCCTATGACTTGGTTTTGTTTGAGTTCTAGGGCTGTGGTTAGGGCTAGTTTTCCAATGAGCATTAGGATTAGGGCTAGTGTTAAGGTGAGGTTTAGGCTTAGGGTTAGGGTTCTATTTAGGGTTAGGGTTTCGTCTAGATTTAGGACTAGGGCTAAAGTAGGAATGGGGTTGTGGCTAGGTTTAGGGCTAGGGCTTGTATTATGGTAAGGGATATATTTAGAACTAGAGTTAGTGCTAGGGTGAGAGTTAGCGTTTGAGTTATAGTAGGGTTAGGTTTAGGACTAAATTTGTGCTAGGATTAGTGCTAGGCTTAGTGTTTTTCTAGGTTAGGGTTACATTTAGAGTTAGGCTTAGATCTAGAGTTAGGCTAGGACTAAGGACAGGGCAAGGATTAAGGCTAGGTTTAGGGCTAGAGTTAGAGTTACAGTAAGGGATAAGTTAGAACTAGAAATAGGCCTAGTGTTAGAGTTAGAGTTTGTCTTAGGCTAGGATTAAAATTAGGGTTTGCGATAGGGTTAAATTAAAGCTAGGATTATGGCTAGGGTTACTGTTCAGTATAGGTCTAGCGATAGGGTTAGGGTTAGTGTTATGTTTAGGATAAGGGATGGCATTATATCTAGATTTAAAGGTAGGGTGAGGGTTAGAATAGGATTAGGGCTAAGCTTAGTGTTAGGGTGATAATTAAGGCTAGGATGAGGACTACTGTTTGTTTTAGGTTTAGGGCTAGGTTTAGGGTTAGAGCTAATATCAATTCTAGGATTATGGATAAATATAGTTCTAGGGTTAGGTTTATGGCTACGTATAGTGTAAGGGTTAGGCTTAGGGTAAGGGTCAGTTTTAGAGCTAGGAGAATTATTGTTAGGGTTAAGGTTAGGGTTTGTTTAGGTTAGTATTTAGGGTTAGGGCTCGAATTAGCATTCGGGTTAGATTTACGGTAATGATAGATTTTGGTTTAGGGTTCAGGTTAGGTTTAGGTTAATTGATAGGGTTAGTGTTAGCAATAGGGTTAGGGTTAGGGTTAGGCTTATGGTTAGCATTAAGTTAAGGGTTATGGCTATGGTAATAGATCGGATTAGAGTTTAAGTTAGAATTAGGGTTATGATTAGGAATAGGTCTTGAGTTATGGGTAGAGTTAGGTTTAGAATTAGATATAGGTTTAGGGTTATGGTTATTGTAAGCATTAATTTTTAAGCTAGGGTTAGTGTGAGAGGGTTAGTTTTAAAGTAAGGTCTAAGGATAGAATTATTGGAGGGTTAGTATTAGGATTAGGGTTAAGGTTAGGGTTATTATTAAGGTTAGGTTTAGGGTTAGGGTAATGGTTAAAGTTAGGTATAGGGTTGGGGTTAGGGTTAGATTTTGACTTAGGGTTAGGATTAGGGCTATGGTTATGCTTACGTTTATGGTTAGGTTTAGGTTTGAGCTAGAGTTAGGGCTATATCAAGTGTTAAGTTTATGGTTATGTCTAGGGTCAGTTTTCTGGTTAGGGTTGGGTTTAGAGTTAGGGTTTCAGCTAGGATTATCAATAAGTTTAGGGTTAGGGTAATTGGTAGGCTTTGAGCTAGCGTTAGAACTAAGGTGAAAGCTAGGGTTAAGTTAGGGCTAGTGATAGGTTTAGTGTTACACTTAGGGCTAGATTTAGGACTTGGACCTATGTTTAGTATTAGGTTTAGGCGTAGGATAAGGGCTATGAGTAATGTAAGAGACAGGGTTATGATTAGGGCTTGTTTTAGTGTTTGAGTTATGGCTGGGTCTAGAATTAGGTTTAGGATTTGGTTAGGGTCATATTTAGAGTTACGGTTATTTTTAAAGGCAGGATCAGTGATTGGGTTAGAGTTAAAATTAGGGTTAAAGCCAGATTTAGGACTAGGTTTTGTCGAGGGGTAGGGCTAGTGTTTGGGGTAGGTTAAGGGTTATTGTTAGGGCTATGGCTACGTGTTTGTTTAGGTCTAGAGCTAGAGTTAAGGCTAGATTTTGAATGAGGTTTAGATCTAGAGATAATTGTAGCATTAGGTTTAGGTGTAAGTTTACCAGTAGGGGTAGGGTTAGGGTTTGGTTTAGGGTTAGGGTCAGGTTTAGACCTTGGGATAGTGTTATGGTCAGAATAAGGTCAGGGTTAGGTTTAGGATTTTGGATAGGGTTAGAGCTAGAATGAGATCTAGGGTAAGGAATATTAATAGGGTTAATATTAGTTCAGCCTAAGAATTAGAGATAGGTCTAGGGTTACCATTAGGTTTAGGGTTTTTCTTAAGGTAAGGGCTAGGGTTAGGGTTAGGGTTAGGGTTAAAGCTAGGTTTAGGGCTCAGATTAGGGCTAGTTTTTGTGTGAGGTTTAAGGCTAGGGTTAGGGCAATGACAATTAAAAAACCTAGGGTCACAATTAGGGTTAGTTTTAGGGTTAGGGGTAGGGGTAGGTCAGTGTTAGGGTTCGGTTTTAAGTTAAATTGATATTTATATCTAGAGATAGTGTTAGGATATGAGTAAAGTCAGGATTAGTTTTAAAGTTAGGGTTAGGACTGAAATTAAGGCTAGGTTTACTGTTAGGGTTTGGTTTAAGTTTAGCATGCTGTTTAGAGCTATTGTGAGTGTTAGGATATGAGTCAGGTTCAGGGTTATTTTTAAGGATTCAATTAGATTTGAATTAGGGCTAGGGTTAGTTCTAGGTGTAGTGCTAGTGTATGGTTTAAGTTAAGGTTTAATGATAGGCCTGTTTCTCAGTTTGGTTTTAGTGCTATGGTTAGAATTAGGGCTAGTTCTATGATTACCTTTAGGGTTAGAGCTAGGGTAATTGTTTGGGTAAGGATTAAGGCTGGGTTTAACACTAGGATTAGGGCTAAGTTTTGTGTTATGTTTAGGGCAAGAATTAGGGTTAGGGCTAATGTCAGGTCTAGGTTTACACTTAAGAATAGTCTTAGGGTTAGATTTATGGCTTGGTCAAATTTAAGTGTTATGTTTAGGGAAAAGATCAGGTTTAGAGCTAGGCATATTGTTAGGGTCATGATCAGGTTTCAGCTTTGGGTTAGGATAAGATTTAGGTTTAGGGCTCAAATTAGCATTAAGGTTGGAGTTAGGGTTAGGGTAATGGAAAGAGTTAGGATCAGGTTTCAGGTTAGGTTTAGAGTAATGGATATGATTTTGATTTCTGATAGGTTTCAGGTTAGGCCTACGGTTAGCATTAGCATTATGGTATCCTTAGGGTAATTTATAGGGTTAGACCGAGGGGTAGGGCTCAGTTTTGTGGTAAGGATTAGGGCTAGAGTCAGTGTTAGGGTCAGGGTTAGGGCTAGGGTTAGAGTTAGAATTAGGTTTCAGGAATGGTTTAGGGTTTGAGCTAGGGTTATTGCTAGGGTAAGATTAGTGCTAGGGTTATGGTAATGGTTAGTGTTAGGATTTGTGTTAGGGTTAGGGCTAGGGTTATCATTAGTGTAAGGGTAATAGGTTTAGATGTCTGATTCGAGTTAGGGATAAGTTTAGGTTAGCGTTAGAGTTAGGTTTAGGGTTAGGTTTAGGGTTTGGGCTAGCTTAGTGTTAGGATTAGGGTTAGGTTCACTGTTAGTTCTACGGTAGGTTTATGTTTAGGTTTATGGTATGTTTAATTTTAGGTCTAGTGTTATCATTAGGGTTAAATATAGGGTTAGGGTAATGGGTAGGGTTTGAGCTAGGTTTATGGCTAGGGTTCAGGTTAGGATTAGGGCTATGTTAGGGTTAGGGTTAGGCCTTCGGTTAGAGTTAGGTTTAGCTTAAGATTAAGGGTTAGTGATTGAGCTAGGGTTAGGGCTTGAGTGAGGGTTAGGGTTACAGTCATGGCTAGGGTGGGGTTAGGATTAGGGTTAAGGCTAGGTTTAGGTTTATGGTTAAGGTAATGGATAGAGTTAGAGCTAGGGTTTGTGCTATGTTTATAGACAGCATTAGGGCTAGGGTTAGGGTGAAGATTTGGGTTTGGGCAAGGGTTATGTTTATGGTAAGGTTAAGGGTTTGAGCTATAGTTAGATCTAGGACAAGGGTTAGGGTAAGGTTCTTGGCTAGGTTTAGGCTTAGAGTTATGCTTAGGTTTAGGTTTAGCACTACAATTAGGGCTAGGTTTTGTGAGTTTCAGGGCTATTGTTAGTGTATTAGTAATTTAAGAGCCAGAGTTATGGTTCTTGCTAGATTTAGGGTTCTTCTAGTGTTAGGATTAGTTTTTGGGTTAGGATAAGGTTTAGAGCTAGGGGTTTTTTTAGAGTAAGTGTCAGGGATCAGGTTAGAATTAGGTTTAGGGTTAGGTCTAGAATGTGGATTAGGGTTAGGTCTAGGGTTAGGGTTAGTGTTTCATTTAGGTTATGGGTTATTGTTAGGGCTAGGGCTAGGATTATGGCTATATTTATAATTAGGTTTAGGTCTAGGGCTAGTGCTAGTGTTAAGTTTAGGTATAGGGTTGGTTACTGGTAGGGCTAGTGTTTGGTTTCAGATAAGGTTGAGGGTCAGGTTAAAACCTAGCTTTAGTGTTAGAGTCAGAAAAAGGGTCAGAGTTAGGTTTGAGTTTGAGTTAATTTTAGAGTTAGAATGAGCGCTAGCGATAGGACTAGTAATAAAGTTAGGTTTTGGGTTAGGCTTAAGATTATGGTTAGGAATAGGGTAGCAATAAGGTGAGGGTTTTGCTTAGGGTAAGGTATAGGGTTAGAGATAGGGTTAGGACTAGAGATAGGGTTAGGATTAGAGCCAGAATTTGGGTTAGAATTAAAGCTAGGATTAGGCCTTGGATTAGGGCTAGGTTTTTTTTTTTACTTTTTGGACTATGGCTAATTTAAGAACTGGCATTACAATTAGGGCTAGTTTTAGGGTTAGGTTTAGGCCAAGGTATAGTGTTAGGATTAGGTTTACATATAGGGTGATGTGTACAGCTAGGGTCAGTGTTAGGATCAGAGTCAGGGTTAGTATTAGTTCTAGGGTTAGGATTAGGACTTGAATTAGAGGCAGCTTTAGGGCTAGGTGTAGGGTTAGGCTATGGTTTATGTTAAGTGTTAGGGTCAATGCTATGGCTCAGTTTTGCTTGAGGGCTATTTCAAATTAGCGTTGGGTTTAGAGCTGGTGTTAGGGTATGGTTTAGGCTTATGATTAGGGTTAGATTTAGTGTTAGGGTTAAATCTAGGTTATGGCTAGGGTTGGGCCATCATAAGGGATAGGTTTAGATCTAGGGCTAGGGCTAGGGCAAGAGTTAGAGTTATTTTTAGATTTAGGGTTTGGTAGGGTTAGGGCTTTATTTGGGCTAGGATTAGAGCTAGGCTTAGTATTAAGGCTATCCTAGGGTAAGGCCTAATGTTAGGTTTATGGTTATGATTAGGCATGATGTTATCACTAAGTTTAGAACTAGGGTGAGGGTTAAAATTAGGGTTAGGTATAGTTTTAGTGTTAGGGTTAGGATTAAATCTAAGTTTAGGGGTAGGATTAGGGCTAAGGTTTGCGTTAGGGTTAGGGCTTCATTAGTGCTAGGGCTAATATCAGGTCTAGAATTATGGCTAGAGATAGTTTTTGGGTCAGGATTATGGCTATGTATAGTATAAGGGTTAATTTAAGGTTTAGGGTAAGGTTTAGAGCTGGGGAATTATTAGGGTAAGGTACAGGGTTCCAGGTTGGATTAGTTAATGTTAAAGTTAGGGCTCAAAATAGCCATAGGGTTAGGGTTACGATTAGGTTTATGGATACGGTTAGGTTTAGGGTTCAGGTTAGTTTTAGTATAATGGATGGGTTAAGAGTTAGCAATAGGGTTATGGTTATCCTAGGGCTAACATTAGGGTTAGGGTTAGGATTAAGGTAATGATAGGATTAGAGCTAGGTTTAGGGCTAGGTTTATTGTTAGAATAAAGTTGAGGCTTAGGGTTATGTTTGGGTTATTGCAAAGGTTAGGGTTAGCGTTAGATTTTGGGCAAGTGTTAGAGCTAGGATTACGGTTATTTTTAGTGTTAAAGCTAGTGTTAGGGCTCTGATTAGGATAGGTTTTGGATTAGGTTAGTGCTCGGGTTAGGGCTAAAGCTAATGTAAGAACTAGGGTTACAATTAGGGCTAGTTTTAGGATTAGAGATAGGGCTAGGTCTAGTGTTTGGGTTCCGTTTAAGTTTTGGGGAATGTTTAGAGCTAGTGATAGTGTAGGGTCAGAGTAATGGTCAGGGTTAGTTTTAGAGTTAGGGATATGACTCTAATTAGAGCTAGGTTTAGGGCTAGGTGTAGGCTTAGGGTTTGGTTTAGGTTCAATGTTAGGGTTAGGGCTATGGCTCTGTTTTGTTGTAGGGCTTGGGCTAGGTTAGGGCTAGTTTTAGGATTAGCGTTAGTGTTACAGCTTGTTTTAGTGAGAGATTTAGTCTTAGGTTTAGGGTTACGTTTAGAGTTTGGGTTAGATGTAGGAATAGGGCTAGGACTTGGGTTAGGACTAAGGGTAGGGCAAGTTTTAGCGTTATAGTAAGGGTTGGGGTTAGAACTAAGAATAGGAGTAGGGTGAAAATTAGAGTTAGTCTTAGGGCTAGGGTTAGGTTCGGTTTAGGGCTAAATTAAGGCTAGGATTGGGTCTAGGGTTTGTGCTAGGTTTAGGCCTAGTTTTAGGCTTAGGTTTAGGTAAAGGGATAGGGTTAGGTTTAGGGGAAGAGATGGGGTTGTAGCTAAAGTTAGGGCTAGGTCGAAGGTTAGAGTTATGGGTAAGGCTATTATTATGTTTTGAGTTAATAATAAGGCTAGGTTTAGGGTTAGAATGAGGGCTATGGTTTGATTTTGGTATATGACAAGAATTAGGGCTAGGGCTGTGTCAGGTCTAGGATTACAGTTAGGAATAGATTGAGGGTTAGATTTATGGCTAGGTCTAGGGTAATGGTTAAGTTTTGGGTAAGGGTCAGGTTTATAGCTTTTATTAGCATTACAATCAGTTTTCAGGTTTGGTTTAGGTTAGAGTTTAGGATTAGGGCTCAAATTAGCATTAGGTTTAGGAATATGATATGATAGGGTTAGGTTTAGGGTTCAGGTTTGGTGTAGGGTAATTGATAGGGTTAGAGCTAGTGAAAGGGTTAGGTTTAGGCCTAGGGTTAGCATTAGGGTAAGGGTTATGTTTAGGGTAATGGAGAGGGTTAGAACTAGGGTTAGGGCAAAAATTATGGTTAGTAGTAGGGCTTGAGTTAGGGTTAGGGTTAGGGTTAGGCTCTGGGATAGGGTTAGGTTTAGGTTTAGGGTACAGTTTAGGGTTTGAGTTAGGGTTAGGACTAGGGCTAATTTTAAGTTTAGGGTTAGGCCTAGGTTATAGTTACAGTTAGGGTCAAGTTTTGTGTTAGGATTAGGGCTACGGTTATCATTAGGTTTAGGGTATTAGATAGGGTTTGATGTTAGGTTAGGGTTAAGTTTAGGATTAGGTTTTGGCTTAAGGTTAGTATTAATGATATGTGTAGGGTTAGGTTTAGGGTAATGGTTAGGGTTTGAGCTAGTGTTAGGTCTATTACAAGGTTTAGGTTTGGCTATTTCTAGGGTTGGGGTTAGGGTGGATTTAGGGTTAGGGTTAGGAATATCATTGTGGTTAGTGTTAGGGTTACTGTAATGTGTAGGGTTAGAGCTAGAGTTATGGCTAGGGTTAAGGTTAGGATTAGGCTTAGGGTTAAGGTTAGGGTTTAAGTTTTAGGCCAAGGTTTAGTTTTAGGATTAGGTTATATTTAAGGGTTAGAGATTGAGCTAAGTTTTGCACTAGGAAAAGGTTTAGGGTTATAGTCAGGGTTAGTGTTAGGGTTAGGGCTAGGGTTAGCATTAGGATTAAGGTTATTGTTAGAGCAATGGATAGTTATAGGTAGGTTTTGGCCTATGGTTATGGCTAGTTTTAGCATTAGTGATATAACTAGATCTAGTTTATGGTTAGGCTTTTGGTTAGGAAAAGGTTTTGAGGTAGGGTTTGTGTTAGAGTAAGGGTCCGTGTTTGGGTTAGGGTTAGGTTTATGATTACATCCAGCATTAGGACTAGGGTTAGGTCTTGGGGTAGGGTTAGTGTTTGTGTTAGGTTAAGGGTTATTGTTAGGGCTAGGTCCAGTTTTGTGTTTAGGGTTAGGGCTAGAGTTATCACTAGATGAAGGATTACGTGTAGATCTAAGTCTAGTGTTAGGGTTAGATATAGTTATTGGGTTACAGGTAGTGCCAATGTTAGGGGTCGTTAGGGTCAGGTTTAGACCTATGGTTATTATTAGGGTCAGAATAAGGACCAGGGTTAAATTTAGTGTTTTGTATAGCGATAGAGCTAGATTGAGGACTAGTGTTAGGACTAGTAATAGGGTTAAGGTTTGGTTTAGGCTAAGGTTAGGTTAAATCTAGGTAGCTTTAGGGTTAGAGTTTGGCTTAGGGTAAGGATAAGGTTAGTGCTAGGGTTAAGGCTCGGCTTAGGTTGAGGGTTAGGGTTAGGGCTAAGGTTAAAGTTAAAGCTAGCATTAGGGCTCAGATTAGGGCTAGGTTTTGTGTTAGCTTTAGGTCTACGGCTAATGTAATAACTAGGTTTACAATTAGGGCTATTTTTAGGGTTATTGTTACGTCTAGGTCTAGTATTAGGTTAGTTTAATGTTAGGTTTATGTTTAGAATAATGGATATGTTAGGGTTAGGGAATGTGTTAGGGTTAGGCTAAGGGTTAGCATTAGGATTAGGGTTCCAGTTAGGATATTGGATATGGTTAGAGCTAAGGTTTTGGTTAGGGTTAGGGCTAGTGTTAGGGTTAGGTTTAGAGTTAGTGTAAAAATTAAAGTTAGGATTAGGTTTCGGGTAAGGGTTAGAGCTACATTTAGGGTTAGATAGGGCTAAAGCTAGGGTTTGGGCTCAGATTAGGGCTAGGTTTTGGGTTTCTTTAGGGGTAGTGTTAGGGATATGGCTAATGTAAGAACTAGGGTTATGATTAGGGCTAATTTTAGGGTTACATTTAGAGCTAAGTCTAGTTTTAGGGTTAGTTTTAAGTTTAGGGTGATATTTTGAGCTAGGGTTAGTGTTAGGTTCAGAGTCAGAGTCAGGGTTAGTTTTAGGTTACAAATAGGACTTGAATTAGGGATAGGCTTAGGGCTAGACGTAGGGTTCAGATTTGGTTTAAGTTAAGGATTAGGGTTAGTGCTATATCTCGGTTATATTTTATTGCTAATGCTAAGGTTATGGTAAGGGATAGGGTTAGAACTAGAAATAGGGCTAGGCGAGAGTTAGATTTAGTCTTAAGGTTATGGTTATGGTTATGGTTAGGTCTAAACTAGGCCTAGAAATAAGTCTAGGATTAGTGTTAGGGTTAGGCCTAATGTTAGGGTTTTGTTTATGGTTAGGTTTAGAGTTAGGTTTAGGAAAAGAGATGGGGTTTAGGAATAGGGTTAGGATTAGGTTAGGATTAAGGCTAGATTTGGTGTTAAGATGAGGACTAGGTTTTTTGTTAGGCTTAGGGCAAATTTTAGAGATAGGGATAATGTCAGTTTTCGGGTTGTGGCTAGAGGTAGTTATACAGTTAGTTTCATGGCTAGGTCTTGTATCAGGGTTAGGTTTAGGGTTAAAATCAGGTTTAGAATTAGATGTTATTTAAGGTCAGCTTCAGGTTTCGGTTATGGGTTAGGTTAAGTTTTAGAGTTAGGGCTCAAATTAGCATTAGGTTAGAGTTAGGTTTAGGGTAATGGGTAGGTTTAGGTTTAGGATTCAAGTTAAGATTAGGATAATGGATATGGTTAGGGTTTACAAGGTTAGGGTTAGGCCTAGGTTAGTATTTGGGTTACAGTTATTATTAGGGTAATGGATAGCATTAGAGCTAGGGTTAAGGCTAACATTTTGGTTAGGATTAGGGCTAGAGTTAGGGTCAGGGTTAGGGTTAGGTCTAGGGTTAGTGTTTGGGTTAGGTTTAGGCTATTGACTAGGTTTTGAACTAGAGTTAGTGCTAGGTTGGGGGTTAGGTTTAGTGTTAAGTCTAGGGTTAGATTTAAAGTTAAGGTGAGGGTTAGAGTTAGGGTTAGGGCTAATTTTACCTTTAGAGTTAGGTTAATGGATTGGATTAGATGTCGGGTTAGGGTTAGGGTAGTTTTAGGTTTAAGGCTAGTGTTAGCGTATGAGCTAGGGTTAGAGTTAGAGTATAGTTTAGGTTTTGATCTAGGGGTAGGGCTATGATGAGGGTAGTTTTAGGGTTAGGTATAGGATTAGGGTTTACAGTTAGAGTTAGAGCTAGTGTTATTATTAGGTTTAGGGTTAGGTTTATGGTAATGGATAATTTTAGAGATAGTATTAGGGTTAGCTTTAACATTATGATTAAGGCTAGGGTTAGCGTTAGGTTTAGCAATAGGGCTGGTTTATGTTTAGGGTTAGCTTTAGGGTTTTATCTATGGTTAGGTCTAGGGTGAGGTTTAGGATTAGCAAGAGGGATAGGGTTAGGGTTAGGGTTATGCTTAGGGCTCGGTTTTGGTCTAGGATTACGGCTAGATTTTGTGTTAGGTTTAGAGCTAGGGTTAGTGCTATAAGTATATAAAGACTAGGGTTAGAGTTAGGGTTATGGCTAGGTCTAGTGTTATGTTTATGCTTTGGTTAGGGTCAGTTTTAAGCTAATTATGTGTTAGTGTCAGGGTCTGTATTTGGATTAGGATTAGGATTAGAGCCTCAATTAGGATTGGGTAGGTCTAAAAGTAGGGTTAGTGTTTGAGTTAAGTTAAGGGTTATCATTAGGTCTAGGGGTAGGTTATTGTTTAGGTCTTGGGTGAGAGATATGGCTAGATTTAGGATTAGATTTATGTCTAGGGCAAGTGTTAGGGTTAGGTTTAAGTATAGTTTTATGCGTAGAGCTAGTGTTAGGATTTGGTTTATGGTTAAGGTCAGAATGAGGGTCAGGTTTAGGGTTAGTGTTTGGGTTATGGTTATAACTAGAATTATAGCTAGGGTTAGGACTAGTAATAAAGTTAGGATTTGTGTTAGTCTAAGGATTAGGATTAGGACTAGGGTTAGCATTAGGGTTAGGGTTTGGGTTATGGTAAGGGATAGGATTAGTGTTAGGGTTAGGTTTAGGGTTAGGGCTAGTGTTAGCGTTAGGTTTAGTTATAAGTTTATTGCTAGTGCTGGTGTTAGGGTTCAGTTTATGTTTAGGGTCAGGTTCACACCTATGGTTACCGTTAGGATTAGAATAACTGTCAGGTTTGGGTTATGGTTAGAGCAAGAATGAGAGCTAAGATTCAGACTACTAATAGGGTTAGGGTTTTGGTTAAAGTAAGGATTAGGGCTAAGACTAGTGTTAGCATTAGGGTTAGGGTTAACTTAGGGTAAGGGATAAGTTTAGATAGGGTTAGGGCTATGTTTAGGGTTAGGGTTAGGTCTAGTGTTAGAGTTAATCTAAGGGTTAAAGCTACTCTTTGATCTAGGCTTAGGGCTAGGTTTTGGTTAGGATTAGGGTTAGAACTAGGTCTAGTGTTAGGATTAAGGTTAGGGTTAGGGTGATATTTAGAGCTAGAGTTAGTGTAAGGGTCAAATTTAAGGTCAGGGTAAGTTTTAGGGTTAGGTTTTGGACTTGAATTAGGGATAGGATTAGGGATAGGTGTAGGGTTAGGTTTTGGTTTTTGTTAAGTTTTAATGTTAGGGCTATGGCTCAGTTTTGTTTTAGAGCTATGACTATGGTTAGGGCTAGTTTTAGGATTAGTTCTTGATTTAAGGCTAGTGTTAGGATTAGTTATAGGTTTAGGGTTAGAGTTAGATTTAGAGTTAGTTTTAGTTCTAGGGTTAGGTCTAGGGCTAAGGATAAGGCTAACATTAGATCTAGGTTTATGGCTAGAATTAAAGTTAATGTAAGTGATAGGGTTAGAGCTAGGGATAGGGATAGGGCAAAAGTGAGAGTTAGTCTTAGGTCTAGGCTTAGGGTTTGTTTAGTTATAGGGCTTAATTACGAATAGGAATAGGGCTAGGTTTATGGTTATTTTTAGGCTTTGAGTTAGTTTTAGTCTTAGAGTTAAGTTTAGTGTAAGTGATAGGGTTAGAGCTAGGTTTAGGGCTAGGGCGAAGATTAGAATTAGAGTTAGGGCTAGTGTTTCGTTAGAGTTATGATTAAGGATAGCCTTAGGGCTAGAATGAGACCTAGGGTGTTAGGAATATGTCTAGGGTCACCATTAGGGTTAAGGTTTTTATTAGCGTAAAGAATAGGGTTAGAGTTAGGTTTAGGGCTAGAGTTAGGGTTAGGGTTAGCTTAATGTTAGGTTTAGGGCTCAGATTAGGCTAGTATTTGTGTTAGGGTGAGGCTAGGGTTAGGGAAATTGCTAATATGAGAACCAGAGTTATAATTAGGATTAGTTTTATCGTTAAGTTTAGGGGTAGCTCTATTGTTAGGGTTAGGTTTAAGGTTAGGTTGATATTTAGAGCTAGTATTAGTTTTACAATATAAGTGAGGGTCAGAGTTAGAGTTAGAACTCAAATAAGAATTAGGGTTACTGTTAAGTTTTGGTTTAAGTTTAGAATGGTGTTTAGAGCCTGGGTGAGTTTAGTATATGAGTCAGCATCAAGATTAGTTTTAAAGTTAATGATAGGACTCACGGTTATGTCTAAATATAGTTTTGGGGTTTGGTTTAAGTTAAGATTTAGGGATAGGGCTCTTGCTTGGTTTTGTTTTACTGCTATGTTTAGGGTTAGTGCTATTTTTTAGAGATTATTATTAGGGTTAGGATTAATGTTAGTGTTAGGCTTAGGCTTAGGGTTATGGTTAGATTTAGAGTTAGGGTTAGATATAGGATTAAGGCTAGGACTAAAAATAGGGCAAGGGTTAGGGCTAGGGTTAGGGTTAGGGTTTTGATTAAGGCTAGGTTTAGGGCTAAGATGAGGGCTAGTATTTGTTTTAGGGTTAGGGCTAGTATTAGGTCTAGGGCTAATTTCCAGTCCAGAATTATGGTTAAAGATAGTTTAAGGTTAGCATTTTGGCTTCGTCTAGGTTAGGTATTAGATTTAGTGTTACAGTCAAGTTTCGAGCTAGGGATATTTTTAGGTTCAAGGTCAGATTTAGGGTTGGGATAGGTTAAGGTTTAAAGTTAGGACTCAAATTAGTGTTAGGGTTAGGGTTAAGATGATGATAGGGTTAGGATTCGGGTTTAGCTAAAGTTTAGGGCAATGGATAGAGTGAGGATTAGGGACAGGGTTAGGTTTATGCCTAGGGTTAGCATTAGGATTAAGATTATGGTTATAATAATTGATAGAGTTAGAGATTGTTTTAGAGCTAGTGCTATGGTTAGAGTTAAAGCCAGGTTTAGGGCTCAGATTAGGGCTAGGTTTGGGGTTAAGTTAGGGCTATCGTTATGGTTATGGCTAATGTAAGTATTAGGATGATGATTAGGGCTAGTTTTAGGGTTTTAGGTCTAGGGTTAGTGTTAGGATTAGGTTTAGGGTTAGGGTGATATTTAGAGCTAGTAGTGTTAGGGTCAGTGTCAGGTTTAGGTTTAGTTTAAGGGTTCGGCTTACAACTCGATTTAGGGCTAGGTTTAAGGCTAGGTGTAGGGTTAGGGTTTGGTTTAGGTTAAGGGTTAAGGTTAGAGCTATAGATTTCTTTATTTTAGGTCTAGGGCTAGGGTTAGGGCTAGTTTTTGGATTAGTGTTATGGTTTGGACTAGTGTTAGGGTTAGGCTGAGCCTTCGGGTTAAGGCTAGATTTAGAGTTAGAATTTTTATAAGGTTAGTGCTAGGGCTAAGGATAGGGCAAGGGTTATTTTTAGGGTTAGGTCTAAGGTTAGGTTTAAGGTAAGGTTTAGTTTTAGGGTTCGTTTTTTTGTTTGTTTGTTTTTTAGTGTCAGAGTCAGGGTTAGGGTTTAGATTAAGTTAGGGTTTAGGTGTAGGGCTCTAATTAGTGTTAGATTTAGGTTTAAGGTAATGGCAGGGTTAGGTTTAGGGTTCATGTTTTGTTTACTGCAATGAATAGGGTTAATGTTAGGCCTAGATTTAGCATAAGTGTTAGGGTTATTGTTAGGGTAATGGATAGGGTTAGACCTAAGAATAGGGCTAGGGTTAAGTATAGGATAAGTGCTATTGTTTGGCTTAGGGTTAGGTTTAAGTTCAGGGTTTAAGCTAGTTTTATCACTCGAATTAAGTCTAGATTTTGGGTTAGGTTGGTGTTAGCAATAAGGCTATAACTAATGAATTAAGTAGGGTCATGATTAGCACTAGTTATAGGGTTAGGTTTATGGCTAGGGCTAGTGTTAGGGATAGGTTTATGGTTACATAGACCTAAGTTTAGAGCTGGGGTTTGTGTCAAGCTCAGAGTCAGGGTCAGGGTTAGGGTTAGCACTAGAATTAGGGTAGGGTTAGGGCTAGGTGTAGGGTAAGTGTTGGGTTTAGTTAAAGTGTTAGTGTTAGGGCTATGACTTGGTTTTGTTTTAGGGCTAGGGGTAAGGTTAGGTCTAGTTTTAGGATTAGCATTAGGGTTTGGGCCAGTGTTAATCAAAGTTTTAGGGTTAGGTTAAGGTTTAGGGTTAGGGGTAGGGCTAGATTTATGGCTAGATTTCATCTTAGGGTTAGGATTAGAATTAGAGTTAGGTTAATATCTAGGCTTTTAGCTTGGGCTAAGGACAGGGCTAGGGTTAGGGCTTAGTGTAGGTGTAGGTTTAGGGTGATGATAAGGAATAGGCTTAGAACTAGGTATAGGGCTAGGTCAAGAGTTAGAGTTAATCTTAGGTGTAGGGTTAGTTTTAGTGTTAGGGATAGGACTAAATTTGGGTGGGATTAGGACTAGGGTTAGTGTTAGGGTTAGGCCTAGGTTTAGGGCTAGTTTTAGTTTTAGGTTTAGGGTTAGGGTTAGATTTAGTATAAGGAATGGGAGTGTAGCTAGTTTTAGGACTAGGACGAGAATTAGGGTTAAATTGATAGTTAGAGTTAGGGTAAAGTTTATGATTAAGGTGAGGTTTATGGCCAAGATGTGGGCTGTGATTTGTATTAGAGTTAGATCTAGGATTAAAGCTAGGGTTAATGTCAGGTCAGGTCTGGGGTATGGTTAGGGATATTTTTAGGGTTAGATATATGGCTAGGTCTATTGTAAGGGTTAGTTTTCTTGTTAGGGTCAGGTTTGGAGCTATGGTTATTATTAGGGTTTGGGTAAGTGTTATAGTTTGAGTTAGGTTAAACTTTAGGGTTAGGGCTCAAATTAGCATTTGGTTTAGGGATAGGGTAATGATATGGTTAGCTTTAAGGTTCAGGTTAGGTATAGGTTAATTTATAGGGTAAAGGCTAAGGATTGGAGTAGGTTTCGGCCTAGGGTGAGCATAGGGTTTAGGTTACCATTAGGATAATGGATAGGGTTAGAGCTAGGCTTAGGGCTAGAGTTACAGTTAGGATTAGGTTTAGTGTTAGGCTTAGGGTTAGGGTTAGGGTTAGAGTTATGGTTAGGTTTAGCTTCAGGGTTAAAGCTAGGGTAGGGCTTGGTTAGGGCTAGGTTTTGCAATAGGTTAGGGCTATGGCTAAAGTAAGAACTAGTGTTATGATTAAGGCTAGTTTTATGGTTAATGTTAGGACTAAGTAAATTTTAGAGTTATGTTTAGGGCTAGGGTGATGTTTAGAGCTAGGGTTAGTGTTAGTTTCAGAAACAGTGTTTTGGTTCGGGTAATGGTTACTGTTAAATCCAAAATTAGGACTAGGTTTAGGTCTAGGTCTAGGGTTAGTGTTTGAATTAGGTTAAGGTTTACTTTTAAGTCTAGGTCTAGGTTTCTCTGAAGGTCTAGGGCTAGAGTTATGGCTAGATTTATGATTAGGTTTAGGTCTAGGGCTAGTGCTAGGGTCAGGCTTAGATAAAAGCTTAACTGTAGGGCTAGTGTTAGGTTTCAGTATAGGGTTAGTTTCAGGTTTAGAACTACAATCAATATTAGTGTCATGATAAGGGTCAGGGTTAGGGTAAGGGTTTGAGTTATGGTTAGACCTAGAATGAGGGCTAGAGTTAAAACTAGGAATAGGGTTAGGGTTTGGGTTAGGCTAAGGTTTAGGGTTAGGACTAGGGTTAGCATTAGGGTTAGGGTTTGGCTTAGCATAAAAGCTAGAAATAAAACTAGGATAAGGACTAGGTTTAGCGCTAAGGTTAGGCTTAGGTTTAGGGCTAAAGCTCAGGTTAGGGCTAAGTTTAGGGCTAGTTTTGTATTAGGGTTAGGGGTAGTGTTAGTGTTAAAGCTAATGTAAGAACTAGGGTTACAATTAGGATTAGGTTTAGGGTTAGGTTTAGGGCTAGCTTTAGTGTTAGGTTTAGGTTTAAGGTTAGTGTGATGGTTAGAGCTAGGGTTAGTGTTAGAATATGAGTCACGGTCATGGTAATATTTAGGATTAGGGTTAGGACTCAAATTAGGTATAGTATTAGGACTAGGTGTAAGGTTAGGGTTTGGTTTATGTTAAGGGTTAGGGTTGGGGTATGGCTTGAATTTGTTATAGGGCTAGTATTAAGGTTAGGGCTAGTTTTAGGATTAGCCTTAGGGTTAGGGCTCGTTATATGGTTAGGCTTAGGCATCAGTAAGTTTAGATTTAGAGTTAGGTTTCCATCTATGGTAGTGCAAGGGCTAAGAATAGGGCAGGAGTTGTGACTAGCGTTAGGTCTAGGTTTAGGGTTATGGTAAGGGATAGGGTTAGAACTAGGTACAGATCTTGTGTGAGAGTTAGAGTTTGTCTTAATTCTATCATTAGGTTAGGGTTACCAATAGGGCTAAATTAGGGCTAGGATTTGGTTAAGTTTACTTTTAGGGTTAGAGTTAGGGCTAAAGTTAGAGTTACGGTTATGGTTAGGGCTAGGGGTAGGGTTAGGGTTAGTGTAAGATTTAGGGTTTAATCTAGTGTTAGATCTAGGACAAGTGTTAGGTTTAATGTTAGGTCTAGGGTTATGGTTATGATTAGTATTAGGTTTAGGGCTATGGTGTTTATTAGGGTTAGGGTTAGGTTTAGGTTTAGGTGTAGGGTTGTTTAGATGTAAGGTTAGGGTTATGGTTAAGGTTAGGTTTAGGGTTAACTTTAGGTTTAGGTCTAGATATAGTGTTGGGTTTAGGGTAAAAGTTAGGCTTTGAGTTAGGGTTAAGGCTATGCAAGTGTTAGGTTTAGGGTTTAGTCTAGTGTTATGTTTATGATTAGGATTATGAATAGGGTTAGGTTTAGGGCTAGGGTTATCATTAGGGTTAGAGATAGGGTTAAGGTAATGGCTAGGGTTAGAGCTAGGGTTAGTGCTATGGTTAAGTTTAGAATTAGGGCTAGAGTTAGGTTTATGGTTAGGGATTAGTGTAAGATTAGGGTTAGGCTAAGGGTTTGGTTTTGAGTTAGAGTTAGGAGTAAGTTGAGGGTTAGGGTCAAGGATACTTTTAGGATTATGGTTATGCTTAGGGTAGGTTTAGGCCTAGGGTTAGAGCTAGGTTTTTGTTAGGTTTAGGGCAGGGTTAGAGCTATGGGTAATTTAAGATCTAACGTACTGATTAGGGCTAGTTTAGTGTTAGGTTTATGGCTAGGTCTAGTGTTAGGTTTAGATTTTTGGATTAGGGTCAGGTTTAGAGCCAGGTTTAGTGTTTATATAGGGGCAGTTTCAATTTAGAGTTAGGGTTAGGGTGAAACCAGAATTAGGACTAGGTTTAGGTCTAGAGGTATGATTGGTGTTTGCTTTAGGTTAAGGGTTATGGTTAGGAGTAGGGCTAATTTTTTTTTAGGTCTAGGTCTAGATTTATGGCTAGATTTAGGATTAGGTTTAGGTCTAGGCCTAGGTTAGGATTAGGTTTAGGTATAAGTTTACTAGTAGGGCTAATTTTAGGGTTCAGTTTAGGGTTAGGGTCAGGTATATACTGAGGATTTTTGTTAGACTTAGGATTTGTGTTAGGGTTAGAGCTATAATGAGGAATAGGGTTAGGACTAATAATAGGGTTAGGTTTTGAGTTAGGCTAAGTATTAGGATTAGAACTAAGGTTATCATTCGGATAGGGTTTGGTGTAGGGTAAGTGATAGAGCTATGGTTAGGGCTAGGGCTAGGTTTCGGTGTAGGGTTACATCTAGGTTTAGAACTCAGATTAGGGCTTGTTTTTCTCTTAATTTAAGGCCTAGGATTATGGCTGTGGCTAATGTAACAATTAGGGTTATGATTAGGGTTAGTTTTAGGGTTAGTTTTAGGGTTAGTTCTTGGTCTAGGACTACTTTAGGATTATCTTTAGGGTTAGTGTGATATTTAGAGCTAAGATTAGTGTTAGGATATAAGTCAGGGTCAGGGTTAGTTTTATGCCTAGTACTCAAATAAGAGCAAGAAGTTTATGGCTAGGGTTAAAGTTAGGGTTTGTTTTAGGTTAAGGTTAATGGTTAGGGCAGTTGCTCTCTTTTGTTTTAGGGCTAAGGCTAGGGTTAGGTCTAGTTTTAGGTTTAGTCATAGTGTTAGGTCTAGTAGTAGAGTGAGGTTTAGGCTTAGGGTTAGGGTTAAATTTAGTTATTTTCAGATGTATGAATAGGTATAGGCCTAGTATTAGGGCTAAGGTTTTGGCTTGTTTTAGGGTAATGGTAACTGATAGGGTTAGAACTAGAAAAAGGACTAGGGTGAGAGTTTGAGTTAGTTTTAGGCATAGGGTTAGTGGTAGGGATAGGATTAGGGCTAAATTAGGGCTAGGATTCGTGCTAGGGTTAGTGTTATGTTATGTCCTTTGGTTAGGGCTAGAGTTAGGGTTAGTCTTATGGTAAGGGTTAGGGTTAGAGTTAGGGAAAAGGATTGGGTTATAGCTAGATTCAGGGATATGGCGAGGGTTAAAATTAGGTATAGGGCTAGGGTTAGGTTTCGGATTAGGATTAAGGCTATGTTTAGGGCAAGAATAAGAGCTAGGGTTTCTGTTAGGTTTAAGGCTAGTATTAGGGCTAGGGCTAACGTCAGGTCTAGATTTATGGTTAGGGTAAGTTTTAGGGTTAGGTTTTGGCTAGCTCTAGTGTACGGGTTAGGTTTAGAATAAGGTTCAGGTTTAGAAGTAGGTGTCGTTTTAGGGTCAGGGTCTGGGTATGGTTTTGTTTAGGTTAAGGTTTAGTGTAAAGGCTTGAATTAGTGTAAGTGTTAGGTTTGGGTAAGGGTAATGAATTGGGTTAGATTTAGGGTTCAGGTTAGTTTTAGGGTAATGAATAGGGTTAGGTTTAGGGTTCCAGTTAGGTTTTGAGTAATGAAAAAGGTTAATATTAGGGATAGTTTTAGCGTTAAGCCTAGGGTTAGCATTTATGTTAGGCTTATTGTTAGAGTAATGGATAGGGTTAGAGCTAATATTTTTGCTAAGGTTAAGGTTAGGGTAAGGGCTAGGGTTAGGGTTAGGCCTAGGTTAGTGTTAGGGTTCGGTTTAGGATAAGTGTTAGAGTTTTAGCTAGCCTTAGGGCTAGGGCAAGGCTTAGAGTTTTTGTTAGGTCTAGGGTTACTGTTAGGGTTATGATTAGGACTAGGTTTAGGGCTAAGATAATGGCTAGATTTTGTGTGAGGTTTATGGCTAGTATTTGGGCTATAGATAATGTAAGACCCAGGGTTATGGTTATGGCTAGTTTTAGGGTTAGCGTTATGGATCAGTCTAGTTTAGGATTAGGTTTGGGGTTAGGATAAGGTTTAGAGGTAGGGTTTGTATTAGGGTAAGGATCATTGTTTGTGTTAGGGTTAGGTTTAGGGTTAGGGCCAGAATTAGGACTAGCATTTGTTCTAGTGATAGGATTAATCTTTGTGTTAGGTTAAGGGTTATTATTAGGGCTAGTGCTAGGTTTTTGTTTAGGGCTAGAGGACTAGATTTATGACTCTATTTAAGATTACAATTAGTCTTGAGCTAGTGTTAGGGTTAGGTTTAGGTATAGTTTTACCGGTAGGGGTACTGTTAGTGTTTGGCTTAGGTTTAGGGTCAGGTTTACTCCTAGGGATAGTGTTAGGGTCGGAATAAATGTCAGGTTAGAGATAGGGTTTGGGTTAGGATTAGAGGTAGAATGAGGGCTGGATTAGGACTAGTAATAGAATTAGGGTTTGGGGTAGGCTAAGGATTAGTGTTAGTACTAGGGTAGCATTAGGGTGACCTTTGGCTTAGGAAAAGGGATAGGGTTAGAGGTAGGGCAACATTTAGGGCTAGGGTTGTGATTAGGTTTAGGGCTAAACCTAGGGTTAGGACTTGAATTCGGACTAGGATTTGTGTTCGCATTAGGGCTACAGCTAATGTCAAAAATAGGTTTCTGATTAGAGCTAGTTTTAGGATTAGCGTTAGGGCAATGTTTAGAGATAGGGTTAGTGTTAGGGTCAGAATCAGGGTCAGGGTTTTACCTAGGGTTAGGTTTGGGATTCAAATTAGGGGTAGATTTAGGGGTACTTGTAGATTTGTTGTTTGGTTTAGGTTAAGGTTTATGGTTATGGTTATGGCTTGGTTTTGTTTTAGGGCTAGGGTAGGGTAAGAGCTATTGTTCCAATTAGCATTAAGGTTAGGGCTAGTTTTAGGCTGAAGTTTATGCTTAAATTTATCGTTAGATTCAGGTTTATGGCTAGGTTGAAAGGTAGGGCTAGGGTTGGGCCTAGGGATAGGCTAGGGTTTGGGTTATGGTAAGGGATAGGTTTAGAACTAGGGATAGGGCTCAGGTGAGAATTAGAGTTAGTGTTAGGACTAGGGTTAGGGTTAGGTTTAGGTTTGGGCTACTTTAGGGATAGGATTAGCACTAGAGTTAGTGTTAGTTTTAGACCTAGGTTTATGGCTAGTGTTATGGCTAGCATTAGGGTTAGGACAAGGTATGATGTTACAGCTAGGTTTAGGGCTAGGGCAAGGGATAATATTAGGGTTAGAGCTAGGATTAAGTTTAGGGTTAAAATAAAGGCTAGACTTAGAGCTAGGATTAGGGCTAGGGTTTGTGTTAGGCTTAGGACTAGGTTTAGGGCTATGGCTAATGACAGGTCTAGGGTTATGGTTAGGGTTAGTTTTAGGGTTAGGTTTTTGGCCAGGTCTATTGTAAGGGTTAGGTTTAAGATTCGGGTCAGCTTTACAGCTATTATTATTATTAGTATCAGAGTCAGAATTAGGGTATGTGTTAGTCTAAGGTTAGGGTAAGGGTAATGGATATGGTTAGGTTTAGGGTTCAGGCTAGGTTTAGGTAATAGATAAGTTTAGGGTTAGGGCTAAGAATATGGTTAGGATTAGGGCTATATTTCGGGTTAGGAAAAGGTTTAGGTTTATGGTTAGGTTAAGTTATGTGTTAGAGATAAGATTAGGGTTATGGTTAGGTTTAAAGCTATGTTTAGTGCTCAGATTAGAATTGAGATTTGGGTTAGGTTAGGCCTAGGGTAGGACTATGGCTAATGTAAGATCTAGGGTTATTATTAGGGCTAGTTTTAGGGTTAGCATTAGGTCTAGGTCTAGTGTGACGGTCAGGTTTAGGTTTAGGGTGATGATTAGACATATGGTTAGTGTTAGGATCAGATTCAGGGTCAGTAATACTTTTAGGCTTAGAGATAGGACTCGAATTAGGACAAGGGTTAAGGCTAGGTGTAGGGTTATTTTCTGTGTTAGGCTTAGGATAAGAATTAGGGATAGGGATAGTCATATATATATATATATAATTATATATATATATAATTAGGAATTAGGTCTAAGGTTACAATTAGGTGAGGGTTAGGGTTAGGGCTGTTGCTCATTTTGTTTTAGATCTAGAGCTAGGGTTAGGGTTCATTTTAGAATTAGTGATAATGTTAGGGCTAGTGGTAGGGTGAGGTTTAATCATAGATTTAATGTTATGTTTAGATCTAGATTTAGGGCTAGGGCCAGCGCTAGGGTTAGGGTTAAGGTTAGGTCTAGTGTTAGGATTATGATAACGGAAAGAGTTACAACTAAAAATAAGGCTAAGGAGAGAGTTAGAGTTAGTCTTAGGGCTAGTCTTAAAGTTAGGTTTATAGTTAGGGCTAAATTAGGCCTAGGAATAGTGGTAGGGTTAGTGGTAGGATTAGGTGTATGATTAGGGCTAGGATGAGGGTTTGTGTTAGGGCTAGGCATAGGATTAGGGCTAAGGCCAATGTCAAGTCTAGCATTATGTTTAAGGATAGCTTTAGGGTTATATTATGGCTAGGTCTAATGTAATGTTTAGGATTAGTTAAAGGTCTGGTTAAAAGCTCGGTATATTATTAGGGTCAGGGTCATGGTTAGAGATTGGTTTCAGTTAAGTTTTAGGATTAAGGCTCGAAATAGCATTAGGTTTTGGTAATGAATCAGGTTATATTTAGCGTTCAAGTTAGGTTTAGGGTTTTGAATAGGGTTACAGATAGCTATACGGTTAGGTTTAGTCCTATTGTTAGCATTTGGGTTAGTCTTATGTTTAGTGTAATGGATAGGATTACAGCTAGGTTTGGGGCTAGGTTTATGGTTAGGTTTATGGCTAGAGTTAAAGGTAGGTTTATAGTTATGTTTAGGGTAACTGTTAAGGTTGAGCTAGGTTTAGGGCTAGGAAGAGGGTTAGGTTTATAGCAGGTCTAGGGCAAAGGTTAAGGTTAGTTCTATGGTTATCATTAGGGATAGGATTAAAGTTACAGCAAGGTTTGGCCAATGGTTACAGTTAAAATTAGGTTTAAAGTTATAATTAGGGATATAACTATGTTAATCTTTACGGTTAGGTTTAGGGCTAGGTTTAGAAGTAGTGTTAGGGATAAAGTTACTTTATTCAAATTTCTTTGATACAATCCAGGATTAATCTTTAACTAACCTTAATCTGTTCCCCAGGTTTAGGCCTTTTGTTTCAACTGTTTGGTTTTAGGAAAAGTTAGTATTTTTATTTTACTTCATTTTGACCTATACAAGTAAATGGAAATAGACCTGGAAATCAAACAGGGTTTATGCTAGCTGCTTGAAGCTGCACATACACCCTCAATTCTCTGTGAGGACACACTCTTATGTTTCTTGTGAGTGTAGGCCTAAGCTGAAGCATGCAAAAACATTTTTATCCAAGAGCCCTTTAGGTGAAAGCAGGGAAATATGCACTGAAATTCCTCCCATAATTATTTGGTCAGATTTGTTTGATACTGTGTAGGATTCGTCATTTAGCTTGCCCCACAAAGCTCTCCAATTGTGAGACTTCTAGGATCAATGAAATACCACCTCAAATATTTTGTCATATTTCTTTGATACTGTATAGGATTTATCTGATAGCTTAGCCCACTAGTCTCCCTAAGTTTGGGACACTAGGATCAACAGTTTTTTAGACAGGTTAGGGTTTTTATTTAAGGTTAGTGTTAGGGCTAGTGTTAGAGCTAGTATTAGAATTAGAGTTAATTTTGTTCAAATTTCTTTGATACTGGGCAGGTTCATTTTTTTCATATCCTTACTATATTTCCCATGTTTGTTCCTCCTAGGATCAATGGTTCACTGTAAGGAATATTTTAGATTTTAAAGTTTCAGTTCAATTTTTTTGTATTATGGTAAATGGAAATGGATTTGAAAATGAAACAGTTTTGGTGCTAGATGCTTGAAACTTCACACTCCATCAATTTCCTGTGGGAAATCTCTGGTTTGTTCTTGTGACAGTAGACCTAAGCTTAAGCATGTAAAAACAACTTTAATCAGAGAGTCCTTTAGGAGAAAATAGGGAAATATGCATATACTGAAATACTCCATCAACTATTTTTTTAGATTTCTTTGATACTGTGCAGCATTCATTGCTTAGCTTTCCCCACTAGGCTGCCCACGTTTGGAACTTCTGAGATCAAAGGTCCCATAAAAAAGTTAGTGTTAAGGGAAGGGCTAAGGTTAGAACCAGTTTTAGGGTTAGAGTTAGTTTAATTTAAAATTCTTTGATACTTGGCAGGATTTATCTTTTAGCTAGATTTACTCTGTTCCCCAGGTTTTGGCCTTCTCCATTCACAGGTTTGCTGTCAGGAACAGTTTTATTTTAAGATTTCACTTCATTTTGACCTACACAGGAAAGTTAATACAGCTGAAAATCAAACAGGGTTTGTGCTGCTTCAAACTTCACACACTCCATCAGTTCTCTGTAGAGTCTCTGGTATGTTCCTTGTGAAAGTATTCCTAAGCTTAAGCATGCAAAAGCAACTTTATCTGAGAGCCCTTTAGGAGACAACAGGGAAATATTCATGTATGGAAATACCTCCCATTATTATTTGGTTAAATTTGTTTGATGCTGAGTAGGATTCATCACTTAGCTTGCCCCATAAGGCTCAACAAGTGTGGAAATATTAGGATCACTGGTTTTCTAATAATGTTAGGATTAGAGTTAGGGTTATGGTTAGGGTTAGGGCTAGGGCTAGGGTTAGAGTTAATGTTAGGGTTAGAATTAGTTTTGTTCAAATTTCTTTGATACTTGGCAGGAGTCATCTTCTATCTAGCCTTCTTATGCTCCCAAGGTATGCTCTTCTCAATTAAATGGTTCACTATCATGAACACATCGTATTTTAAAGTTTCACTTCATTTTGACCTATAAGGGTAAATGAAAATGGAGGTGGAAATCAAACAAAAGGCATCCCTTTTCGAAACCTAACAGTAAACTTAACATTAAATGTCACCCTAATCCTAGGCCTAAGCCTAATGCTAATCTTAGACCTATTCCTAGCATTTATTTAGCCCCAACCCTAACCCTAACCCTAGCCCTAATACTAACTCTAAATCTTTACCTAGCCCTGTTCCTAGTTCTAACCCTGTCCCTTATCATAACCCAAACACTAGCCCTAACCTTAGCTCTCACACTAGCCATAGCCTTATCCTAGAATTAATCATAACTCTAAATGTACACCTAAGTCTTAACTCACCCGAACACTAGCAATAACAATAACGCTAATCTTAAAACTACCCTTAAATTTAGCCTTAGCCCTAAAACAAAACCGAGCCATAGTACTAACCCTAACCCTTAACCTAAAACAAATCCTAACCCTACATTTAGCCCTAAGCCTAACCAAATTCGAGTCCTATCTCTAACCCTAAAACTAACTCTTACCCTGTTGCTGATATTACCATTAACCCTAGTTCAAAACATCACCCTAAATCTAAACCTAATTATTAACCTAGACTAAGACCAAAATAACCTTAAAACTAGACCTAATTGTAACCCTAGTTCTTACATTAGCCATATGCCTAGCAAGAGCCCTAAGATAACCCAAAACCTAGTCCTAATCCAAGAAACAACCCTAGCTTTAATCCTAATCCTAATCTTAAACCTAGGCCTAACCCTTACCTTAAACCTAACCCTACCTTTAATCCTTGCACTAATCCTACACCTAACCCTAAATCTAGCCCTAACCCTAACCATAACCCTAGCCCTAACCCTGGGTCTAATGGTATCCATTACCCTAACCCTAATCCTAAACTTAATGATAACCCTCAGCTTGATCCTAGCACTATCCATAATGCTAACCTATTCATTACCATAAACATAATCTGAACCTTAACTCTAACCATAATATTACACTAACTCTAACCTAATAATTAAGGCTAACTTGAGCTCTAATCCTAAACCTTAACATAAACCAAACCCTAACTCTGACCCTGACCATAATAATACCCCTAAATCTAAACATGACCCTAACCCTCATCCTTTCCCTTATAGCAAACCTAGCCATAAATCTATCCTAAAAACTATCCCTAACCATAATCCTATACCTGACATTAGCCATAGCCCTAATGCTAGCCCTAACCCTAACACAATCCCTAGCCCTAAACCTAGGCCTAACACTAGCTTTAATCCTAACCCTACACTTAACCCTATCCCTAACCCTAATTTTAACCCTCACCCTAGCTCTAAACCTAGCTGTAACATCATACCTTACCCTAACTATAACCCTACCCCTAACACAATTTCTAACCCTATCCATAATCATAAGCAAAACTGTAATCCTAATGGTAATCCTAGACCTATCCCTAATCCTTAGCCTAATCAAAACTCTAACCCTATTAATAGCCCTCATTCTAGCTCTAACCCTATTCCAAACCTTAACCCTAACCCTAACCCTGAACCTTATTCTGATCATAACACTAACCCTAGGTCTAAACCTGATCCTAACACAAGACCAAACCCTAACACTATCCCTACCAGTAACCTTATATCTAAACCTGACCCTACCCCTAGCCCTAGACCTAAACCTAATCCTAAATCTAGCCTTAACTTTAGCCATAGGCCTAAACAAAAACCTAGCCCTGGCCATAATAACCCTTAACCTAACACAAAGACTAACCCTACCCCTAGACATAAACCTAGTCTAAATTCTGTCTTTAACCTTAACTCTAACTATAACCTCAACACTGACCCTGCATTTAACACTAAACTATTTCTAAACCTGACGATAACTGAAAACCTAACACTAACACTAGATTTAGCCATAATGCTAACACTACAAATATCCCTAATAATAATCATAGTTCTTACATTATTCATAACCCTAACCCTATGCCTTAACCTAACAGAAAACATAGAGCGAATCCTACGCCTAAACCTAGCCCTAAGCATAACCCTTACCCTAACCCTAGACCTAATTCAACCCCAATCCTAGCCTTAGTCTAAACCTTACTAAATGCCTAACTCTTACCCTAAATATATACTTAGACTTATCCCTAAATCTACCCCTACCCCTAGCTCTAACCCTAATGGTAACCTTATCCATAAACTTAGATCTAAACTTACCCATTACCCTAACCCTAACCCTATCCCTATTGATAACTCTAGCCATAACCCTAACCATAACCATAAACCTAACCAAAAAACTAACCCTAGACCTAACTGTAAACCTAACACTCAACATAGGCCTAACCCTAGCTTAAACCCTAACACATACCATAAACCTAAACCTAATCATACCTTAATCTAAATCCTAAAATTAAATCTAACCCTAACTCTAACCATAAACCCAAACCTACATTTAATCATATCCATTACCTTAACCTTTATCCTAAACATAATGATAACCCTAGCTCTAATCCTAAACTTACCATAATCTTATTCCTAGACCTAAAAGTGAACCTAACCCTCGTTCTACCCTAGTTCTTACTCTACCACAAACTCTAACCCTAACCTGAAACAAAACGTTGCCCAAACCCTAAACCTAGCCCTAATCCTAACCATAACCGTAGCCCAAATCGTAGCTCTGAAGATATCCATTATCCTAAAAATAACCCTATACATAATGCTAACCCAAGCCCTAACCCTAACAGTACTTCTATCACTTGCTCTGATACTAATCTAAACCCTCAACCTAGCCCTAACACTTAATCAATCCCTATCCTTATTCTTAATCTAACCAAAAGAAACCCCTAAGCCTAACTCTATCCCTGATCCTAGCCCTATTTCTAAACTTAACCCTAGCCTTAACCCTAGCTCTAACACCACAAATTACTCTAACCCTAACCATAAACCTCATGATAACGCTTGCCCTAACCCTAAAATACTCTAACCATAATAGTAAACCTAACCCTATACCTAACTCTAAACCTAACCCTATACCTAACCATAAGTCCTAACCTTAGCTCAAACCCTAAAAGTTAAGCTAAACCTAATACTAACTGTTTTTCTAAACATAAACCAAACTCTAACCCTAATCCAGCATCTAAACCTGTTCATTACTCTAACCCTAATGATAAACCTAGCACTAAACCTAATACTAACACTAACCCTAGACCCAACCCCAAACCTAACCCTATACTTAGCACTAATCCTAGCTCAAACCCAAACCAGTACCCTAAACCTAAGCCTAACCCTAACCCTAGATTTAACCCTAACCCTAATCCTAACTCTACCCTAATCCTAAACATTACCCTAGCCCTAATCCTAACTCTAACCCTATCCATTACCCTAATAATAATCATAAACCTAATGCTAACTCTAGGCCTAACCCTAACCCTATTTATGAACCTAAACCTAACCTGAACCCTAAACTTAACCTGAAGCCTGAAACTAACCCTATCCATTACCATAACCCTAATTATAACACTAACGGTAATGTGAGCTCTAAACCTGAACTCAACCTAACCCCAAACCTGACCCTGACCATTATAATACACCTAGGTCTATACCTGAACCTTACTCTATACCTAACTCTGACACCAGACATAGCCATAAACCTTACCTTAAAACTCTCCCTAAACATAACCCTAGACCTGATATTTGCCCTAGCCCTATTTCTTGCCATAATCTGAAAACCAGCATTAGCCCTCATCCTAGCCTTAAACCTAGACTTGATCCTAGCCCGAACCCTAACACTAGCTCTATTCCTTATTTTATCCCTTGCCCTATTTCTGAACCTAGATATAACCCATCCCTTCCCCTAAATCTAACCATAACCCTAACCCTGAACATAACCCTTACACTAATCCTAGATCTGATCCTAGCCTTAATTTAGCCCTAACCCTATCACTAGCACTAAGACTAACTCTATCTCTCTAGCTCTATTCCTAGTTTTAACCATATCCCTTATCATAACCGTAACTCTTCAAGTAACCTTAGCCCTAAGCCTAGCCCTACTACTAACCCTAGATCTAACTATAAATCTAAATCTAACCCTAACCTGAAGTGTAAACCTCCCACTGAAACTAGCCCTAACACTAGCGCTAATCCTAAATCATGCCCTAACCTAGTCCTACCCCTAATGAAAACTGAGCCACAGCCCTAACCTTAACCCTTAACCCAAACCAAAACCTAACCCTACACCTATCCCTAACCCTAGCTTAATTCCAGTAATGCCCTAACCTGAAAACTAACCATGATATTGACTCTGACCCTAAGACTAACTCTAGCTCTCAGATCACCCTAAAAATATATCTAACATTAAAAATAGGCCTAGCCCTAACCCTAACTCTAAATGTAGCCCTAATCAAAACCCTAATTTTTACATTAGTTTTAGCCCTAATCTTAGCCCTAGCCTAACCCCAAACCTAGCCCCAATTTGAGCTCTATGCTTCGTTTTCACCCTAAACTTAACCCTAGCCCTAAACATTACCATAAACCTAAACCTAACACTAAAAATTGACCTAAACCTAAACCTCACCAAGCCTTAATCCTAAATATAATCCTAGCCCTAACTCTAGCTCTAACTATATCCATTCCCTAACCACAACCCTAACCCTAATGCTAACTCTAGGAAAGCCCTAACCCTATCTGTAACCCTAACCTTATCAATAACCCTAAACCTAACCTGAACCCCAAACCTAACCATATCCATTACCCTAACCATAGCCCTAACCCTAATGCTAATTAGAGCCCTAACACTTAACCTTAACCTATCCCAAATCTTAGCTGTGACTGTGACCCTTTATCCAAATCTAACTCTAAATATATACCTAACTCTTAATTTAAACATAAACATAAGCCTAAACTAAACCCTAACACTACCGCTAACCATAACACTAATCCTAAAAATTGCTCTATTCCTAGACACAGACATAAAACAAAACCAAGCCATTACTCTAACCCTAACCCTTAACCAAAACCTAGCCTTACACCTATCCCTAATCCTAACTCTAAAATTAACCCTGAACCTCAAGCTGACATTAACACTAATCCTATCTTCAAACGTCACCCTAACATAAAATTAACTCTAACACTAGACCTAGCCTTGACCCTAATATTATAACTAGCCTTAATCCTAACCCTAGTTAGTACTTTACTAGTTGTCCTAACCATAGCCCTAATTATAACACAAATCCTACCCCAAATTCGAGCTCTAACCCTAGCTTTAACCCTAATCTTAACCCTAACATTAACCCTAAACCTAACCCTAACCCTAGCTCTAACCTAAACCTTAGCCTAAGCCAAACCCTTAAGGTAACCATATTCCTAACTCTAATCCTTAGCCTAACTTAAACTCTAACTGTATTACTAGTTTTAACCCTAGCCCTCATTCTAGCTCTAATCCTAACCTTGAATCTCATCTTATTTTAACAGTAACCCTAGCTTTAAACCTGACCCTATACCTAAACCAAACCCTAACATAGACCCACCAGTAATCTTATACATACAGCTAAGCCTGACACTAGCCCTACACCTAAACAATAACCTAGAACTAGCCCTTACAATAGCCCTTAACCTCAACCAAACACTTATCTTATCTGTAGACCTAAACCTAGTCCTAATTCTAGCTCTAACAATAACCCTAACCCTATCCCAAACACTGAACCTGATTCTAACACCAAACCTAGCTTTAAACCTGACTAACACTTATTTAAACCTTATTCTAACACTAAACCTAGTTTTAAACTATACTTAGACATAACCCTAACCATAAAACTAGTTCTAAACACAACCCCAGCTCTTATATTACCCATAGTACTAACCATAGCTCTAAACCTAACAAAAAACCTAGCCCTAATCCTAGGCCTAAAGTTAGCTCTAAGCATAAATCTAAGCCTAACCCTAGCCCGAACCTTAACCAAAAACCTAACCCTTGCCTTAGACCTAACCCTAGCTCAAAGCCTAACCCTTACACTAAACATAACTCTAGTCCTACCTTAAACCCTAACCCTAACCCTAGCCCTAATCCTAACATTAACCTTACCCTGAGTAATTAGAGCTAATTAATCCTACATTAGCTTTAACCATATAAATTACCCTAACCCTAACACTAACCCTAATTAAAACCCTATCTCTAACACTAAACCTAACTCTAACCATAAATGTAAACCTAAACATAAACCTAAATCTAACACTTGCCCTAGCCCAAATTCTAGGTCAAACATTAAACCTTACCCTAACCTAATTATAACCCTAGCCCTAAACCTAACACTTACCCTATGCTTAACCCTATCCCTAACCCTAAACCTAACCCTAATTCTAGACTTAATTAAAACCAAAACCTAGCCCTAACATTAGCTCTAAACCTATCCATTACAATAAACATAACCCTAAACCTAATGATTACCCTAACCTGTTCACTAAATCTAACACATACATTACCCTAAAACTTAACTGAAACCTAAACTAAACCCTATCCATAACCCTAAGTCTAAACCTAACCCTAATGCTAATTTGGGCCTTAACCCTAAATCTTAACCTAAACCAAATGCTAACCCTGACCCTAACCCTAATAATAACCCTAGCTTTAAAGCTTACCTTTAACCTAAAACTAACCCTTACACTAGACCTAGCCATAACCTAAGCCTAAAACTATCCTTAACCATAACCCTAGACCTGATATTAGCCCTAGCGTGAGTCCTAGCCCTAACCCTATCAAAAAACCTACCCCTCATCCTAGCCCTAATCTTAGCTTTAATCCTAAATGAAAAATAACTCTAGGCCAAATCCTAATTTTAACCCTCACCATAGCCCTAAACCTAGCTATAACCCCACCCATTCCCCTAAACATAACCCTAACCCCAATGTTAACGCAAAACCTAGCCAAAACCTGGGCCTAACTCTAACACTAACCCTACACCTAAACCTAGCAATAACCCCACCTATTCCACTAAACTTAACCCTAAGCCCAATGCTAACTCTAACCATAGCCAGAACACTTGGCTTAATACTAACACTAACCCTACCTCTAATTCTAGCACTAATTTATCTCTAAACCTAATCATAACCCTAAATCTCTATCACTAATTCTCACTTTAGCCATATCCCCACTTATAACCATAATACTTACATAACCCTAACACTAGCCATAGCTCTAGCCCTGGCCCTAACCCTAGATCTAACCCTAAATCTAAATCTAACCCTAACCCTAAGCTTAAACCTCACTCTAACACTAGCACTAAACCTGATGCTAACCAAAATCTAGCCCTAACCCTAGGCCTAGTCCTAACCCTAGCCCTATCCCTAGCCCTAAAACAAAATGGAGCCATAGCCCTAAGCCTAACCCTTAACCTAATCCAAAGCCTAACCCTACCTCTAGCTCTAATTTTAGCCTGAATTTGAATCCTAAACATAACCCTAACACTAACCCTTGCCCTCACACTGACCCTAAAAATAAACCTTGCTCTAAATATCACCTTAACTGTAAACCTAACAATAACACTAGTCCTAGCCCTAACTCTAACTTTAAAACTAGCAAAATTGTAACAATAGTTCATACATTAACCATAGCCCTAACCCTAACCCTATCAATTACTCTAAACATAACTCTAATTTTAATGCTAACTCTAGGTATAAATCTAACCCTATCCTTAAACATAACACTATCTATTATGCTAAACCTAACCTGAACTCTAAACCTAACGCCCTCATTAGCCTAATGCAAACCCTAATGTAATTCAAGCCCTAAACCTAAACCCTAACCTAAACAAAACCCTAACCTGACACTGACCCTAATAATACCTCTAGCTCTAAATTTTACCCTTACTCTAAACCTAACACTTATACAAAACATAGCCATAAACTTAACCCTAAAACTCACCCTAACCATAATCCTAGACCTGGCATTCGCCCTATTACCAAATCTAGCACTATCCCCTAACACCCTAGCCCTCATAGTAGCACTAAACCTAGCCTAAATCATAACTCTATAAAACCCTAGCCCTAACCCTAATTCTAACCTTCACTCTAGCCCTAAACCTAGCTCTAACCCCATTGCTTACACTAAACCTAACTATAAGCATAAAAATAACTCAAGGCCTAAACATAATCATAAACCTAGTCCTATTCCTAGCCCTAATTAAGCCCTATACCTAACCCAAACCCTAAGCCTAGCCCTAAGACTATCTCTCACTTGTTCCCTAGCCCTATACTAGGTCTAACCCTATCCCTTAAATTAACCCTAATGCTAGCCATAAACCTATATCTAAAGTTAGCCCTATCCTCAGGTCTAGACCTAACCCTATATCTAATCTTAACTCTAAATCTAACAATAACCCTAAGCCTAAAACTAACCCTAACACTAGCCCTAAACCAAACACTAATCCTAAAACTAGCACTAAACAGAGTCCTAGCTATAAAACAAAACCGAGCTAGAGTCCTAATTTTAAAACTTAACCTAAACCAAAACCTAACCCTACATGTAGCCCTAACCTTAGCCCTAATTCAAGTCTAAAACCTAATACCAAAATTACCCTGAACTTGAATTTGACTGTTACACTAATCCTAGATCTAAAAATCACCCTAACCCTAAACCTAACCTAAACAATAGACGTAGTCCTAACCCTAATTCTATAACTAGCCCAAATAGTAACACTAGTTCATACATTGGCAGTAACTTTAAACCTAGCCCTAACTCTAATCAAAACCTAGCCCTAAACTGAGACCTAACCCTAGCTTTAACCCTAAATCTGACCCTAATACTAGCCAAAACCCTAACCATAAACGTAGCCCTAACCCTAGCTCTAACCCTATATCTTACCGTAAGTTAACCCTAACCCTGATGCTAACACTAGTCTTAACCCTAATTCTTAGTTTAACTCAAACCATAACCCTATTAGTAGTCCTAACCTTAGCCCTCATTCTAGCTCTAACCATAACCAAAATCTGACACTTACTCTGAACCTAACAGTAACCGTAGGTCTAAATCTGACCCTAACCCTAAACTGAACCCTAACACTAGCACTAGCAATAAACCTATACCTAAACCTAACCCTAACCCTAATCCTAGCAGCAATCCTATCCCTTACCCTAAGCCAAACTCTAACCCTAATGCTAACCCTAATCTTTAGCCTAATACAAATCCTAACTTTAAAACTAGTCCTAAACCTAGCCATCATTCTAGTTATAACCATAACCCAAACACTAAACCTAAACCTTACCCTTATTCTGACCCTAATCATAAATCAAACCCTAACACTAGCCCTACCCATAAACCTAAACCTAAACCTAATTCTAACACTAGCCCTAGATATAAACTTAATCCTTAATCTAGCCATATCTCTCACCCAAGACCTAAATATAAACCTACCCCTAGCCCCAATAATATCCCTTAACCTAACCCAAAACACTAACCCTACCTCTAGACCTAACCAATCTTGCTTTACTCTCTAAACTTAATCCTAACCCTAATCCAAACACAGATCCTGACACTAACACTAACCTTAGCTTCAAAACTGACCATAACCAAAACCTAAATCTAACACTAGACCTAGCCATAACTCTAACCATAAGACTAGCCCTTACATACACCTAGCACTAATCATAGCTCTAAACCTAACAAAAAACCTAGCCCTAACCCTAGGCTTAAACCTAGCCATTAGCATAACCCTAACAATAACCCTATCCTTCACAATAACCCTAACCCGCACCTTAGACCTAACCCTAGATAAAACACTCACCCTAACCCTTAACATAACCCTAGCCCTAACCCTAAACCTAACGTCAACCCTAGCCCTAATCATAATGTTAATACTAGTCCTAATACTATCTCTAAAATTATCCATTACTGTAAACCTAACCCTAAACCTAATGATAACCCTAGCTCTACCCCTAACTGTAAACCTAATCCTGGACCTAATTCTAAACCTATCCCTCATCATAGCCCTAACCCTAGATCAACTCTAAACTATAACCCCAAACCTAGACCAAACTCTAACACTAACCATAAACCTAAAACTACCCCTAATCCTAACCTGACATCTAACCCTATCCATTACCCTAAATAAAAGTATAACCTTAGCCCTAACACTAATACAATCCTAAACCTAAAACTACCCCTAGCCCTAACCAAACATCCAACCCTATCCATTAACCTAACTCTAAAGATAACCTTAGCATTAACCCTAACACTGACCACAAACTTAAAACTACCCCTAACCCTAACTCGACATCTAACTCTATTCATTACCCTAACACTAAAGGTAACCTTAGCCCTAACCCTAACACTAACCCTAACCTTAACCATCAATCTAACCCTAGATATAACACTAAACTTAATTCTTACCCTAGCACTAACCCTAGCTCAAAACCTAAGCCAAAACCTAACCCTATCCCTAGCCCTAACCCTAACCATAACTCTAGCCCTAATCCTAATCAAAACCCTAGCCATTATCCTAACCAAAACCCTAGCCCTAACCCTAGCCCTAACATTATTCATTACCCTAACAATATCGATAACAAAATGCAAACCCTAGACCTAACCCTAACCCTATCACTAACCCTAACCATACCCATTACCCTAATCTTAACCTGAATTCTAAACCTAAACCTTTCTATTACCCTAAACCTAACTCTAACACTAACACTAATTTGAGTGCTACCCCTAAGACTTAACATAACCCATAAACAAAACCTGACACTGACTCTGAAAATACCTAATTCTAAACCCGATCCTTACCCTAAACCTAACCCTTATACAAGACCTAGCTGTGAACCTAACCCTATAACTATCCCTAGCCATTACCCTAAACCTGACATTATCCCTAGCCCTAAATTTGCCCTATCCCTAACAAAAATTCTAGCTCTCATCCTAACATCAAATCTAGCCTTAATCCTAACCCATTCCTAACCGCATTCCCAAACATAATTCTAATCATCGCCCTAGCCTCAAACCTAGCTATAACCCCATCTCTTCCCCTAAATATAACCCTAAACATAGCCCTAAGATTAGGCCTAACCCTTCCACTAATCCTAGACCTATTCCTAGGCCTAGTTTAGCCCTAACCCTAATCCTAAGCCTAGCCTTAAGACTAAATCTAACTCTCGCCTAGCCCTATTTATGGTATTAACTCTATCGCTTACCATAACCAAAACCCTAGACATAACCTTAGCCCTAACCCTAGCAATAGCCCTAAACGTAGAATTAACTATAACTCTAAATGTACCCCTAAGTCTAAACTCACCCTATCAATAGCAATAACACTAACATTAATCATAAAACAATCTTTAACTTTAGCCTTAGCTCAAAAATATAACCGAGCTATAGTACTAACCTTAAACCTTAATCTAAACCAAATCCTTACCCAATATTTAGCCATAAGCCTACTTCTAATTCGAGTCCTATCCGTAACCTAAACTAACCCTGATTCTGACTCTGAACCTAATACAAACCGTAGCTCAAAACATCTCTCTAAATTTAAACCTAACCCTAAAACTAGCTTAGCCATAATGTAACCCTAAAATTAGCCATAATCATAACCCTAGTTCTTACATTAGCCATAACCCTAGTTCTTACATTAGCCATATCCTTAACACTAGCCCTAACAAAACCCCAAACCTAGCCCTAATCTGAGCCTAAACCCTAGCTTTAACCCTATCTTTAACCCTAAATGTAGCTCTAACCCTTACTCTAAACCTAACCCTAACTTTAATCCCTACACTATCCCTAAACCTAACACTAACCGTAGTGCTAACCCTAACCATAACCCTAGCCCTAGCCCTAGCTTTAACCCTATCCATTACATTAACCTGAACATTAATCCTAATGCTAATCCTCGGCCTAACCCAAACACATTTCCTAACGCTAACCTATCCATTACCCTAAACATAACCCTAACCCTAGACCTAACTTAATACTAAACCTAGACATAACACTAACCCTAAAACTAGCCCTAGTTGTAACCCTAGTTTTTACTTTAGCTGTAGACCTAAAGCTAACACAAAACCTAGACCTAATCTAATCCCCAACACTAGCTTTAAATCTAAATTTAGCCCTAATTCTAAACCTAACCCTAACCCTAAGCCTAGTCCTCAACCTAGCCCTAACCCTAGCGCTAACCATATCGCTTTACCTAAGCCAAACTCTAATCCTAAAGCTACCCTAGTCCTAAACCTAATCCTTAGCCTAACTCAAACCTTAATTCTATTACTAGTCCTTACACTAGCCCTCAATCTAGCTCTATCACTATCCCAAACTAACAGTAAACCTGACCCTTATTCAGACCCTAACACTAACTGTATGTTTAGATCTGACCCTATCCCTAAATTGACCCCTAACATTGATGCTACATGTAACCTTATAACTATACCTAACTCTAACACTAGAAATAGTCTTACACCTAATCCTTCATCTAGCAATAACTTTAGCCCTATTCATTACCCTAACACTAAAGGTAACCTTAGCCCTAACCCTAACACTAACCCTAACCTTAACCATAAATCTAACCCTAAACAAAATTATATCCTAAACAAAAACATATCCCTAACCCTAACAATAACCCTTAACCTAATCCAAACACTAACCCTACTCCTAGATATAACCCTAATGCTGGACCTAATCATAAAACTAACCCTAACCTGAACACTGACCTTTACCCTAACACAAACTCTAGCTCAAAACCTTTTCCTAACAAAAAACCTAACCCTAAACTACACTTAACCATATCACTAATGCTAAAACTAGCCATAACCATAAGCATAACCCTACCTCTAACTCTATCCATTACCATAACTCTAAACCTATCCCTAATGCTAACCCTAGCCCTAACACCCTGACTCTCACCCTAAACCTCATCCTAGTGCAAATCCTAGCTCAATCCCTAACCCCTAATTCTAACCTAACCCTAACACTAACCCTTGGCCTAAACCTAACCCTAACATTAACCTTAGCCCTAATCCTAAACTTAACCCTAGCCATAACCCTAGATCTAACCCTCACCATTATCCTAACCCTTATCCTAATCCTGATGATAATCCTAGTCCTAAACCTAACTTTACCCTAACTCTAACCCTAGACATATCCATAAACCTAAACATTGCCATAGACCAAACCCTAGCTCAAACCGTAATCATTACACTAAACATAATTCTACACATATCACTAACACTAAACTTAAGCTGAAACCTAATCATAACCTTAACCCTAACCTGACATCAAACCCTATCCAATACCCAAAACCTAATTTTAACCCTAGCCCTAATCCTAACACTAACCTTGACCCTAATTATAACTATAACCTTGACATAATCCTAAACCTAACATTCACCCTAGCGCTAACCCTAGCTCAAACCCTGAACCGTACCCTAAACCTAAACCTGAATGTATTCCTAGGCCAAACCCTTAACCTAAACCTAACTGTAGCCCTAATACTAACCATTACCATAGCCCAAACCCTAATTCTAACCCTATCCATTACCCTAAACATAATCCTTACCCTAATGCTAATCCTAGGACTAAACCTAACTCTTCCACTAAATCTAATGCTACTAGTTAACCTACACCTAATCTGAACCCTAAACCTAACCGTATCATTACGACATTCCTAAACCTAATGATAGTTTGAGCCCCAACCCTAAACCCTAACCTAAACCCAACCCGAAACCTGAATCTAACCCTAATAATAACCCTAGCTCTAAACCTGACCCTTACATAAACCTAATCCTTACCATAAAGACTTAGCCATAAATCTAACACTCAGTCTATCCCAAACTATAACCCTAGACCTCACAGTAGCCCTAGCCCTAATTCTTGCCATAACCCTAAAACAAACACTAGCACTCATCCTAGCCCTGAACTTAGCCTTATTACTAACCCAAAACATAAGCCTAGCCCTAACTGTAATTCTAATCTTCAACCTAGCCCTAAAAGTATATTTAATTCCATCCCTTTTTCTAAACCTAAACCTATACTAACACAAACCCCTAGACTTAATTCTAACCGTAATTTAGCTCTAAACCTAACCTAAACCTAGCCCTAAGACTAACTCTACCTCTCGCCCTAGTCTTATTCCTATTTAAAACCCCATCCCTTACCATAACCCTAAAACTTGCCCTAACCTTAGCCCTAACCCAAGCCTTGGCCCTAAGCATACATCTAACCCTAACTCTAAATGAAACCCTAAACCTAAACCTAAATCTCTCACTAAAACAAGCTGTAACACTAATACTAATCCTACAACTAAGCCTAACCTAGCCCAAGCCCTACAACAAAACAGAACTATAGCCCTAACCCTAAATTTTAACCTAAACAAAAACCTAAGCCTACACATAGCCCTAAACCTAGCTCTAATTCAAGTCCTATCCCTAACCCTAAAACTAACCATGACCCTAACTCTGATTCTACAATAACCCTAGCTCTAAATATCACCCAAAACCTAAAACAAACCTTAACACTAGACCTAGCCCTAATCCCAAACCTAAAATTAGCCCTAATAATAATGCTAGTTCTTACATTAGCTGTAGCCCTAACCCCAATGGTAACCTAATCCAAAACCTACCCTAATTAGAGCCCTAACAATAGCTTTAACACTAACAATAACCATTACCCTAGCCCTAACCCTTTCCTTAAATCTAACACTAAACCTAACCCTTGCAATAACCCAAAATCTAACCCTGACCCTAGGCCTAATCCTAACCATAATCCTAGCCCTAATAGCTCTAATTTTTTCCATTAACCTTACTCTAACCCTAAGCCTAACCCTAATGCAAACCCTGGGATAACCCTAAACCTATTCCTAACCCCAAACCTATCCATTACACTAAAAATAACCTGAACTCTAAAACCAACCATATCTATAAACCTAATCCTAACCCAAACCCTAATGCTAATTCGAGCCCTAACCTTAAACATTAAGCTAATCCAACACAAAACCCTTACCCTAATAATGCCCCTAGCTCTAAACTTTACCCTAAACCTTAAGCTAACCCTTACACTATACCTAGTCATAATCCTAACCATAAAACTATCAATAACCATAATCCTAGACCTGACATTAGCCCTAGCATATGAAGCCCTAACCCTAACACAAACACTATCCCTAAGACTAGCCCCCAAAAAGCCTTAATTCTAACCCTAACCTAACACTAGACCTAACCCTAAATTTAACCCTCACCCTAGTTCTAAACCTAGCTATAACCTAGCACTAACCATAACCATAACCCTAACACTAGCCCTAAACCTAGGCTTAGCCTTAATACTAACCCTAGCTCTAATCCTAGCCCTATTATAGCCCTAACTCTAACCATACCAAATCCTAACCCTAAGACTAACTCTAACTCTCTCTCTAGTTCCATCCCTAGTTCTAATCCTATTTCTTATGATAACCCAAACACTAGTCCTAACCCTAGGTGTAACATAGATTTAACCCTAAATCTAAATCTAACCCTAAACATAAGCCCAAACCATACACTAACACTAGCTCTAAACCTAAAGCTAATTTGAAAACTAGCTCTAACTCTAGTCCTAGCACTCAAGCAAAAACGAGCAATAGCACTAACACTTAACCTAAAACAAACCCTAACCCTGCATCTAGCACTAATCCTAGCTCTTATTCAATTCCTAACCCTAACCCTAGAACTAATACTAACCCTGACTCTGACCCTAAAACTCACCCTAGATCTACACATCACCTTATCCCTAAACCTAATCCTAACACTATACCTCATCCTAAACCTAACCCTAAAACTAGCCCTAATCATAATGCCAGTTCTTACATTAGCCATAACCCTAAACCTAACACAAAACCAAGTCCAAATTCAAGGCCTAACGCTAGCCCTAATCCTTGCCCTAACCCTAACCCTATCTCTAGTCCTAACACTAGCTCTAACCCTATCACTTACCCTAAGACAAATCCTCACCCTATTGGTACCCTAGTTACAACCCTAATCTTAAGCCTACCAAAAATCCTGACTTTATTACTACTCCTAAAGCTAGCCCTCATTCTAGTTTTAAAATTAACCAAAAACTTAACCCTAACACAGACACTTATTCTGACTCTAACACTAAACCTAGGTTTCAACCTGACCCAAACCCTTATTTGAAATATAATACTAGCCCTACCAGTAACCCTATACTTAAACCTAACACTAACTCTAGCCCTAGACCTAAACCTAATCCTAAATATAGCCATAACCCTAGCCCTAGCCCTAACAATAACCCTTAACATAACTCAAGCATTAACCCTACCCCTAGACCTAACCCTAGCTCTTATTCTGGACCTAACCCTAAACCTAATCCTAAACTGAACTTTGACACTTACCCCCCAAAAAAACCCCTAGCTCTAAACCTTTACATAACACAAAAACTAAAACTAACACTACATGAACCCTAAATCTAGCCATAACCATAACTCTAGCTCTTAAATTACTAATACATCTAACACTAGCTATAAACTTCACACAAAACCTAGCCCTAATTGTATCCCTAAACCTAACCCTAAGCATAATTCTAACCCTGTACCTAGCTCTAACATTAACACTAACCCTCATCCTAGCTCTAACCCTAGCTCAAACCCTTAACCTTACCCTAAACATAACCCTAAACCAAACCCAAAACCTCACCCTATTTCTATCCCTAACCCTAACCCTAACCATAGCCCAAACCCTAGCTCTAATTCTATCAATAATCTTAACCATAACCCTAAACCTAATGCTAACCATAGCCCTAATCCTAACACTAACCCTATAGCCCTGACTGTAACCCTAACCCTTTCACTAGCCCTAATACTAGCTCAATCCCTAACCCTTAAACATAACCTAACCCCAAAACAAAATGAAGGCCTAAGCCTAACCCTAACACTAGCCCTAATTCTAACCTGAACCCAGGCCATAACCTAACACTAAACTCAACCCTAATGTTAACACTAGACCTAAAGATAAACTTACCCTAACCCTAAACATAAACCTAACCCTAGTACTAACAATGAACCTAACCCTAATCCTAACCCTAAAAACTAGATCAAACCGTACCCCTAACCCTAAACTTAATCCTTATGCTAAACTAAAACTAAACCTAACTCTAATCTGATATCTAAACCTATTACCCTAACTCTTATGATAACTCTAGCCCTAAACCTAACACTAATCTTAGCATCACCATGACCATAACCCTAGACCAAACCCTAAATTAACCTTAGCCCTAACACTAAATCTAGCTCAAACCCTAAACGATTCCCGTAACCTAATACTAACTCTAACCCTCACCCTAACCCTGACCCTAACCCTAACTCTAGCCCTAATCCTAAATTAACCCTAGCCCTAATCCTTGGTCTAACCCTATAATTTGCCCTAAAAATAATCATAACACAAATGCTAATCCTATGCTTAACCCTAAACCGATCACACACCAAAACCATATCCATAACCCTAAACCTAAACTGAAACATAAAGCTAACCCTTTCCATTACCTTTACCCTAATTCTAACCTTAATGCTCACTCAAGCCGTAAACCTAAACTTTAACCTAACCCAAACCCAAAGCCTGACCCTGACCCTAATAATACCCCTATCTCTAATCTGACCCTTTCCATAAACGTAACACTTAAATTTGACCTAGTCATTAACCTAACCCTAAGACTATCCCTAACTGTATACCTAAACATGAAATTAGCCCTAGCCCTAATTTTGTCCTAACCCTAACATAAAACCCAGCCCTAATCCTAGCAGTTAACCTAGCATTAATTATAACCCAAACCTTAACCCTAGCCTTAACCCTAAATCTAATCATAAAACTATCCCTAACTCTAACCATAGCATTAAAACCAAACCAAGAAAAAGGCCTAACACTAAACCTTAACTTAAACTAAACACTAGCACTACACCTAGAACTAAACCGAGCCCTAATTCAAGACCTAATGCTAACAATAAAAATAATTGAGAACCTGTCTTATATTCTAACACTCAACCTAGCTCTAAACAGCACCCTAAACTTAAAACAAACCCTAATAGTAAATCTAGCCCTAATTCGCGTCATAACCCTTACCCTAAAACTAACCCTGACCTGACTCATATTCTAACACTAACTCTAGCTATTAATATAAATCTAAACTTAAACCTAACCCTAACACTTGATCTACCCCTACCCCTAACCCTAAAACTAACCCTCATTGTAACCCTAGGTCTTATATTGGTCATTGCCCTAACCCTAGCCTTAAACCTCACACAAAACTAGCCCAAATCTGAGCCCTAAACCTAGCTTTAACCCTAAACATAACTCTAACCCTAGCCTTAAACCTATGTCTAACCCTATCCTTTACCCTAATCAAAACCATAACCCTAATGGTAACCCTAGACCTATACCTAATCCTTAGGCTAACCAAATAATAAACCTATTAATAGTCCTAATCCTAGATCTCCTTCTAGCTGTAACCCTATCCAAAACCCTAACCCTAACCCTGACCCTTATTCTGACCATAACACAAACCTGAGGTCTAAACCTGACCCTAACCCTAAACCAAACCCTAACACTAACCCTACTGGTAAACTTATACCTAAACAAAACCCTACCATTAGCCCTAGACATAAACCTAATTCTAAATCTAGCCTTTACTCTAGCTCTAGACTTAAAGAAAAACCTAGCCATAGACCAAACAATAACCCTTAACCTAACCCAAACACTAACCCCACGCCTAGACCAAAATCTAGTCCTAATTCTGACTTTAACCCTAACTTTAACTGTAACCCGAATATTGACCCTGCCTTTAACACTAAACATACCTCTAAACCTGACCCTAATCAAAACCTAAACCTAATTCTAGACACATCCATAACTCTAACACTAAAGTAGGCCCTAATCATAACTCTGGCAATTACATTACCCATAGCCCTAACCCTAGGCCTAAAAGTAACACTAAACACAGAGCTGATCCGAGGGCTAAACCTAGACCTAAGCATAACACTAAACCAAACCCTGGCCCTAACCTAACCCTATCCCTAACATAAACCCAGTCCTCAACTTATTCTTAACCCTAGCTCAAAGCTTAAACCTTACCCTAAACATAAACCTAGACTTACCACAATCTCTAACCCTGATGCTAGCCCTAATGCTAAACTCAACCCTACCCCTAAACCTAGCTCTCAACCTATCCATTACCCTAACCCTAAACTTATTGATAATCCTACGCCAAACACTAACTCTAAACTGAACCCTAACTGGAAAATTGACCCTAGACATAATCTTAAATTCAACACTTGGCATAGCCTTATTGCTAACTCAAAACCTAAACCTAACCAGAAACCTAAACATAACCATAGCCTTAATCCTAACCCTGAACCAAAATCTAACCCTAACCTTAACCCTATATCTAATCCTATACATTACCCTAACCCTAAACCTAACCTTAATAATAACCCTAGCCCTAACCCTAGTACTAATACTAACTGTACCATAATTCTATCCTTTAACTTAAACCCTAAATCTAACCCTCTCCCTACCCATAATCCTAGCTCCAAACCTAACCCTTACACTAAGCATAACCATAAACCTAACCCTAGTTCTAAACTTAAACATAACTCAAGACCTATTTCTAAACTTAAAACTAATTCTAACCTAAGCTCAAATCCGACACACTACCATAACCACAACCCTTACCTTAATGCTAACCCTAAGCCTAACCCTAACCCTATTGCTAATGCTAACCCTATCAATTACCCTAAACCTAACCTAAACACTAAACCAAACCCTATCATTACCATAATTCTAACGCTAATGCTAATTCGAGCCCTAAACCTAAATCCTAACTTAAACCAAACCTTAAATTTGACCCTAACCTTAAAAATTTCCCTAGCTCTAAACCTTACCCCTACCCTAAGCCTAACCCTTATACTAGTTGTAGACCTAAACCTAACCCTAAAATTATCTTTAACCATAACCCTAGACCTGATATTAGCCCTAGCCCTAATCCTAGCCCTAAACCTAGCCTTAATCATAACCCTAACTCTGTGCCTAGCCCTAACCCTACTTTAAACCTAACCCTACCTCTAAACCTAGCTATATCCCTTATCCTAAACATAACCTAAACATAACCCTAACCATAACCCTATCATTAGACCTAAATTGAACACTAACCCTAGCAGAAATCCTGACTTTAATTTAATCCTTATTCAAACCCTAACCCTAATCCTAGCCCTAAGACAAACTCTCACCCTCACACTAGCCTTATTCAAAGTTCTAATCCTCTAATCTTATCCCTTACCATAAATCTAAACCTAGCCCTAACCTGAGCCCTAACCCTTGTCCTATTCTTAGTTCTAGCCTAACCCTAGATATAAGCCTAACTCAAAATATAATCCTATTCATAAGCCTAAGCCTAACATTAACACTAGACCTAACCCTAATACTCATCATAAAACTAGTGCTAACCCTAACCTTGGAAATAAAACAAAACCAAGAATTATACCTAATCCTAAACCTTAACTTAAAACAAACCGTAAATTACACCTAGAACAAACCCTAGCCCTAATTCGAGTCCTAATCCTAACCTTAAAATTAACTCTGACCCTGATTCCCTAATTTGAGTCCTAACCCTAAAACTAACCCTGTTCCTGACTCATATCCTAACAATAACCTTAGCTCTAAACTTATCCTAACCTAAACCTAACCATAAACACTAATCTTAAACACTAACCCTAAATCTAACTGTAATGGCAATCCTGATTCTTACATTATTCGTTGCCCTAACTCTAGCCCTAATGCTAACACAAAAACTAGCCATAATCTGAGACCTAAACCTAGCTTTAACACTAACCCTAATCTTAACCCTAACCCTAACACTAGCTCTAACTCTATCCCTAAACCTAAGCAAAACCCTAACCAAAATGGTAACCCTAGACCTATCCCTAATCCTTATGCTAATCAAAACACTAACCCTATTACTAGTTCAAAACCTAGCCGTCATTCTAGCTCTAACCTATCCCAAACCCTAACACTAACCCTGACCCTTATTCTGACCATAACACTAACCCTAGGTCTAAACCTGACTCTAACCCTAGACAAAACCTTAAGACTAGCCATACCTGTTTTTTGTTTTTAATTTTTTTATTATTAGTTGTTCAAACATTACAAAGCTCTTGACATATCATATTTCATACATTAGATTCAAGAAGATTATGAACTTCCATTTTTACCCCATATACATATTGCAGATTCACATCGTTTCCACATCCACTTTTTTACATACTTCCATACTAATGTCTGTTTTATTCTGCTGCCCTTCCTATCCTCTACTATCCCCCCTCCCCTCCCCTCCGCTCTCCTCCCATCTTCTCTCTCTACCCCATCCACTGTAATTCATTTCTCTCTCTTGTTTTTTCCCCTTTCCCCTCACTTCCTCTTATATGTAATTTTGTAGAACAATGAGGGTCTCTTTCCTTTACCATGCAATTTCCCTTCTCTCTCTCTTACCCTCCCCCCTCTCGACCCTGTTTAATGGTGATCTTCTCATGCTCTTCCTCCCTATTCTGTTCTTAGTTGCTCTCCTTATATCAAAGATGACATTTGGCATTTGTTTTTTAGGGATTGGCTAGCTTCACTTAGCATAATCTGCTCTAGTGCCATACATTTCCCTGCAAATTCTATGAGTTTGTCATTTTTTAGTGCAGAGTAATACTCCATTGTGTATAAATGCCACTTTTTTATCCATCTATCTATTGAAGGGCATCTAGGTTGGTTCCACAGTCTAGTGTGGAGAGCCATTCTCACGTGACTGGGCGACTCCTGGTTTGGGTCTGAGATGCTCTGGCTAATCTGTGTCAAAGCTTTCCCGGCCCTCTCCTAATGAGAGAACCTGTCCGTGTGGGGGTGTGACTGACCACTTACCCCGGGGCCCAATCACTGACCCTGACCTTGGAGTGCAGCCCCCCTCAACCTTCATTGGATGAAATTCTCCTCTGAATTTCTTGTTTCCCAATAAAAGGCTACTCTTTGGTGTGCTCGCTCTCTCTCTCTCCTGCTAGCCTTGAGTAATCCTTGCTGCTTTACCGGGTGGTTCAGTGTGGGAACCAGAGAGGGGAGCCGTCTCGGACCTGGTCATAGAAAAAGGTAACTGAGTGTGTGTGTCTATTTTGATCTCACTAGTTAACTTTTATGCCAAAAACCTCATTAATGAAACCAATGGCCTGGCCGCATGGTGGAGTCTAGCTATTGTGAATTGTGCTACTATGAACATCAATGTAGCAGTATCCCTATAGTACTCTTTTTTAAGGTCTTCAGGGAATAGTCTGAGAAGGGCAATAGCTGGGTCAAATGGTGGTTCCATTCCCAGCTTTCCCAGGAATCTCTATACTGCTTTCCAAATTGGCTGCACCAATTTGCAGTCCCACCAGCAATGTACAAGAGTACACTTTTCCCCACATCCTCGCCAGCACTTGTTGTTGTTTGACTTCATAATTGCTGCCAATCTTGCTTGAGTGAGATGGTATTTTAGGGTGGTTTTGATTTGCATTTCTGTGACTGCTAGAGATGGTGAGCATTTTTTCATGTACTTGTTGATTGATTGTATGTCCTCCTCTGAGAAGTGTCTGTTCAGGTCCTTGGCCAGTTTGTTGATTGGGTTATTTGTTATCTTATTGTCTAATTTTTTGAGTTCTTTGTATACTCTGGATATTAGGGCTCTAACTGAAGTGTGAGAAGTAAAAGTTTGCTCCCAGGATGTGGGCTCCCTATTTACCTCTCTTATTGTTTCTCTTGCTGAGAAAAAAAAAAACTTTTTAGTTTAAGTAAGTCCCATTTGTTGATTCTTGTTATTAAATCTTGTGCTATGGGTGTCCTATTAAGCAATTTGGGCCCGACGCCACAATATGTAGATGGGAGATAACTTTTTCTTCTATTAGACGCAGAGTCTCTGATTTGATATCAAGCTCCTTGATCCATTTTGAGTTAACTTTTGTGCATGGTGAGAGAAGGGGATTCAGTTTCATTTTGTTGCATATGGATTTCCAGTTTTCCTAGCACCATTTGTTGAAGATGCTATCCTTCCTCTATTGCATGCTTTTAGCCCCTTTATCAAATATAAGATAGTTGTAACTTTGTGGATTAGTCTCTGTGTCCTCTGTTCTGTACCATTGGTCCACCCGGCTGTTTTGGTACCAGTCCCATGCTGTTTTTGTTACTATTGCTCTGTAGTAGAGTTTGAAATCTGGTCTCGCTATGCCGCCTGATTCACACTTCCTGCTTAGAATTGCTTTTTCTATTCTGGTTCTTTTATTTTTCTATATAAATTTCATGATTGCTTTATCATACCTGTTAACTTATACTAAGCCTGACTTTATTACTAGCCCTAAACCTAAAGCTAATCCTAAATCTAGCGTTAAATCTAGCCCTAGACCTAAACAAAAACCTAGCCCTAAAAATAATCTTTAACCTAACACAAAGTCTAACTCTACCCCAAGACATAAACCTAGTTTTAATTTTGGCTTTAACCTTAACCCTTACAATAACCTGAACACGGACCCTGCATTTAACACTAAGCTAACTCTAAACTGACCGTAACTGAAAACCTTAACCTAACACTATATCTAGCAATAACCTAAACCTACAGATAGCCCTAATCATACTCCTGGCTCTTACATTGCCCATAGCCCTAACCCTACACTTTAACCTAACACAAAACCTAGAGTGAATCCTAGGCCTAAACCTAGCCCTAAGGTAACCCTAACCATATCCCTAGCCCTAATGTTAAACATAACTCTAGCCTTAGTTCTAAACCTTACTCAATGCCTAAACATTACACTAAATATAAACTTAGACTTATTTCTAACTCTATCCCTAACCCTATCCCTAACCATAAATTTAACCCTATCCCTAAACTTAGCTCTGACCATACCAATTACCCTAAACCTTACCCTAACCCTAAATGGAAGACTAACCCTAGACCTAATCCTAAACCTAATACTTGCCATAGCCCTAACCCTAGCTCAAACCCTAACCTGTACCAAAAAACTAAACCTAACAATGCTTTAACTTTAACCATAAAACTAACTAAATCTAACCCTAAACATAATCCTAAACTTACATCTAACTATATCCATTACCCGAACCTTTAACCTAACCCTAATAATAAACCTAGCCCTAACCCTAACCCAAACCCTAAACTCACCATAATCCTATCCTAGACCTAATGCTGAAGCTAAACCTCAACTTAGCCCTAGCCCTAACTCTAGCTCATACACTAACTCTTACACTAAACAAACCCTAGCTGGAACCCTAACCATATCCCTAGCCCTAAGACCAACTCTAACTCTCACACTAGCCCTATTCTAAGTTCTAATACAATCTCTTATCATAACCTAATCCTAGCCCTATCCCTTGCCCTATCCTTAGCCCTAGTCTAACCCTAGACCTAAGCCTAACTCTAAATGTAACCCTAACCATAGCCTAAGCCAAACACTATCACTAGACCTTAACCTTAATGCTAATCATAAAACTAGTGCTAACCTTAACCCTGGGATAAAACAAAACTGAACAATAGACTAACCCTAAATCTTGACTTAAACCAAACTTGCAATTACACCTAGAACTTATCCTATCCCTAATTTGAGTCCTAACCCTAACCTTAAAACTAACCCTGACTCTGACTTATACCCTAACACTCACCTTAACTCTAAAACACCACTCTAACCTTAAACTGAACTCTAATTGTAAACCTAGCCTTAATTTGAGTCCTAACCCTGACCTTAAAAATAAGCCTGTTCCTGACTCTTATCCTAACAATAACCCTAGCTCTAAATCCATCCTAACCTTAAACCTAACCCTAACACTAGAACTACCCCTAACATTAACCTTAAAGCTAAACTTAATTATAACCCTGATTCTTACATTACTTGTTTCCCTATTCCTAGCCCTAACTCTGACACCAAATCTAGCCCTAACCAGAGCCCTAAACCTAGCTTTTACACTAACCCAAACCCTAACCCTAACCCTAACACTAGCTGTAACTCTATCCCTAAATATAAGAAAATTCCTAACCCGAATGGTAACCCTAGACATCTCCCTAATCCTTAGGCTAATCAAAACCCTAACCATATTAATAGTCCTAAATCTAGCCCTCATTCTAGCTCTAACCTATCTCTAACCCTAACCCTAACCCTGACCCTTATTCTAACCATAACACTACACCTAGGTCTAAACCTGAGCCTAACACTAGACCAAACCCTAACACTAGCCCTACCAGTAACCTCATACTAAATCTGACTCTACCACTAGCCCTAGACATAAACATAATCCTAAATCTAGCCTTAACTATAGCCCTAGATCTAACCAAAATCCTAGCCCTAACAATAACCCTTAACCTAATGCAAAGACTAAACCTACCCTTGGACATAAACCTAGTTCTAATTCTGGCTTAACCTTAACCCTAACACTAACCTGAACACAGACCCTGTATTTAACACTATGCTATCTGTAAGCCTGACCCTAACCGAAAATCTAAACCTAACACTAGAACTAGCTGAAACCCTAACCCTACAACTAGCCCTAATTATACTCCTGGATCTTACATTATGCATAGCTCTAACCCTACACCTTAACCTAACAAAAAACCTAGCGTGAATCCTATTCCTAAATCTAGCCCTAAGTGTAACCATAACCCTATCCCTAGTCCTAATCCTAACCCTAACTGTAGCCTTAGTCCTAAACTTTACTCAATGCCTTACTCTTGCCCTAAATATAAACTTAGACTTATCACTTACTCTAACCCTAACCCTATACATGCTGAGAGCCACTGCCAAGTAGGAATGATGCATCAAAATTTTCTTGTCAGCCTACCCCATGTTGCTTAGAGGAAGGAATCTCCATTGTGGAAATGGTCTTGAGTAAGGTGACGTTGCTCAAGGACCAGCACCTTTATGCCCCTTTTTAATTGTTAAAAGGCCTTGACTTGTGCACAATAGTAACTCTAAACTCTGAACATAAAAAACTGCTTGTCAAAATTTAGCTAGCTATTGATGAGGCTGTCTTAAAAAAGATATGATCACACCCTCTCACTAGTTCTCTATATCCTAGCTGGAGAAACACTCCTTACTGCTCTTTTAGACCAAAATGGAGACCCTATTCATTGGATTCATATTTTGGTGAGAGGGTCACCCAGAGTGTATTCCATGGTGTACCAAATGGCTGATTGTATTGTCAAGGGACAAGATCTTTCTGTTGGTTTTTTTTTTTTTTGGATATGAGCCCCATTATCTTGTTGTCCCTTTTAGGATCAGTGATTATTTCATGGTTACAAAGAAATAATACAAGGCTAGCACTAGCCATGGAGGGCTTCCTCAGGGCAGTGGACTCTCACTATGGTCTCCATAAATGCATGAGTTCCTTTTGCCAGGTAAAATGGCAGCCACCAAAAATTTTCCTCTCTGAGGCCGATCCTTTTTTTCACTCAATTTTCATCGAGGGATGTAAGAAGGGAGCCTCCGTTGTCATATTCCCCCCAGGTAATTATGAGGTTTCTCCAGTCCATACCCTTTCACATGAGGTGCAGGGTTCTGCTCAATTTAAGGAGTATTATGCAGTTGTTCTGGCTTTGTCTGAGGTCAGTGACCCTTTCAATCTGTTCTCTGACAGCCTCTATGTAGTTAATCTACTTCCTAACCTTGTAGATGTCCACTTTAAATGCAATAATAATCCAATCACAACCTTAATGATTCAAGCCAGGAATTTATTAAAACATAGAACAAAGCCTATGTTTGTTCAACACTTAAGGGAAAATCAAAGTCTACCTAGTTTTTTGACCAAGGGAAATGCCCTTGCTGATCTATTGGCCTCCGCACCTGAATGGTACTCCTTAAAGGAAGCTACTTATTTCTATCAACCTACTCACCTTAATTGGAGGGGGTTACACCACCGGTTCCCTCAAGTCCCCATCAAAAATTTTTTTAAAAGTATCAGGACCTGTAATTCATGCCATCCTTTCTTGCAGGTCCCCTCATGTCAGACAGGTGGCGTGAATCCTCGGGATCTAATGCCTAATAACCTCTGGCAGACTGATGTCACACATTTTCCCTCTTTTTGAAATCTTAAATACATCTTCCTAACAGTAGATACCTTCTCTCATGCATGTTGGGCTGCTGCCCATGCAGGAGAAAAAGCCAAACCTGTCATAAGCCATTTTTAACAATGCTTTGCCACCCTTGGCCTTCCAGATCAGATCAAAACTGACAATGGTCCATGTTTCATCAGTAAGTCCTTTGGCAAATTCCTCAAACAGTGGCAAATTACTCATACCACCAGGATCCCTTATAACCCTAGAGGACAAGCAATAGTGGAAAGACATAATCATCTTCTAAAATTTCAACTAATAAAACAGAAATGGGGAATACTCTTCCCCCATGACCAGTTGAAGATGGCCCTGTTCACATTCAATATTTTAAATCTGGCCAAAGGTGAAAATTTCACCTTTCCAAAAGCATTGGGCAACAACTGTTCCATATCAGACAATCCAAGTCTGATGGAGAGATCCTCTCATTGGAGAATGGAGGGGTCCAGATCCTCTCATTACACCTGGAAGGGGATTCAGCTGCGTTTTCCCCACTGATAAAAAAGAAACACATTTGGTTCCCTACGAGGGACCTCAAATATTGTCACCCTATGGAAGGGGACCTCGATGATATTGATGAAGATCCAGAAGGCTCCCTGCCTCCTGATGATATACTTCTCTCTTCTCTTTTTCAAGTCCCAAGATAAATTTTGCAACATTAACTATGCTTCTGCTGAGAAGTGTTCTGATGGCCAAAGCCAGATTCTGTGATCCTAGTTAAGCTAGGGCCCTTCTACAAAAAACCCTCGGAGACCCCTATTCTACCTGAACAGTTATCTCTGGCCCACCTCCTGCCACCTGCTATAAGACTACAAAGAGTTGTCCCAAATGGGAGAAAGCAGCTACCATTATACACTTTACCTCATCTTGCCCTACAAATATCTTATCCCATGTCTGGTGGTGGGGCCCCCATGTTATTGTCTCTGACCCAAATACTCTACCCTGTCCACAGGCTTGTGCTCCCGGAGGGAACTTCCAGTTTCATACCCTTGTTCCTGCAGAATGCTATGACCGAGCCAGCCTATGCCAGCAGGGTGCCACTAAGTTTTGGACAGGACAATCTCATGTAAGACCAAAGGTCTCCACTTGCCCTTGGGGAAATACTCAGGGAATTTATTGTTGGACTTACCAGGCCTACATAGGGATGACAGATAATGGTGGGGTACAAGACTTGGCTTGAGATTATACAGTAAAAAAAACTGTGGAAAAAATAATAACACTCCAAGGCCCCCCCATTTATCACCCCCTCGTTCTCCCAGAAAATCAGGGAGAATTGCTTCTTGACCCTGAGACACAATCAATCCTACAAGCTGCTCTCTCTTTGCTTAATGGAACAAATCCTAATCTGATTAAAAATTCCTGGCTTTGCTAAAAATCAGGTCCATTGGAGGCTAATACCATCCTTATTAATTCCTCACAGACTGAAACTCAATACCCACTCCTGGCCCTGAGGTCTGGAGTCTATTTAGATTCTTTATCTCCTAAAAGCCAATGTATTAAATCTGATCCCTTTTCTGATAATTCCACCAACATTGATGTGGGCAAGATACATTACTCCTTTTTTCTGAACAATATTTCCATCAATGGTACACAGTGCTGCCCTCCTAATGGTACTGTTTTCACGTGTGTGGGGGACGCTCTGAGATTTCTTCTGCAAAGCTGGACTGGGCAATATGTTCCTGCCATTATGTTACCTGATATTAAAGTTGTCCCTAATGATCAAAGCATTCCTATACTCACATTAGAACATATAGGGGAAAAGTTAAAAGAGCCATCCAAGCCCTTCCACTGATTTTAAGCCTTGGGGTAGCTGCTGGAGCTGGTATTGGCATGGCAGGATTGGGGACCTCTTTACATTATTATAAGGTCCTTTCCCAAGAAATTATTAATGACTTAAAAGCTGCAGCAAGTGTTATCCTAACCTCCAGCCACAGCTGGACTCCCTAACTTCAGTGGTTTTACAAAATTGCAGGGGACTTGACCTCCTAACTGCTGAGAAGGGAGGATTATGTCTTTTCATACAGGAGGAATGCTGCTTTTATGCAAACCATTCGTGAATAGTCAAGGATAAACTAAGACAACTGCAAGAAGATCTAGAAAAGCAGAGGACGTATTTAGAAGCCAATTTCCTCTGTACGAGATTGCATGGATGGCTGCCCTATCTTCTGCCTTTTCTTCACACTATTCTCTTACTGCTTCTATTTTTTACCTTTGGAACTTGTCTTATTAATAAGGCTATTCAGTTTATTCAGAGTAGACTACAATCAAACCAGTTAATGAACGTATAGGTTCAATACCAGAGGCTTGCCACTCAGGCTGATTACCCATATGTCCAACGACAGCCCTATAATGATGTCATGTCCCTTTACTTCCTCTGAATGCCTCCCGTGAGCCCATGATGGGTAAGATCTCTATAGTGGAGACAACCTAAAATATGCCTGAGTATTATTCAATTTTAGGGGTCAAAGAATGTGCAAAGTACTCAATGACGGGTAAGATCCCCTGAATGGGACAACCTAAGACAGGGGCCTTGCATAGTTAATCCAATTTTAAAACAAAAAAAGGGAGAGCTGTTGGGACCTTTTACCTCCCTTGGAACTGTGGCCATTACTGGGTATTGGCTGAGGCGGCCTCATGGGTTAGCATTTCCATATATGTGACCTGGCTAGATTGGCATTCGTGGGCTTTTAGCTCATGTGCGGGCTTTTGACCTTAGTCCCTACTAATGGTTTAATCTGAAATCTACCTAGAACTCTTAGTGAAAGTGACATAACTGCTCCTTATTGGTTCTCACTACTGTCTCTTCTTACTCCTTCCTATCACTATATAACTTTGTCCCTGGTACAATAAAGTTGACATTATTGCACCTTGAAGGTTGATTCATCTCCTCACTTGGTGTGAGTGTGTGGGCCAGGTTGGGTGTCAGGCCAGGTCGCGATACTTACCATCTTGCTCAGCCCAGGAGACACTAGCTGGTCTAGTGCACTTCACTACTTCTCTCGGAGGGCAGTTCCGACAGTTGGTGCTTCGGAGACGACAGATTGGTCTCCCAATTACCCTTGTCATGGGGGGCGACAACGCTAGTCTTAACCTTAACCCTAGCCCTAACCCTAACAATAACCCTAGCCCTACACCTATCCATTACCCTAAACATAAGCCTAATCCAAATGCTAACCCTAGGCCTAACTCTAAACCTATCTCTAAAACTAACCCTAATTATTTCCTAAAACTAACCTGAACACTTACCCTAACACTACACCTAGCTTTAAACCAGACCTTTTCCCGAAACCTAACCCTACAATAGATCTAGACATAAACCTAACCTTAACACTATCACTAAGCATAACCCTAACTGGCATTAGCCAAAGACCTAATTCTCACCCTAAACCTAATACAAACCTAAGCCCTCATACAAACCCTAAACCTACCCTTAATAATTACCTTAACCGTAACTCTAACCCAATCCCTAATTTCAACTCTCGTCCTAATTCTGAACCTAGTATAAACCACATCCCTTTCCCTAACCCTAACCCTAACCCTAATCCTAACACAAACCCTAGCTCTAATCCTAGCCCTAATTTAGTGCTAATTGTAACCCTAAATCTAAACCTACCCCTGAGACTAACTCTAACTCTTGACCTAGACCTATTTCTAGTACTAACTCTATCTTTTACCATAACCCTAACACTAACTGTAACCTATTCTCTAAACCTAGCCAGAGTCCTAACCCTAGATCTAACCATAACTCTAAATATAACCCTAACCCTAAGCCTGAAGCTTACCCTACCACTAGCCCTAACACTATCACTATTTCTAAAACTAGTTCTAAACCTAGCTGTAGATCTAAAATAAAACTGAGCTCTAGCCCTAACCATAACACTGACCTAACTGTAACCTCAGACCTGACATTAGACCTAACCATAATTCTTGTCTTAACCCTAATACAAAACCTAACCCTACAGCTACTCATAACTCTACCTTATTAAAAGTATTATCCCTAACCCTAAAACTAACACTGACCTTGACTCTGACCCTAACACTAATCCTAACATTAGACCTAGCCCTAACCGTAACCCTAAAACTAGCCCTGAACGTAACCCTAGCTCTTAAATTAGCCATAGCCTTACCTTAGCCCTAACGTAATCTAAAACCTATCCCTCATGCTAAACCTAGTACTAGCTTTAACCCTAACCCTAACCATATTGTTACTTCTAACCATAACCCTAGCCCTAACTGTAGCTCTAATCCTATTACCTTAACCCTAACGCTAACCCTAATACTAATCCTAGGCTAACCCTAACTCTATCCATAACCCTAATCCTATTCATTACCCTAAACCTAACATGAACCCTAAACCTAAACATATCCATTATCCTAACCCTAAACATAATTCTAACCTAATTTGAGCCCTAACACTAAACCTTAACGTAAACATACCCTAACCGTGACCCTGACCCCAATAATACCCCTATCTATAAAAGTGACCCTAACATTAAACCTAACCCTTACACTATATATAGCCATAAACCTAACCTTGAAACTATCCCTAACCATAACCCTAGACCTGACATTAGCCCTAGCCCTAATGTTAGTCCTTATGCTAAAAACAAAGAAACAAGGAAACCACAAGCACACTCACACACACACACACACACACAAAAAAAAAAAACATAGTCCTAATCCTGGCCCTAAACCTAGCCTTAATCCGAACCATAACCCTAACACTAGGCCAAACCCTAGTAAACCCTCACAGTAGCACTTAACCTCGAAATAATATCATACCATACCCTAACCCTAATTCTAACCCTATCCCTAAATCATGGCCAAGCCCTAATACTAACCCTAGCTCTAATCCTAGACCTAATTTACCCCTAACCCTAAACCTAATCATATCCCTAGGCCTATGACTAACTCTAACTCTTGCCCTAGCTCTAGCCCTAGTTCTAACGTTATCCCTTACCATGATGCAGGGCTTAGCCCTAACCCTAGCCCAAAACGTAGCCCTAGTACTAAACCTGGATCTAACTCTGACTCTAAATCTAATCCTAAACTTAAACCTAAACCTCACCCTAACACTCGCCCTTATCCTAATGCTAATTTGAAAACTATCTCTAACTATAGCCATAGCATTTAAGCAAAACTGAGCTACAGCTCTAATCCTAAACTTTAACCTAATCCAAACCCTAACATTATACCTAGCCACTACCCTATCCCCAATTCGAGTTGTAAACCTAATGGTACAACTAATAATGACCCTGACTCTGATCCTAAAACTAACTCTTGCTCTAAACATCACCCTAACCCTAAACATAACCCGAACATTAAAACTGCCCTAAGCCTAATCGTAAAACTAGCCATAATTGTAATGCCAGGTCTTACATTAGCAATTGACATAACCCTAACACAAAACCTAGCCTTAATCTGAACCCTAACACTAGCTTTAACCCTAATGCTAACCCTAAACCTAACCCTAACCCTAGCTCTAACCCTATTTTTACCATAAGCCAAACTCTCACCCTAATATTACCCTAATCCTAAACCTAATCTTTAGCCTACACCAAACCCTAACTCTACTAATTGTCATAACCATAGGCTTCATTCTATCTCTTACCCTAACCCAAACCCTAAGTCTACCCATGACCCTTATTCAGAACCTAACACTAACCATAGGTCTAAGCCTGAACCTAACATTAAACCAAACACTAACTCTAGCTCTATTAGAAAACCTATACCTAAACTTAACTCTAATATTAACACTAGACCTGAACTTAATCCTAAATATAGCCATTACTCTAGTCCTAGCCCTAAACAAAAACCATTAGTCTAATGCAATGACTAACAATACCCCTAAAACTAACCCTAGTAAAATTGTGTTACTAACCCTAAATGCAAAGCTAACCTGAACACTGACCCTTACCCTAACACAAACCCTAGCTCTAAACCTTATCCTAACCCAAAACATCCTCCTAACACTAGACGTACCATAACCCTAACCTTAAAACTAAACATAACCATAATTCTAGTTCTTACATTACCCATAGTCTTAACACTAGCCATAAACCTCCCCCAACACCTAGTCCTAAATGTAGCACTAAAACTATCTGTAAGCCTAACCCTAACCTTAGCCCTAGCCCTAACCCTCACACTTGCCTAGCCCTAAACTTTAACTCTTAGCTAAACTCTAACTCTTACCCTAAAAATGTAACCCTAAATGTAACGCTAACACTTGCCCTAATCCTAACTGTAACTATAGCACATTACTTTAAATATATCCCTAACACTAATGCTAAACCTAGCCCTAACTCTAACACTAATTCTAACCATAGCCCTGACTCTAACCCTAAACCTCGGCCTAGCCCTAACCATAAACCCCATCACATCCCCTAAAACTAACACTAACCCTAACAATTAAACTTAACCTAAACCTAACCCTAAAACTAACCCTAGGCCTAACCCTAATCGTATCCTAATCGCAACCTTAACCCAATCCCTAACACTAGCACTAACTCTATCTATTACACATAAGCCTATCCCAAATGCTAACACTAGGCTTAAACCTAACACTATCTCTAAAAGTAACCCTATACATTACTCTATACCTAACCTGAAACCTAAACCTAATTTATTCATTACTCTTACCCTAACCCTAATAATAATTTGAGCTCTAACCCTAAACCTTAACCTAAAGTAAAACCTAACCTGGACTTTGACCCTAATAATACACACAGCACTAAACCTGACCCTTACCCTAAACCTAACTCTTACAATAGACATAGCCATAAACCTAACACTAACCATAACCCTAGACCTGACATTAGTACCAACCCTAATTCTAGCTCATACCCTAACACAAAACCTAGCCCTCATCCAAGCCCCAAACCTAGTCTTAATCCTAATCCAAACCTTCACCCTACCTCTATCCCTAATTTTAACCCGCGACCTAGCCATGAACCTAACTATAATACCCTATCACATCCCCTAAAACTAATACTAACCCTAACAATTAAACAAACAATTAAAACAAATTAAAACAAACTTTAAACCTAGCCTTAACCATAGGCCTAATACTAACACTAAACCTAGTGGTAAACCTAGCCCTAATTTAGCCTTATCCCTAAGCTACCTCTAACCCTAGTCCTAAGACAAACTCACTCTCACCCTAAGTCTATTTCTATTTCTAACCCTTGCCATTACCTCAGCACTAACAATAGCCCTCATCATAGCCATAGCCCTAACTCTAGATCTAAATGTAACTCTAAATATAACCCTAAACTTAAGACTTTACCTCACTCTACCAGTAGCCCTAATACCATTGCTAATCCTAAAACTAGCCCAAAGTCTAGCCCTAGCCCTAAAACAAAACTGAGCCATTGCTCTAACCCAAAACCTTAACCTAAACCAAACCCTAATCCTACAACTAGCCATAACCATAGCTCTAATTTAAGTCCTAGGCCTAAACTAACCATAGCTCTAAATACTACCCTAACACTAAGCTAATGCTAACACAAGACCAGCCCAAATCTCATCCTTAAAACTAACCATGACCATAAACCTAGATCTTACATTGGCCTTAGCCTGAACTCTAGTCTTAACCCTAACACAAAAATAGCCCTAATTCAAGCCATATCACTAGATTTAACCTTAACCCTAACCCTAGTCCTAAACCTAACCCTAACTTTATCCCTAACCATATACCTTACCCTAAGCCAATTTCTATCCATAATGCTAACCCTAGTCCTAATCCTAATCCTTAGCCTAACCCAAACTCTAACCCTGTTACTAGTCCTAACCCTAGCACTTATTCTAGCTCTAAATTTAACCCAAAACATAACACTAACTTTCAACCTTATTCTGACACTAAGAATAATTATAGGTCTCAACCCAAACCTAGCCCAAACCTGAACCCTGAAAAAAGCCTTATAGTAACCTCATACCTAAATGTAACCTTAACACTAGCCCTACACCTAAACCTAATGCTAAATCTAGCGATAACTCTAGCCCTAGACCTAAACAGAATCTTAGTACTAGCCCTAACAATAACCCTTAACTTAAAACAAACACTAACCCTTCCCCTAAACCTCACCTTGTCCTAAATCTGCTTTCACCCTAACCCTAACTCTAACATGAACACTGACCCTGCCTTTAACTGTAAACCTGTCTCTTAACCTGAGCGTAAACAACATCTAAACCTAACATTAGACCGAGCCATAACTCTAACCCTAAAATTAGCCCTAATCATAATCCTACCTCTTATATTACCCATAACCCTAACCCTAGGCCAAAACCTAACAAAAACCTCGATCTTATCCTAGGCCTAAACCTAGCCTTAGGCGTAACCCTAACACAAACTGTAGCCCTAACCCTACCCTAACCCTCGCCTTAGTCCTAAACCTGGCTTAAATCGTAACCCTTATGCTAACCATAAACCTATAACTCTCCCCAAAACTAACCCTAAACCTAGCGCTAATCCTAACCTTAATTCTAATAATAAACCTAGCTCTAAAGATACTCATTACCCTAAACATAACCATAATTCTATTGATAACCCTAGGTCTAATCCTAACCCTAAACCTAACCAGAAAACTAATCTTAGACCTAAACCTAAACCTCACCCTCACCATACACCTAACCCTAGCTCAAACCCTAACCCTTACCATAAACCTAATTATAACTATAAATCTAAACCTCAATTTAACTCTAACCATTAACCTAAACCTACATCTAATCATATTCAGTACCCTAACACTAACACTACCTCTAAAGATGACTGTAGTCCAAATCCTAACCCTAACCTTAACCATACTGTAATCTTAACCCTAGACCTAACCCTAAACATGAACCTCACCCTAGACCAAAACCTAGCTCAAAACCCAACCCTTACACTAAACATAACCCTAAACCTAACCCTAGATCTAACACTATCCCTAACCCTAACTCAAAACTTATTTCTAACCATAACCCTATCCCTAACCCAAGATCTAACCCTATCCATTATCCTAACCATAAACCTTACCCTAATGCTAACTCTAGACCTAACCCTAACCTTATTGCTAACACTAACCTTATCAATTACCCTATACCTAAACTGAACCTAAACAAAAACCTATCATTACCCTAACCCTGAACCTAAAGCTAATTAGAGCCCTAATTCTAAACTCAAACCTCAAACAAATTCTAACCCTGAACCATACCCTAATAATTCCCCTAGCTCTAAACCTGATCTTTACCCTAAACCTAGCACTCAACCTAGCCTTAAAACATTCTAAATCTATCCCCAACCATAACCCTAGACTTGACATTAGCACTAACCCTAATCTTAGACCTAATCTTAACGCAAAGACCAGCCCTTATCCTAGCCCTAAACCTAGCCTTAATCCTAACCCTAACCCTAATCTTAGGCCTAACCCTAGCCCTAATCTTAGCCCTAATTTATGTCTGTCCCTAAACTTAGCCCTAACCCTAGCCTTATGACTAACTCTAACTCTCACCATTTCACCATCCCCAGATCTAACCCAATCCCATACTGGAACAATAATCCTAGCCTTAACCGTAGCCCTATCCTTAGCCCTAGCCCTAACCTAGATCTAACTCTAAATCTAAATTTAACCCTAAGCCTATACCTAAACCTAACACTAGCCTTAACCCTAATGCTAAACCTAAAATTAGCCCTAATTTTAGCACTAGCCCTAAAAAAAAAACCCAGACATAGCCCTAGACATAACCCTTAACCTAAACCAAACCCAAAGCCTAACTCTAAACTTAGCCCTAATTCGAGTTTTAAGCTGAACCCTAAAACTAACGCTGACCCTGAATCTGACCAATACACTAATGCTACCTCTATACATCACCCTAACCCTAAACCTAAACCCAACACTAAACCTTACCCTAACCTTAAACCTAAATGTAGCACTAAATGTAACCCTGATACTTACATGAGCCGTAACTCTAACCCTAGCCCTAACTTAACACAAAACCTAGGCCTAATTGAAGACCTAACCCAAACTTTAACCCTAACACTAACCCTAACGCTAGGCCTAATCATAACTATAATGCTACCCCTAACCCAAGCTCTAACCCTATCTATCGCCAAACTATAACCCTAACACTAATGCTAAACCTAGGCCTAAAAATAACACTATCACTAATCCTAACCCTATCCATTACCCTAAACAAAATCTAAACCCTAAACCTCAACCTATCATTACACTAACCCTATCCTTAATGCTAATTCAACCCCTACATTTAAACCATAACCTATACCAAACCCAGACCAAGGCCCTGACCCTAATAGTACCCCTAGCTCTAAAACTTACCTAAAACTAAACATAACCCTTACACTACCTGTATCCTAAACTAACCCTAAAACTATCTTTAATGATAACCCTAGAACTAATATTAGTCCTAGTCATAATCCTAGCCCTACCACAAAACAAACCCTAGCCCTCATCCTAGCCCTAAAACTAGCCTTAATCATAACCCTAATCCTAACCATAGGCCTAACCCTAATTTTAACACTTCCTATACCTTTAAACCTAGCTACAATGTTAATCCGTACCCTAAATTTAACCCTAACCCTAAACCTAATGCTAAGCCTATGCTGAACAGTAAGCCTAGCCCTAATTTTAGCCTTAATTTGACCCTATCCCTAACCCTAACCCTAACCTTAAGACTAACTCTAACTTTCACACTAGCCCTATCCCTAGTTCTAACCCTACCCCTTACCATAACCCTAACCTTAGCTCTAACCTTAGGCATAAACCTTGCTTTGTCCTTATTTCTAGCCATAAACCTAGATCTATCCCTAACTCTAAATCTAACACTAAATCTAAGCCTAAGCTTAACACAAACCCTAGCCCTAACCCTAATGCAACTCGTAAAACTAGCCCTAACCCTGACCCTAACAGTAAATCAAAACCAAGCAATAGTCCTAATACTAAACCTTAACTTAAAACCAAATCCTAATGCTGCACCTAGACAAAACCCTAGCCCTAATTCGAGTCCTAACATTAACCTTAATACTAACCCTGACTCTGACTCATATCCTAACATTCACTCTAGCTCTAAACACCATCTTAACCTTAAACCAAACGATTACAGTTACCCTAGCCTTAATTTGAGTCCTAACCCTTACCTTAAAACTAACCCTGACCCTGACTATGAATATAACACTAACACTAGCTCTAAATATCACCTTAACCTTAAACCTAATCCTAACACTAGAGGTCAAACCCCTAAGCATAACCCTGAAACTCACCCTAAATGTAACCCTAGTTCTTACATTAGCAATTACTCTAAACCTAGCCCTAATCCTAAAACAAAAACTAGCACTAATCTGAGCTCTAGCTTTAACCATAACTCTAGCCCTAACCCTAGCTCTAACAATATCCCTTACCATAAGCCAAACCCTAACACTAATTCTAATCCTAATTCTAACCCTAATCCTTAACCTTAACCCAAACCCTAATCCTATTACTAGTCCTAACTCTAACCCTCATTCTAATTCTAACCATAACCCAAAACCTAAACTTAACCTTGACCCTTATTCTGACCCTAACACTAATCGTAGGTCTAAACCTGAATCTAACTCCAACAAAATTCTTACACTAGCGCTCCGGGTAAACTTATAAGTAAACCTAAACCTAAAACTAGCCCTAGACCTTAACCTAACCCTAAATCTAGCCATAACTCTAGCCCTAGACCTAAAGAAAAACCTAGACCAAGCCCTAATAATAACCCTTAGCCTACGCCAAACACTAACTCTTCCACTAGACCTAACCCTAGACCTAATTCTGGCTTTAATTATAACAATAATCCTAATCTGAACACTGACCCTGACACTAACACTAACCCTCACTCTAAACATCACCCTAACCCTGAAACTATACGTATTCCTAACATTAACCCTAAATCTAGTTCTTATCAAAACATGTTCTTAATTTAGCCATACCCCTAACCTACTGCAAAACCTAGCCCCAATACAAGCCCAATGCTCTCATTAACTGTAAAGTAACCAAAACACTAACCATACCCCGAACCCTAAGCCTTAGCTTAATCTTAGACTCAATCCTAAGCATAACACTAGCCCTAAACCTAGCTCTAATTCTATCCATTACCCTAAGGACAACCTTAACCCTTATGCTAACCCTAGGCCAAACCCTAATCCTATGCCCATCCCTAACCCCATCCATTACCCTATAAGTAACTTGAACCCTAAACATAAAACTATCATTAACCTATCACTAAATCTAATGCTAATTTGAGCCCTAACCATGAACCATAACCTAACCTAAACCCTAACTCTGACCCTTAATACCCCTAACTCTAAACTTGACCCTAACCATAAACATAACATGTACAATAGGCCTAGTTAAAAACCTAACCCTAAAACTATCTCTAAAGCTAACCCTAGACCTGACAATAACCCTAGCTCTATTCCTGGTACTTACACTAATACAAATCTTAACCCAAATCCTAGACATAATCCTCGCCTTCATCATAACCCTAACCCTAATTCTAACCCTCACGCTATCCCTAAAACTAGGTATAATCGCATTCCTTACTCTAAACCTAACCCTAATCAAAACCCTAACACTAAACCTAGTCCTAAACCAAGGCCTAACTCTAACATTAACACTTGCCCTAATCCCAGATCTAAACCTAGCCTTAATTCTAACCCTAACTCTATACTTTGGCCTAACCCTAACACTAATCCTAGTCCTAATATTAGCCCTAACCCTATTCATAATGCTAACCCTAACCATTATCCTAACCCTATACATAATCATAACGCTAATTTGAGCCCTAACCCTAAACTTTAACCTATCCCTAACACTAAACATAACCCTAGCCCTAGGAATATCTATAACTCTTGTATTAGATCTATAGGGTATTTCTAAACTTTTCCCTTAGCATCACCCTAAATCTAGACCTGATCTTAGCCCTAACACTAGCCCTATCCCTAAAATGAGTCATAGCCCTAATCCTAACCCTTAACCTATACCAAACACTAACCTTACACAAAGCCCTAAACCTATCCCTAACCCTATTCCTAATTGTAGTCCTAACCCTAAACTTAAAACTAACCCTGACCCTGACTATGACCCTAACACTAAACCTAGCTCTAAAATCATTGTAACCGTAAATCTAACCATAACACTAGACCTAGCCTTAACCCTAACCTTATGAATAGCACTAATCATAACCTTACTTTGTACATTAACAAAAGTCTTAACCCTAGCCCTAACCTAACCCAAAACCTAGCCTTAATCAGAGTCCTTATCCTAGCTTTAATCCTTAACTTAAAACTAAACATAATCCCCCAAAAAAGCACTAATACTATACATAACCCTAGCCCTAAACTTAGGTCTAACTCTATCCATTACCTTAATGATAACCCTAACCCTTATGCTAACCCTAGGCCTAACCCTAACCCTATCCATTACACTAAACGACATCTAAAACCTAATCGTAAACCTGTCATTACCCTAACCCTAAATCTAATGCTAATTTTAGCCCTAAACTTAAACCCTAACCTAAACCAAACCCTAACCTTGATTCTGACACTAATAATAACCCTAGTTCTAAAACTGATCCTTACCTTAAACCTAACCCTTACACTAGAACAAGCCATAAACTTAACACTAAATGTATCCCTAATTGTAACACTAGACCTGACATTAGCCATAGACCTAATACTAGCCATAAACGTAATAGAAACACTAGACCTTGCCCTAGCCCTAAACCTGGCCCTAACCCTAATACTAATCTCCGCCAAGCCCTAAATTTTGCTAAAATCCATTTATTTAAACTAAACTGTAACTCTAACCCTAAACCTTAGCCTAAACCTAACACTAACCCTATCCCTATCCCTAACCATAACGCTAAACCTTGACATAAGACAAACTCTAACTCTCACACTAGCTCTATCACTAGTTATAACCCTATTCCTTTTAATAACCCTAACCTTAGCCATAACTGTTGTCCTAACCCTTGCCCTAACCTTAGCCCTAGCACTAACCTTAGATCATCACCTATCTCTAAATCTAATCCTAACCTGAAGCCTAAGCCTAACACAAACACTAGCTCTAAGCCTAACACTAATCCTAAAACTAGCCTAAACCCTTCCCTAGCCTAAAACAAAACTGAGCCATAGCTCTAACACTAATCCTTAAATTAAACAAAACCCTAACCATACACCTACTTCTAACCCTAGATCTAATTCGAGTTTTAAGCCAAAGCCTAAAACGCTGACTCTGACTCTGACACTAGCATTAACCCTAGCTCTAAACCTCACCCTGACCTTAAACCTAACCCTAACACTCAACCTAGCTCTAAACTTAACCTTAAAATTAGTCCTAAGTGTAACTTTAGTACTTACATTAGCTATAACCCTAACCCTAGCACTAAATTAACCCGAACCTAGCCATAATCTGAGCTCTATCCTGAGCTTTAAACCTAATGCAATCCCTAATCACAACCCTAGCCCTAACTCTAGTCTCATCCTATTCATTACCATAAACATAACCCTAATCTTAATGCTAACCCTAGGCCTAAACTCAATGCTATTTCTAATCCTATTTCTATCCATAACCTTAAAGTAACCTGAACCCTAATACTAACCCTATCATTACTCTATCCCTAAACCTAATGCTAATTCGATCCCTAACTTTAGACCTTAACCTATCCCTAACCTTAACCCAGACCTTGGGCATAATAATACCCCTAGCCATAAACCTGACCCTACCCCTAAACTTAATGCTTACACTAGACATAGCCATAATCCTGAACATAAAGTTATCTTTAAACATAATTCTAGACCTAAAATTAGCCATACACCAAATCCTAGCCCTAACCCTAAAACATATACTAGCCCTAATCCTAGCCTTAATCATAAACCTAATTGTAACCAAAGCCCTAACCCTAATTCTAAATATCACCCTACCACAAAACCTAGCTATAACATCACCCCTTACCTTAAACTTAATACTAACTCAAACCCTACTCTATATTTAAGCTGAACACTAAACATAGCCCTAATCCTAGCCCTAATTTATCTATTTCCCTACCCAAGCCCTAAGACTGACTCTAACTTACACTAGCCCTATCCCTAGTTCTAACCCTATTACATACTACAATCTAACCCTCGCCCTAACCCTTGTCCTATCCTCAGTCCTAACCCTGAAGCTAGATCTAATCCTAAATCTAACTCTAACCCTAAACCTTAGCTTAAGCCTAACACTAACACTTTCCATAACCCTAATGCTAATCATAAAATTAGCACTAACCCTAACCCTAGCAGTAAAACAAAACTAAGCATTAGCTCTAACCCTAAACTTTAACTTAAATCATCCTAACACTACATCTAGAACTAGCCATACTTCTAATTTGACTCCTAAACCCAACCATAAGAATAACCGAGACACTGACACATATCCTAACACTCACACTAGCTCTAAACACCATCCTAATATTAAAAAAAAAAACCTACCAGTAACCATATCCCTAATTCAAGTCCTAACCCTAACCCTGACTCTCATTGATATCCTAACACTAACCCTAGCTCTAAATATCACTCTAACCTTAAACCTAACCTTAACACTAGACCTACCATAACTTTAACCCTAAAACTAACCCTAATTGTAACCGTAGTTCTAATATTAGCAATTGCTGTAACACTAACCCTAAACCTAACACAAAAACAAGCCCTAACCCAAGCTCTAAACCCAGCTTTAACCCTATTCCTAACTATAACCCTAACCCTAGCTCTAAACTTATCCCTTACCCTAAGAAAACCCCTAATCCTAATGGTAACCCTAGACCTATTCCTAATCCTTAGGCTAACCAAAATCCTAAGCAAATTAATAGTTCTTACCATAGCCCTCATTCAAGCTCTAATCATATCCCAAACTCTAATGCTAACCCTGACCCTTATTCTGACCCTAACACTAAACTTAGGTCTAAACCTGACCCTAACCCTGGACCAACTCAAACACTGGCACCACGGATAAACTTATTCCTATATCTAACTCTAAAATTAGCTTTAGTCCTAAATCTAATCCTAAATCTAGCCTTAACTCTAGCCCTAGACCTTAACAAAAACCTACTCCTAGCCCTAACAATAGCCCTTACCTTACCCCAAACACTACCCCTACACCTAGACCTAAACCTAGTCCTAATTCTGGATATAACCCTAACTCTAACTCTAAGCCGATCACTGACAAGCATTTAACAGTAAATCTTCCCCTAAATCTGACTCTAACCGAAAATAGAAACCTAATACTAGACATATCCATAACCCTAACCCTAAAACTAGCCCTACTCATAACCCTAGTCCTTACATTATCCATTGCCCTAAACCTAGACCTAAACCTAACACAAACCTTAAGCTAATCCTAGGCCTTAACCTAGCCGTAAGCATAACCCTTACCCTAAACCTAGCCTTAATCCTAACTTAACCCTATCCTTAGTCCCAAACCAATCTCAAAGCCTAATCCTTACCATAAACATAAACCTAGAAATATCTATAAATCTAACCTTAACCCTAGCCCTAATCCTAACCTTGACCCTCACTCTAACTGTGGTCTAAACCTACTGAATATCCTAAACATAACCCTGAACCTATTGGTAACTCTAGCCTTAACCATAACCATAACTCTAACCCTAACCAGAAAGCTAAACTTAGACCTAACACTAGCTATAAACCTAACCCTGGCTCAAAAACTAAACATTATCATACACCTAAACATAACCAAAGCCCTAACCTTAACCCTAAACTTAAATCTAACCCTAAACCTAAACCTAAACCTAAATCTAACCTTATCCATTACACAAAACCTAACCCTAATTATAATCCTAGCCCTAACCCTAACTCTAACCCTAAAACTACGATAATTATATCCCTAGACATAACTTTTAACCTAACCCTTGCTCTAGCCCTACCCATAGCTCATAACCTAAACTTTATGCTAAACATAACCCTAAACATAATCCTATTTCTAACCCTCACCCTAACTAAAACTCAAGACCTAATCCTAACCGTAACCCTAGCCCTAAACAAAACTAACTCTATCCATTTCGCTAAAAATAAACCTTACCCTAATGCTAACACTAGGCATATATCTAACCCTATCATTAACCCCAACCCTATCAATTATTCTAAACCTAACCTGAAACCTAGACCTCACCCTATTATTACAATGGCCCCAACCCTAATGCTAATTCGAGCACTAACCTTAAACTCAAACCTATTCAAAACCCTAACCCTGAGAATGACCCTAACAATTCCCCTAGCTCTAAACCTGAAACTTACCCTAAAACTAACACTTACACTAGACCTAGACAAAAAATATGAGCTTGAAAATAACCCTAGACCTGACATTAGCCTTAGACATAATCCTAGCCATAACCCTAAAACAAACCCTAGCTCTTATCTTAGCCCTAAACAAAGCCTTAATCATAAACCAAACCCTATACCTGGGCCTAAACTTAACACTAACCCTAGCCCTAATCTTAGCCCTATTTTAGCTGTATCCCTAACCATAATCCTAACCTAGCCCTAAGACTAAGTCTAACTCTCACCCTTGCCCTAAAACTAGTTCTAAACCTATCCCTTACTGGAACCCTAATCCTAGCTCTAACCCTAGGCCTAACCCTAACCCTAGACCTTTTCTTAGCCCTAGCCCTAGCCCTAGATCTAACCTTAAATCTAAATCTAACCCTAACCATAAGCCTAAATCTAAACCTAACACTCGGTCTAACCCTAACCCCAATGCTAATCCTTAATCTAGTCCTAACTCTACCCCTAGCTCTAATACAAAACAAAGCCATAGCCCTAACCCTGACCCTTAACCTAAATCAAAACTTAACCCTACCCCTTTCCCCAACCTTAGCCCTAATTTGAGTTTTAATTCAAAAACTAAAACTAACCCTGAACCTTACCTAACCCTAAACTTAGCTCAAAACATCACTCTAACCCAAACCCTTAATCAAACACTAGAATTAGCCCTAATGCTAACCATAAAACTAGCCTTATTCATAACCCTAGTACTTATATTAGATGTAACCCTAACCCTAGCCTTAACTTAACTCAAAATCTAGCCCGAATCTCTGCCCAAATCCTAGTTTTAATCCTAACCCTAAGCTTAACCCTAACACTAGCACTAATTGTCACCATAACTCTAGCCATAAGCTTAGCTCTAACTCTAACCATTATCCTAAACATAACCCTAGCTCTAACCCGATCCACTACCCTAACCATAACCCAAACACTAATGCTAACCCTAGGCTTAAAACTAACCCTATCCCACTCATAACCAAATCCATTAGCCTAAACCTAACCTGAAACCTAAACCTAACCCTACCCTATCATTACCCTAGTTTTAAACCTAATGCTAATTCGAGCCCTAACTTAAAACCTTAGCCTATCCCAAACACTAATAATGACCCTGACCCTCATAATACCCTTAGCTCTAAACCTGACTCTAACCTTAAACCTACCATTACACTAGCTGTAGCTATGAACCTAACCCTAAAACTATACTTAACCATAATGCTTGGTTTGAAATTAGCCCTAGCCCTAACCTAAACCATCAGCCAAGTTTTAACCCTAATTCTAACCCTTGCCATAGCCCTACACCTAGCTATAATCTCATCCTGTACCCTAAACCTAACAATAACCCTTAACCTACTACTAACCAATCACCCTAACACTAGGCCTAAAATAATACTAAGCCTAGATCTAATCTTAGCCTTAATTTAGTCGTATCCAAACCCTAACCTAAGCCCAAAGACTAACTCTTGCCCTAGCCCTATCCCTAGTTTTATCCTTAGTCCTACCTGCAATCCTAAGTCTAAATATAAACCTAACTCTAAATTTAACCAAAACCATAAGCCTAAACCAAACACTAACATGTACCTAACAATAATGCTAATCCTTAAATTTGAACTACCCCTAGCCCTAGTCATAAAACAAAACAAAACCATAGCTCTAACACTAACCTTTATTCTAAACCAAACTAAAACCCTACAATTAGCTCTAACACTAACTCTAAAACTAACCCTGAACCTGACGCTGACCCTAACATTAATTCTAGCTCTAAACATTACCCTAACCTTAAATTAAGCCTAGCACTAGACCTAGCTTTAACCCTAACCATAAAACTTACCTAATCATAACCCTAGTTGATACATTAGTCATTGTTATAACCCTACCCCTAACCTTAACACAAATCTTACAAATAATCTAAGCTCTTACCCTAGATTTAACCCAAATCATAACACTCACACTAGCCATAATCCTAGCCCTAGCCCTAACCCTAGCTATTACCCTTTCCCTTACCCAAAGCCAAACCCTAACCCAAATGCTAACCCTAGTGATAACCCTAATCCTTAGCCCAAATTATAATCTAACCATATTACTAGTCCTAACCGTAGCCCTAATTATAGCTCTAACCCTAACCATGACACTTATTCTGACCCTAACACTATCCCTGGGTCTAAAACTGAACTTATCCCTAAACCAAACGCTAACAATAGCCCTACCAGTAACGCCTATATCTATACTTAACCCTAACACTAGCCCTAGAACTAAAGCTAATCCTAAAAATAGCTATAACTCTAGGCATAGACCTAAACAAATACCTAGCCATAGCCCTCACAATAACCCTTAACCTAAACAAAACACTAACCCTATGCCTACACCTAAACCTAGTTCTAATTCTGGCTATAACTCTAAACCTAATCCTATCCCGAACACTGACCCTTACCCTAACACAAAACCTAGCTTGAAACCTTAACCTAACCCAAAACCTAGACTTAAAACTAGACCTAGCCATAATCCTAACTCTAAAACTAGCCCTAAACCTAACACTAGCTCTTAATTACCAATAGTTCTAACTCCACCCCTAAATCTACCATAAAACCTAGCAGTAATCCTAGGCCTAAACTTAGTCCTAAGCATAACCCTAACCCTAATCATAGCCCTAACCCAACCCATGCTTTAGACCTCACCCTTGCTCAAGAAAAACCCTTTCACTAAAAATAACACTAGCCCCATCCTAAACCCTAACCCTAATCCTAGCTCTAATCCTAAATTTAATTTTACGCCAAACTTTAGCTCTAACCCTATTCATTACCCTTACAGTAACCCTAATTATAAGCCTATCCCTAACACTAAAACTAACTTTAAACATAAATGTAATCCTAGACCTAACCTGATACCTATCACTTGCAATAGACCTAACCTTAACTGAAATATTAAGCATTACACTAAACCTAATCCTAACACTATCCCTAACCCATAGCCCAAAAATAACACTAACCCTACCTCTAATATTGTCCACTACCCTAAGCTTAACCCTAACCCTAATTAAAACCCTCGTCATAACCCTAACCTTAAACCAAACCATAAACTTAAACATAACCCTAGACCTAAATTTAAACCTAACCCTTGCCCTAGCTCTAACCCTAGCTCAAGCACTAACCTTTACTCTAACCTAAGAATAATCCTAGCCCTAACCCTAACACTTACCCTAACCATAATAATTACCTTAAACCACACCCTAGCCCTAACCCTAAACCTAACAATAACCCTAATCCTAATCTTAATCCAAACCATAACCTGGCCCTAACACAAGCTCTAAACTTATCCATTACACTAAACATAACCCACTCATTCTAGACCTTAAGCTAGCTATAACACCACCCATTCCCCTAAACTTAACCTTGACACCAATGCTAACCCTAAAGCAAGCCCTACCCCTAGGCCTAATCCTAACACTAACCCTAGCCCTAATCCTAGCCCTAATTTAGGTATAACCCTAACCCTAACCTAAGCCTGGTACCAAGTCTAAAACTAACTCTCTTACCAGTCATATCCCTAGTTCTAACCCTATCTCTTCCGGAACCTTAACCTAGAACTAACCCCAGTAGTATATCTAACCTTAAATCTAAATAGAATCCTAGCCCTAAACCTAAACCTCTTCCTAACACCAGCTATAACTCTAAAACTAATCCAAAATCTAGCCCTAACGCTAGCCCGAGCCCTAAAACAAAACTAAGCCATAGCCCTAACCCTAAACCTTAACTTAAACCAAACCCTAACTCTACAACTAGCCCTAAGTTTGGCCCTAATTCGAGTCCTAAGCCTAACCCTAAAACCTTACCATGACTCTGACCCTAACACTAAAAATAGCCCTACACATTGCCCTCACCATAAACCTATGCTTTGCGTGCTTAAGCATAGGGATACATTCACAAGGAACAAATCAGAGAGTGTCCACAGAGAACTGATTGAGTGTGTGAAAATTTAAGCAGCTAACACCAACCCTGTTTATTATCCAGCTCCATTTCCAATAACACATTTAAGTCAAGATGAACTGAAACCTTAAAACACAAACTCTTCCTGACAGCGAACCATGAACTCAGAAGCCCCAAACATGGTGAATATAGTAAGGAAAGGTTAAAGATGAATTCTGCCTGGTATCAAAGAAATGTGAACAAAACTAACTCTAACTGCAACACTAATTCAAACCCTAGCCCTAAACCTAACCCTAAACCTAATCCTAACCTGTTTAGAGAACCTTTGATCATAGAAGTTCCAAACGTGGGGTTCCTAGTAGGGAAAGGTAAAAGATGAATCAAACCCAGTATCAAAAATAATCTGACAAAATAATTTGGGCAGGTGTTTCAGCACATTCCTATTTCCACTGTGCTCTAAAGTGCTCTTGCATAATGTTCTTTACATTGCCATAGCTTTGGAAAACTTTCACTAAGAAGAAACTAGAAAGTGCCCACAGAGAACTGATTGAGTGTGTGAAATTTCAAGCAGCCAGCACCAACCCTGTTTGATTACCAGCTCCATTTCATTTACTCATATAAGACAACTTGAAGTGAAACTTTAAAATACAAACTGTTCCTGACAATGAACAATTGAAATTAGAAGGCCCAAAACTGGGGAACATAAAAAGGCAAGGTAAAAGAGAAATCCTGCCCAGTATAAAAAAAATTTTAACAAAACTAACTCTAAGCCTAACACTAGTTCTAACTCTAGTCCTAGCTCTAACACTAACCCTAAGCCTATTCTGTTTATAGAGCTTTGATCATAAAAGTACCAAACTTGGGAACCCAGTGCAGCAAGCTAGCTGATGAATTCTGTGCAGTATCAAACAAATATGACCAAAGAATTGGGGGGAGGTAGATCAGGAAATTTATATTTCCTTGATTTCTCATAAAGTACTCTTGTATAAAGTAGTGTTTGCATGCTTGTGCTTAGAGCTCCTTTCACAAGTAAGAAACCACAGAGTGACCACAGAGAACAGATTGAGTGTGTGAAGTTTCAAGCAGCTAGCAGAAACACTGTTTGATTTCTAGCTCCATTTCCATTTACCTGTAAAGGTTCAAATGAAGTGAAACCTTAAAACTCAAACTGTTCCTGACAGTGAACCTTGAAACAATGAAGGCCCCAAACTGATGAACATAGTTAGGCTAGGTAAAAGATGACTTCTGCCCAATATCAAAGAAATTTGAACAAAACTAACTCTAAACCTAACACTCTAAAACTAGCCCTAACCCTAACCCTAAAACTAACCTTAATCTGTTTAGAGAACCTTTGATTATAGAAGTTCCAAACTTGTGGAGACTAGTGGGACAAGCTAACAGATGAATCTTATGCAGTATCAAAGATATCTGAGCAAATGACTGGGAAAGGTAGTTCAGTACATGCATATTTTCCTGTTGTCTCCTAAAGTGCTTTCAGATAAAGGTTTTTTTTTTTTTTGCATGTTTCAGCTTTGGGATACTTTCACAAAAAAGAAAAGAGAGTACCAACAGGAAATTAATTGAGTATGTAAAGTTTCAAGCAGCTAGCACCAACACTGTTTGATTTCAAGCTCCATTTCCATATACCCATAGAGATCAAAATGAAGTGAACCTTTAAAATGTACAGTGTTCCTCACAGTGAACACTTAGACTGAGAATGTCCAAAACTGAGGAACTTAACAAGGGTAAGGAAGAGATGAATACTCGCCAGTATCAAATATATTTGAACAAATCTAACTGTAAGTCTACTGCTAGATTTGACTCTATCCCCAACACTAATGCTAAGCTGTTTAGAGAACCTGTGATCATAGAAGTCCCCAAATTGGGGATCCTAGTGGGGAAAGCTAGAAGGTGAATCCTGCACAGTATCAAAAAAATATGACCAAATAATTGGGGAAGGTATTTCAATATATTTATATTTCCCTCTTTTCTCCTAAAGTGCTCTCAGATAGACTTGCTTTGCCAGCTTTAGCTTAGAACTACATTCACAAGGAACAAATAAGAGAGTGCCCACAGAGAACTAATTAAGTGTGTGAAGTTTGACAAAGCTAGTACCAACCCTGTTTGATTTCTAGCTTCAATTTCATTTAGGTCAAAATGAAGTGAAACCTTAAAATTGAACTGTTCCTGAAAGTGACCCATTGAATCTTGAAGGCCCAAACTTGGGGAGCCTACTAAGGCAAGGTCAAGGATGAATCCTGTACAGTATCAAAGTAATCTGACCAAAAAATTCTTAGCTCTTTCAGTACATGTGTATTCTACTTGCTCCTAAAGCGCTCAGAGATAAAGCTTTTTCTTTCTACTTCAGCTTATGGCTACTTCCACAGGAAATAAACTAGAGAATCCTCACTGAGAACTGATTGTGTTATGATTCAAGCAGCTATCCCGAACCCTGTTTGATTTCCAACTTCATTTCCATTCACCCCTATAGGGCAAAAAGAAGAGAAACATGAAAATTGAAACTATTCCTTAAAGCAAACCCTTTATGTAGGAGGCCCAAACATTTGGAGTATAGTCAAAACGGAAAAAAGATGAATCTTGCACAGTATCGTAGATATTTGAAAACAAAACTAACTTGAAACCTAACACTAGGTCTAAACCTAGGCCTAACACTAAACCTAACACTAACCTTAGCCTGTTTAGAGTCCCTTTGATCCTAGAATTCCCACACGTGTGGTGCCACATAGGGCAGGCCAACAGATGAATCTCTCACAGTATCAAATAAATCTGACCAAGTAATTTGGGGAGGTAGTTCAGCACATGTGTATTTCCCTGTTTTCTCCTAAAGTACTCTCACATAAGGTTGCTTTGGATGCTTTTACTTAGGGCTACTTTCACAAAAAATAAACCATAAAATGCCCATAGAGAACTGATTGAGTGTGTGAGGTTTGAAGTAGCAAGCACAAACCCTGTTTGATTTCCAGTTCCATTTCCATTTACCCACATAGGTAAAAATGAAATGAAAACTTAAAATACCAAATGTCCAAGACAGCTAAACCTTGATCCAAGAGGCCTGAACCTAGGGAATATAGTAAGAATATGTAAAAGCTGAATCCTGCCCAGTATCAAAGAAATTTGAAAAAAACAAACTAAATCTAACAAAACACTAGCTGTAAACCTAGCCAAAACCTAATGCTAAACCTAACCTAACCTGTTTAGAGAACTGTTGATCATAGTAGTCCCAAAATAAAGGAGCCTAGTGGGGCAAGCTAACAGATAAATCCTGTGCAGTATGAAAGAAATCTGACCAAGTAATGGGGGGGGGGGTATTTCAGTACATTCATATTTTTCTGTTTTCTCCTAATGTGTTCTAGGTTAAATTATTTTTTTCATGCTGCAGTTTATGGTACTCTCACAAGGAACAAACAAGAGAGTGCCCACAGAGAGCTGATTGAGTGTGTGAAGTTTCAAGCAGCTAGTACTAACCCTGTTTGATTTACAGCTCCATTTTCATTCACATCTGTAGACCATAATAAAGTGAAACCTAAAAATTCAAACTGTTCCTGTCAGTCAGCCAGCAAACCTTGAAGGACCAAACTTGGGTATCCTACTAAGGCTAGGAAAAGTTTGAATCCTCTACAGTATCAAAGCAATCAAGAAATAAAAAAGTTGAAGCTTGCTCCTAAAGTGCTCACATATAAAGCTGTTTCTTTCTACTTCAGCTTTGGGCTACTTCCACAAGAAACAAATGAAAGAATGCGCACTGAGAACTGATTGAGTGTGTGAGGTTTCAAGCAGCTAGCACAAACCTTGTTTGAGTCCCAGCTCCATTTCCATTCACCGCTATAAGGCAAAATGAAATAAAACATGAAAATTAAAACTGCTCCTGAGAGAAACACCTTTTACTTAGGAGGCCCAAACATGAGGAGTATACAAAGAATAGGAAAAAGATAAATCTTTCCCAGTATCAAAAAAAAAGTTAAAGAAAACTAACTCTAACACTAGCTCTAACCCTTGCCCTAACTGTACCCATAACTGTAACCCTAACTTTTAAGAGAACCTTTGATCATAAAAATTTCAAACTTGGGGAGACTAATGGGGAAAGCTTACAGATAAATTCTTCACAGTATCAAAAAAATTTGACAATAGAATTGAAGGGGGGTTATTTCACTACATGCATATTGCCCTGTTTCCTCCTAAAGTGATCTTGGATAAATTTGTTTTGCATGCTTCATCTTACAACTACTTTCACAAGAAAGGAACGAGAGAGAGCCCAAAGACAACTGATTGAGTATGTGAAGTTTCAACCAGCTAGCACCAATCCTCTGATTTCTACCTCCATTTGCATTTACCCATATAGGTCAAAATGAAGTGACACATTAAAAACAAACTGTTCCTGACAGTGAACCATTAAACAAAGAAGGCCCAAAACTGGGGCTTATAATAAGGCTAGGTAAAAGATGCATCCTTCCCAGTATTAAAGAAATTTGAACAAAACAAACTCTAACCTTAACACTTTCTCTAAAGCTAGGCCTAACCCTAATCCTAAAACTAACACTAACCTGTTTAGAAAATCATTTATCCTAGATGTCCCAAATGTGGGGAGCTTATTGGGGCAAGCTAATAGATGAATCCTGTGCAGCATATAATAAATCTGACCAAATAATTGGGAGATATAGTTCAGTACATGCCTATTTTGTTGTTTTCCCCTAAAGTACTCTCAGAAAAATTTGCTTTGCATGCTTCAACTTAAGGTTACATTCACAAGGAAAAAACCAGAGAGTGCACATAGAGAAATGATTGAGTGTGAGATGTTTCAATCAGCTATCACCAACCCTCTTTGATTTCTAGCTCCATTTTCCTTTACCATACAGGTCAAAAATGAAGTGAAACCTCAAAATACAAACTGTTACTGTCAGCAAACCATTGAACTTAGAAGGTCCAAACCTGGGGAAAAGAATAAGGCTAGGTAAAAGATGAATTCTGCCCAGGATCAAGAAAATTTGAACAAAACTAACTCTAAACCTAACACTAGGTCTAAACCTAGCCTTAACCCTAACAATAACCTTAACCCTAACATGTTTAAATAAACTTTGATCATAGAAGTGCCAAAGTTGTGAAGCCTAGTGGGGCAAGCTAAGAGATGAAAAATGCACAGTATCAATGAAATCTGACCAAATAATTATTGGAGGTAGTTCATTGCATGCTTATTTTCCTGTTGTCTCTTAAAGGGCTCTCAGATAAAGTTGTTTTTGCATGCTTCTCTTTTGGCTTATACTCACTAGAAAGAAAGCAGAGAGTGCTCGCAGAGAACTAATTGAGTGTGTGACTTATCAAGCAGCTAGGACCAACCCTGTTTGATTTCCAGCTTCATTGTTATTCACACCTATAGGCCATAACAAAGTGACACATAAAAATTCAAACTGTTCCTGACAATGAACTGTTGAACTTAAAGGCCCCAATCTGGGGATCCTATTAGGGCTAGGTAAAGGATGAATCCCGTTAAGTATCAAAGTAACTTGACCAAAAAATATATAAGGTTGCTCGTAAAGCACTCAGATGAAGCTATTTCTTTCTATTTCAGCATAGGGCTACTTCCACAAAAACCAAACCAGAAAATGCACACTGAGAACTGATGGAGTGTATGAAGTTTCAAGCAAACTTTCAACCCAACTCTGTTTGATTTCAAGCTCTATTTCCATTTACCCATATAGGTCAAAATAAAGTGAAACCTTAAAATAAAAACTATTCCTGAGAGCAAACCACTGAACCCAGAAGGCCCAAACCTAGGAAAAATAGTAAGACTAAGGAAAAGTTGAATCCAGCCCAGAATCAAGAAATTTGAACAAAAAATATATAATATAGTATAATATAGAGGTAGTGCATAGGCCCGCCTCACCCCCCCCTTTATTTTCTTTTATTTTCATTCTCCCTCTCTTTCTTTCTTTCCTTGTTATTTTTTCTTTTTTTCTTGCTCCCTCTATCCCACTTTCATCTTCCTAAATTTTACTATTTATACATAGGGTAATTTTATGAATACAGATAAGGAATTTGAATTTATATGTTCTTCTATAAATTACCTCTGTCTATTCATTACAGTTCTCCTCCAATTTGCTAAAACTGATTAATCTCATACCCTCATTCCTTTCTCCTCAACATAGCATCCTACCCCTGACCATCAGTTCTGTATTTACCACCAGAAATTGTATGCCTTTTATGAAACTAATGACTATATTCTAAATAATAATTGAAGTCAACATCTGTAGACATAGAATCTAAATATAAATGTATTTATAAAATGGTTAGTCTTAGGCTTTGGGTTAGGGTTAGAATTAGAGTTAGGATTTGATCTATTGTTAGGGTTAGGACTAAGAATAGGACAAGGGTTATGACTAGGTTTAAGGCTAGGGTTATGGTTATGGTAAGGAATAGGGTTAGAACTAGTGATAGGGCTAGTGTGAAAGTTAGAGATAGTCTTTGGTCAAGGGCTAGGATTATGGTTAGGGATAGGGATAAATTAGGGCTAGGGTTAGTGTTAGGTTTAGAGCTCAGGTTATGGTTAGTGTTAGGGTTACATGTAGGGTAAGGAAGTGGGTTATATCTAGGTTGAAGGCTAGGGAAAGAGTTAGTATTAGGGTTAGGGCTAGGGTTAGGGTTAGGCTAGGCTTAGGGCTAGAATGAAGGCTAGTATTTGTATGAGGATTAGGGCTAGTATTAGGGCTAGGGCTAATGCCAGGTCTAGGTTTACACTTATGGATAGATTTATTGTTAGGTTTATGGCTTGGTCCAGTGTAAGGGTTAGGTTTAGGGTAAGGGTCAGGTTTAGAGCTAGGGTTATTATTAGGGTCAGGTTCAAGTTAGGATTTGCTTTAGTTTAGAGGTAATGTTTAGGGCTTTAATTAGCATTAGGTTTAGGTTTAGGGTTAATGACAGGGTTAAATTTAGGGTTTAGAAGTGGTTTAGTGTAATGGATAGGGTTAAGATTAGGTCTAATGTTTAGCATAAGGGTTAGGGTTATCATCAGGGTAGTGGATAAGATAAGACCTAAGATTAGGGCTAGGGATACGTATAGGATTAGGGCTTTTGTTTGGGTTAGGGTTAGGTTTAAGATTAGGGTTAAAACTAGGTTTTGGAGTCGAACTAAGGCTAGATTTTGGGTTAGGTTAGGAATAGAGTTAAGGCTAAGGGTAATGTATGAAGTAGGGTTATGATTAGTGCTAGTTAAGGGTCAGGGTTAGGGCTAGGTCTAGCGTTAGGGTAAGGTTTTTGGTTATGACAATATTTGGAGTTAGTGTTAGGGTCAGAGTCAATGTCCTTATTACTTTTCAGGTTAGACTTAGGACTAAAATTAGAGATAGGTGTAGGCCTACGTGTAAGTTTAGGGTTTGGTTTAGGTTAAGATTTAGGATTAGGGCTATGCCTTGTTTTTTTTTTTGGGGGGGGGTGGCTAGGGATATGTTTAGGGCTTGCTTTAGGATTATTGTTAAGGTTAGAGCTAGTTTTAGTGTGAGGTTTAGGATTTGGTTTTGGGTTAGATTTATAGTTAAATTTAGATCTAGGGATTGAGTTAGGGCTAAGGATAGGTCTAGGTTTAGGGCTAAGTTTAGGGCTAGGCTTAGGATGATGGTAAGGGATTGGGTTAGAACTTGGTAAAGGGAAAGGGCAAAAGTTAGATTTAGTCTTAGGTCAAGAGTTAGGCTTAGGATTAGGCCTAGATTTTGCGCTAGGGTTTGTGTTAGGTTTAGGGTAAGGGTTGGGATTATAGTTAGTTTTGTGGCTAGGGTGAGGTTTAGGATTAGGGTTAGTGTTAGGTTTATGATTAAGGTTAAGTTCATGGCTAGGATGTGGGCTAAGGTTTGTGTTTGGGTTAGGACTAGGATTAGAGATAGGTCAAAATTCAGGTGTTCCAGTTAGGAATAGTTTAGGGTTAGGGTTATAGCTAGGTCTATTTTAAGGGTTAGGTTTATGGTTAGTGTAGTGCTAGGGGTATTATTAGAGTTAGGGTCAGGTTTAGGGTTTTTGTTAGGTTAAGGTTTAGGTTTAGGTCTCGAATTAGCATTATTGTTAAGGATAGGGTAATGATGCTTTTAGGCTTAGGGTTCAGATTAAGTGTAGGGTAATGGATAGGGTTAGGATTAGGGATAGGATTAGGGTTTGGCCTAGAGTTAGCATAAGGGTTTGGGTTATTATTAGAATAATGGATAGGTTAGAGTTAGGGTTAGCGCTAGGTTTATGCTAAGGATTAGGTCTAGGGTTTGGCGTATGTTTAGGGTTAGGACTATGGTTAGGATTAGGATTAGTTTTAGAGTTAAAGCTAGGATAGGCCTTGGATTTGGGCTAGGTTTTGCCTTAGGTTAGGGCTAAAGCTAATGTAAGAACTTGTTATGATTCAGGCTAGTTTTAGGGATAGTGTTAGGGCTAGTTTTATGGTTAAGTTTAGAGTTGGGGTGGTGTTTAGACCTATGGTTAATGTTAGTGTCAGGGTCAGTGTTTAGGTTAGGGTTATGGTTAGAATTAAAGGTCTAGCATTAGGTCTACGGGAAGAGTTAGTGTTTGGCATAGGCTAAGGGTTATTGTAAGGGCTATGTCTAGGTTTTTCTTTAGGTCTAGGGTTTGAGTTATGGCTAGATTTAGGAATAGGTTTACTTCTAGGGCTAGTGTTAGTGTTAGGTTTAGGTATACAGTTACTGGAAGAGTTACAGTTAGAGTTCAGTTTACGGTTAGGTTCAGGTTTAGACTTACAATTAGTTTTAGAGTCAGAATAAGGGTCAGGGTCAAGGTTAGGTTTTGGGTTATTGTTAGAGCTAGAAAGACGGCTAGGGTTAGGACTAGTAGGCTAAGGGTTTGTGTTAGGTTAAGGATTAGGGTTAGCTTTAGTGTTAGGGTTTGGCTTAGGTTAAGGGATAAGGTTAGAGCTAGGGTTAGGGCTAGGGTTAGTTCAAGTATTAGGGTAAAAGCTAGGTTTAGGGCTTGTTTTAGGGCTAGTTTATTGTGTTAGGATTAGGTCTATGTTTAGAGAAGTGGCTAATGTAAGAATTAAGGTTACAATTAGGGTTAATTTATGGATTTTCATTAGGTGTTAAACCTCTAGTGTTAATTAGTTTTAAGGTTAGGGTGATATTTAGAGCTAGTCTTAGTGTTAATAGTCAGGATCAGGGTTAGGTTTAGGGTTAGGGTTAGGTCTCAAAATAAGGCTAGGTTTACTGTAAGAGTTTGGTTTAAAGTTAGGATGGTGTTCAGAGCTGGGGTGAGTGTTAGGATATGAGTCAGAGTCAGGATTAGTATTAAAGTTAAGGTTAGGACTCAAATTAGGGCTAAGTGTAGTTCTAGGGTTTGGTTTAAGCTAAGGTTTACTTAACTTAAATTCGGGGTTTTTTTTTTACTGCTAGGGTTAGGGTTAGGGCTAGTTCCATAATTAGTGTTAGGGTTAGTGCTAGTGTTAATGTTAGGCTTAGGCTTAGGGTTAGTGCTAGAGTTAGAGTTAGAGTTAGATCTAGGGTTAGGATTAGGAATAAGATTTAGGCAAGGGTTATGACTAGTTGTATGGCTATGTTTAGGGCTACGGTTAGGGTTAAGTGAAGTATATAGGGTTAGAACTAGGGATAGGGCTAGTGTTAGAGAGTTAGTTTTAGGGAAATGGTTAGCATTAGAATTAGAGATAGGGTTAACTTAGGCCTAGAATTAGGGCTAGGGTTAGTGTTCAGTTTAGGTATAGCATTAAGGCTAGTGTTAGGAGTAACTTTAGGGTAAGAGATGGTGTTACAGCTATGTTTAGTGGGAGGGTGAGGGTTGGAATTAGGTTAGGGCTTTTGTTAGGTTTTTGATTAGGGATAAGTTTAGCGCTAGGATAAGGGCTAGGGTGTGTTTTAAGTTTAGAGCTAGGATTAGGACTAGGGCTAATATCAGGTCTTGGGTTACAGTTAAAGATAGTTTTAGTGTTAGATTTATGGCTACATGTAGTGTAAGGGTTAGTTTAAGGTTTAGGAGCAGGTTTAGAGCTACAAGTATTTTCACAGTCAGGTTTTGGGTTAGGGTTTCATATATGTTAAGTTTTAACATTAGAACTCAAATTATCATTAGGGTTAGTGTTAGGTTAATGATAGGGTGATGTTTAAGGTCTAGGTTTGGATTAGGATAATGGATAGGGTTAGGATTAGGGATAGGGTTAGGTTTAGGACTAGGTTTAGCATTTGCGTTAGGATTATGTTTATGGCAATGGATAGGGTTAGAGCTACAGTTAGGTCTAGGATTATGTTTATGATTAGGGCTAGGGTTAGGGTTAGGATTAGGGTTAAATCTGGGGTTAGGGATCAGATTAGGGCTAGTTTTTGTGTTAAGTTAGTGCTAGGGTTAGGTTTATGGCAAATGAAAATACCAGGGTTATGTTTAGGGCTAAATTTAGGGTTAGGGTTAGGGCTATATGTAGTGTTAGGTTTAGGTTAAGGGTTAGGGTTATGTTTAGAGCTAGGGTTAGTGTTATGGTCATAGTCAGCATCACTGTTTTAGGGTACAGAATAAAACTCAAATTAGGGATAGGGTTAGGGTTAGTGTTAGGGTTTGGTTTAGGTTAAGGTTTAAGGTTAAGGCTATGGTTCAGTTTTGTTTTAGGGCTAGGGCTAGGATTAGGGCTTGTTTTAGGATTAGCATTAGGGTTAGGGCTAGTGTTACGTTTAGGTTTAGCCTTAGGGTTAAAGATAGATTTAGAGTTAGGGTTATGGTTAGATTTAAGCTAAGGGTTATTGTTAGATTTAGAGTTAAAGTTAAATCTAGGTTAGAGCTAGGGCTAAGGATAGGGCTAGGGTTAGGACTAGAATTAAGGTTCTGGTAAGGGACTGGGTTAGAACAAGTGATGGGGCTAGGGTGAGAGTTAGAGTTATTCTTGTGGCTAGGGTTAGGGCTAAGGTTAGGAATAGGGCTAAGGTAGGGCTAAGATTAGGGCTAGGTTAGTGTTAGGGTTAGGGTTATTTTTAGGGTTAAGGTTAGGAGTAAGGGTATGTTTAGTGCTACTTTAAGGGCTGTGACATGTGTTAAATTTACAGCTAGGATTAGGGATAGGGCTAATTTCGGGTCTAGGCTTACAGTTGGGGATAGTTTTACGATTATGTTTATGGCTAGGTCTAGTGTAAGTGTTAGGTTTAAGGTAACTGTTGGCTTTAGAGCTAGGGGCTTTATTAGGGTCAGGGTCAGGGTTTGAGTTTGATTAAAGTTAGGGTTTATGGTTAGAGCTTTAGTTAGCATTTGGGTTTGGGTTAGGGTAATGATAGGATTTTGTTTAGGGTTCAGGTTATGTTTAGCTAATTGTTAGGGTTAGGGTTAGGTCTACGGTTCTCTTTAGGGTAAGGGTTAGGGTTAGTATAATGGATAGTTTAGGGATAAGTTTATGGCTAGGATTATGGTTAGGAATAGACCTTTAGTCACGGTTAGGGTTAGGGTTAGAACTAGGGCTAGGGTCAGGGTTATGTTTAGAATAAGGGTTAGGTTTTGAGCTAGGGTAATGCCTAGGGTGATGGTTAGGTTTAGGGTTAAATTGAGGAATAAGATTACAGTATATTTAGGGTTAGGGTCAGGATTAGGGTTAGGCTTAAGGTCAGGGTAATGAATAGGTTTGGATGTAGGTTTAGTGTTATAGTTTGGGTTAGATAGAGGTTTAGGCTTAGTGTTAGAGCTATGGTTATGTTTAGGTTTATGATAAGGGTTAGGGTTTGAGCTAGGGTTATATCTATGGCGAGTGTGAGTTTGAGGTTTAGGTCTATGGTTAGTTTTCCAGTTAGTTATAGTGTTCAAGTTAGGCCTAGGATTATCAATAGGTTTAGGGTTAGGTTTATGGTAAAAGGTAGGTTTAGGGCTATGGTTAAGGTTAGGATTAGGACTAGGGTTAGGGTTATTTTTAGGGATAGATGTAGGTTTATGTTTAGGGTAAGGGTTAAGCTTTGAGGTAGGATTAGGCCTAAAATGAGGGTTGGGTTAGGGTTAGGGCGAAGGTGAGGGTTAGGGTTATGCTTAAGGCTAGGTTTAGGCATGGGATTAGCTCTAGGTTTTGTGTAAGGTTTAGGCCTAGGGTTAGAGCTATGGGTAATGTAAGAGGTAGGGTTATATTTAGGGATAGTTTTAGGGTTAGGGTTATGGTTAGGTACAGTGTAAGGTTTAGATTTTCAGGTAGGGTTAAATTTAAAGATAGGTTTACTATAAAGGAAGGGCCAGTGTTCAGGTTATAGTTAGAGTTAGGGTTACAGCCAGAATTAGGACTAGGTTTAGGTCTAGGTGTAGGGTAGCATTTGGATTAGGTTCAGGGTTATTGTTAAGGCTAAGGCTAACTTTTTGTTTAGGTCTAGGGATAGAGTTAAGTCTAGATTTAGGATTAGATTTAAGTCTAGGGCTAGTTTTAGGGTTTGGTCTAGGGTTTGGGTCAGGTTTAGACTGAAGGTTAATGTTAGGATCAGAATAAGAATTAAGGTTAGTATTTGGGTTTGGGATAGGGTTAGAGCTAGAGTGATGGCTTGGTTTAGGACTATTAATAGGGTAAAGTTTTGATTACCCTAAAGATTAGGGATAGGTCTAGGGTTACCATTAGTGTTAGTGTTTGGCTTAGGGTAAGTGATAGATAGGATTAGGATTAGTGTTTGGCTTAGGGTAAGGATAGTTAGAGTTGAGCTAGTGTTAGGATTAGTGTTAGGGTTAAAAATAAGTTTTGGACTCAGATTAGGGCTAGTTTTCAGGTTAGGGTTAAGTAAATGGCTAATGTAAAAAACTAGGGTTACAATTAAGGTTAGTTTTAGGGTTAGGGGTAGGTGTATCGTAAGTGTTAGGTTTAAGATTAGGGTAATATTTAGAGCTAGGGTTATTGTTAGGATCTGAGTAAGAATCAGAGGTTTTTTTTAGGGTTAGTGTTTGAACTCAAATAAGGGCTTGGGTTACTGTTAGAATTAGGTTTAAGATGAGGGTGGTGTTTAAAGATAGGGTGACTCTTAGTATATAAGTTAGGGTCAGGGTTATTTTTAAGGTTAGGGTTATGACATGAATTAGGGCTAGGGTTACTGTTAGTGTTTCATTTAAGTTTATCATGGTCTTTAGAGCTAGGGTGACTCTTTGTATAAGAGTCAGGGTGAGGGTAATTTTTAAAGTTAGGGTTAGGACTCCAATTAGGCCTAGGGTCAGTTCTAGGTATAGTGTTAGGGTTTGGTTTAAGTTAAGTTTTAGGGTTAGGAGTATTGCTCAATTTGGTTTTAATCCTAAGTTTAGGGTTAACTAGTTATATGATTAGCATTAGGGTTAGGATTAGTGTTAGTGTTAGGCTATGCTTAGGGTTAGGGTTACATTTAGAGTTTGCATTAGATCTAGGGTTTGTTCTAGGTATAAGGATAGGGCAAGGGTTAGGGCTAGGGTTAGAATTATGGTAACAGATAAGTTTAGAAATAGGGATAGGCATAGAACGAGAGTTAGAGTTAGTCTTAGAGCTAGGGTTATGGTTAGTTTTAGGGATAGGGCTAAATTAGGGCTAGGTTTAGTGATCAGCTTGGGCCTAGCATTAGGACTAGGGTTATGGTTATCTTTAGAGTAAGGGATAGTTTTATAGCTAGATTTAGAGGTAGGGTTAAGATTAGAATTAGGGTTAGGGCTAGTGATAGGGTTAGGAATATGATTAAGGCTAGGTTTAGGGCAAGAATGAGTGCTAGGGTTTGTTGTATGTTTAGTTCTAGAATTATGGCAAGGGCTAATGTCAGGTCTAGTGTTACAGTTAGGGGTAGATTTAGGGTTAAGTTTGTGTCGAGGTCTAGTGTAATTGTTAGGCTTAGGATAAGGGTCAGGTTTCGAGCTAGGTGTATTTTTATAGTCAGGAACAGGGTTAGGATTTGTTTTAGCTTAATGTTTTAGGATAGGGTTCAAATAAGCACTAGGGTTTAGGTTAGAGGAATGGATAGGGTTAGGTTTAGTGTTCAGGGTAGGTTTAGGGGAATGGAGAAGTTTCAGGTTAGCAAAATGGTTAGGATTAGGCCTAGGCTTAGCATTAGGATGAGGGTTATCAGAAGGATAATATATAGGTTAGAACTAGTGTTAGGTATAAGGTTATTGTTAAGAATAAGTCTAGAGTTAGGCTTAGGTATTGGGTTATGGCTAATAACACTAGCTTAGGGTAGAGTTAAGGTTAGGTTTAGGGTAAAGGTTGGGATTTTAGCTAGGGTTAGTCCTAGGGTGAGGGTTAGTTTTAGTGTTAGGTCTAGTGTTAGGGTTATGGTCATGGTCAGTGTTAGGTTTAGTGTAAGGGCTAGGGTTTTTATTCGGGTTAGGATTAGGGTTAGGGTAATATATTGGGTTGGATGTAAGGTTAGCTTTAGTGTTAAGGTTAGATTTATGGTTAAGTTTACTTTTAGGGCTAGATTTACTGTTGGGTTTAAGGTAAGGGTTAGAGTTTGAGTTAGGGTTAGGGCTATAGCATGGGTTAGGTTTAGGTTTAGGTCTAGGGTTAGGTTTATGATTTGTATTAGGGTTTTGGTTAGGGTTAGGGCTAGAGTTATCATTAGGGTTAGGATTAAAGTAAAGGTAATGGCTAGTGTTAGAGCTAGGGATAGGGCTAGGGTTAATGTTAGGATTCGCGCTAGGGTTACAGTTATGGTTAGGGATAGTCATAGGGTTATGTTTAGGCTAAGGGTTAGGATTTGAGCTAGGGTTCGGACTAAGGTGAGGGTTAGGGTTAGGGCTAGGGTTAGGGTGAGGATTATGCTTAAGGTAGGTTTAGGCCTCGGATTAGGGCTAGGTTTTGTGTTAAGTTTAGGCCTAAGGTTAGTGTTTTAATGTAAGATATAGGGTTCTAATTAGGGCTAGTTTTAGGGTTAGAGCTATGGCTAGGTCTAGTGTGAAATTTAGATTTTGATTTAGGGTCAGGTTTAGAGCTAGGTTTAGTGTTAGTGTCATGGTCAGGGTTCAAGTAAGTGTTAAGATTAGGGTGAAAGCCAGAATTAGGATTAGGGTTAGGTATAGGGGTAGGATTAGTGTTTGTTTTATGTTAATGGTTATTGTTAGGGCTAGGACCAAGTTTTTGTTTAGATCTAGGGCTAGACTTATCACAAGATGAGGATTAGGTTTATTTCTAGGACTAGTGTTAGGTTTAGGTTTAGGTATAAGTTTACTTGTAGGGCTAGTTTCAAGTTTTGTTTTAGGCTTAGGGTAAGGTTTAGACCTATAATTAGTTTTAGAGTCAGAATAAGGGTGAATTAGAGTTATGTTTTGGGTTAGTTTTAGAGGTAGAATAAGGGCTAGGGTTAGGACTAGTAATAGGGTTAGTGTTTGTTTTAGGCTAAGTATTAGGATTATGACTTAGTTTAGCATTATGGACAGATTTTGGCTTATCGTAAGGGATAGTGTTAGAGCTAGGGTTAGGGTTATGTTTAGGGTTAGGTTTAAGGCTAGGGTTATGTTTAGGTTTAAATCTAGTTAGGGCTCCGATTTGGGCTATTTTGTGTTAGGGTTAGGGCTATTACTAATGTAAGAACTAGGGTTGTGATTAGGATTATTTTTAGGGTTAGGGTTTGGGCTCAGTCTTTTGTTAGTATTAGCTTTAGAGTTAGGGTGATATATAGAGCTAGTGTTAGTGTTTGGATAAGAGCTAGGTCAGGGTTAATTTTAGCCTTGGACTCGATTTAGAGCTAGGGTTATTGCTAGTTATCGTGGTAGGGTTTGGTATATGGTATTTTTAGGGTTAAAGTAAAGGCTTGGTTTTGTTTTAGGGCTACGGCTAGGGTTACAGCTAGTTTAGGATTAGCAGTAGTGGTAGGGCTAGTGGTAGGATGAGGTTTAGGCTTAAGGTTATGGTTAGATTTAATATTATGGTTAGATCCAGGGTTAGGGCTATGGATAGGGTTAGGGCTAAGGTTAGGGATAGTGTGAGGGTCACAGTAGTGGATAGGGTTAGAAATAGAAATAGGGGTAGGGTTGAGAGTTAGATTTAGTCTTAGGGCTAGAGTTAGGGTAGAATTAAGGTTAGGGCTAAATCAGGGCTAGGATTATTGTTAGGGTTAGGCCTATAGTTAGGGCTAGGGTTAGGATTAGTTTTAGGGACAAGGATGGGGTTATATAGCTTCTTTCATGGCTAGAAAAAGGGTTAAAATTAGGGACAGGGCTAGGGTGAGATTTCTGGTTAAGATTAAGGCTAGGTTTTATGGCTAGGATGAGGGCTAGGGTTTGTGTCAGGGTTAGAGCTAAGATTAGGGCTAGAGCTAATATTAGCTCTAGGGTTACAGTTAGGGATAGTTTTAGGGTTTGGTTTATGGCTAGGTCTAATGTAAGGGTTAGGTATAGGGTAGGTGTCAGGCTTAGAGCTAGCTGTATTATTAGGGTCAGAGTCTGGGTTAGGGTTGGTTTGGGTTAAGGTTTACAGTTAGGGCTTGAATTAGCATATGGTTAGGATTCGGGTTAGAGTAATGGTTAGGGTTATGTTTAGGGTTCAGTTTAGGTTTAGAGTAGTGTATAGGCTTAATGTTAGGGTTAGGGTTAGGGTTAGGCCTCATGTTAACATTTGCGTTAGGCTTATGTTTAGGGTAATGGATAGGGTTAGTGCTAGTGTTAGGGATTTGGTTAAGGTAAGGATTAGGTCTAGGATTAGGGTTAGGTTTAGTGTTAGTTTTAGGATTAGGTTTAGGGTAAGTGTTAGGGTTTTAGCTGGTGTAATGGCTAGCATGAGGTTGAGGGTTAGAGTCACAGCTATGGATAGTTTTAGGGTTAGGGTTAGAGCTAGTGTTAGCATTAGGGTTAGGGTTATGTTTAAAGTAATGGATAAATTTTGATCTAGGATTTGGGCTATGGTTACATTAGGATTCAGCTAGGATTAGGGTTAGGGTTTGGGGTATGTTTATGCTTAGGGTAAGGGTTAGAGTTTGAGCTAGGGTAAAGGCTATGACAAGTGTTAAAGTAGGGTTTGGTTAGGTTAATGTTAGGGTTATGCTTAGGGCTAAGTTTAGGGCTATCTTTTATGTGAGGTTTATGGCTAGCATTAGGGCTATGGATAATATAAGAGCTAGGGTTATGGTTATGGCTTGTTTAAGGGTTAGGGTTATGGATAAATCCTGTGTTATGGTTAGGTTTTGGGTTAGGATAAGATTTAGAGCTAGGGTTTATGTTAGGATAAGGGTCAGTGTTCAGGATAGTATTGGATTTAGTGTTTGGGCCAGAATTAAAACTAGGTTTAGGTCTAGGGGTAGGCTTAGTCTTTTTGTTAGGTTAATGTTTATTGTTAAAGCTAGGGCTAGAGTTATGGCTATATTTAGGATTGAGTTTAGGTCTATTGCTAGTGTTACAGGTAGGTTTAGGTATAGGTTTACCGGTAGAGCTAGTGTTAGGGTTTGGATTAGAATTAGGGTCAGGCTAATTTCTAGGGTTAGTGTTAGGGTCAGAATAAGGGTAAGGGTTAGGCTTAGGCTTTCAGTTTGGGTTAGTGATAGAATGAGGTCTAGGGTTAGGACTAGTAATAGAGTTAAGGTTTGGGGTAGGCTAACGATTAGAGTTGGATCTAGGGTAGCATTAGGGTTAGGGTTTGACTTAAGGTAAAGGATAAGTTTAGAGCTATGGTTAGAGTTAGGGTTAGGCCTAAAGTCAAAGCTAGAGTTAGGGCTCAGACTAGGGCTAGGTTTTGTTTTAGGGTTAGGGCTATGGCTAATGAAAGAACTGGTTTTACAATTAGTGCTACTTTTCTGGTTCGGGTAAAGGCTAGGTCTAGTGTATTGGTTAGTTTTAGGATTAGGGTGATATTTAGAGCTAGGGTTAGTTTTAGGTTCAGTTTCAAGGTCAATATTTGTTGTAGGGTTAGGGTTGGGGCTAGGTGTAGCATTAGGATTTGGTTTAGATTAAAGGTTAGGATTAGAGCTATAGCTAAGTTTTGTTTGAGGAATATAGCTAGGCTTAGGGTTAGTTTTCAAATTAGCATTAGGGTTAGGGCTAGTGTTAGGGTGAGGATTAGGTTTAAGGTTAGGATTAGATTTAGAGTTAGAGTTAGAACTAGGTTTACAGCTAGGCCTACGTTTAGGGCTAGGTTTGGGCTAGGGTTAAGGATAGGCTTTGGCTTTTAGAAAATGATAAGTTTAGAACTAGGGCTAGGGCTAGGGCGAGAGTTAGAGTTAGTCTTAGGGCTAGAGATATGGTTAGGTTTAGGATTCGGGCTAAATTAGGGATAGGATTAGAGCTAGGTTTAGTATTAGGGCTAGGCCTTGGTTTAGAATTAGAGTTAGGATTAGGGTTAGGGTAAGGTATGATGTTATAGCTAGATTTAGGCCTAGGGTGAAGGTTCAATTTAAGGTTAGGGCTAGTGTTTGTGTTAGGATTAGGATTAAGGCTAAATTTATGGCCAGGATTATGACTATGTTTTTTGTTAGGGTTAGGTCTGATATTGAGACTAAGGCTAAGGTAAGGTTTAGTGTTATGGCTTGGGACAATTTTAGAATTAAGTTTATGGTTAGGTATAGTGTAAGGGTTAAGTTAAGGGTTAGGTTCAGTTTTAGATAGGGGTATTATTAGGGTGAGAAAACGAGTTAGGGTTTGTTTAGATTAAGGTTTAGGTTTAGGGCTCAAATTAGCATTAGGGGTAGGGTTAGGGTTAAGGTAATGAATAATAGTTAGTTTTAGGGTTCAGTTTAGGTTTAGGTAATAGTGTTAGAGTTATGGATAGAGTTAGGGTTATCCTAGGGTTAGCATTAGTGTTAGGTTTAGTTTTAAGTTAATGGATAAGATTAGAGCTAGTTATAGGGCTAGGGTTATGGTTAGGATTAAGGTTAGGGTTAGGATTAGGTTTAGGGTAAGGGTTAGTGTTAGGTTTAAAGCTAGAGTTAGGACTCAGATTGGGCTATGTTTTAGATTAGGTTATGGCTAAGGTAGGGCTATGGCTAATGTAAGAACTAGCATTCCGATTAGGGCTAGATTTAGGGTTAGGGCTAAGTCTAGTGTTAGGATTAGGTTTATTTTTAAGGTGATGATTTGATATAGGGTAAGTGATAGGGTCAGAATCAGAGTCAGTGTCAGTTTAGGGATAACATTCGAATTGGAGCTAGGGTTAAGGGTAGGTGTAGGGTTAGGTTTTGCATTATGGTTAGAACAAGAATTAGGGCTAGGGCTAATGTCAGGTATACAGTTACAGTTAGATTAGGATTAGCATTAGGGCTATGGCTCCGTTTTGTTTTGGGTGTAGGGCTTGGGTTAAGGCTAGGTTGGGGATTAGTTATAGTGTTAGAGCTAGTGGTAGGTAAGGTTTAGGCTTAGGGTAAGGGTTAGATTTAGAATTATGGTTAAATCTAGGGTTAGGGCTAGGGTTAGGGCTAAGGTTAGGGCTAGTGTTAGGGTTACAGTAACAGATAAGGTTAGTACTAGAAATAGGCCTAGTTTGAGAGTTAGAGTTAGTCTTAGGGCCAGGGTTAGAGTAAGGGTTACATTTAGTGATAAATTAGGGCTAGGATTAGAGTTAGGGTTACTCTTATAGTTAGGCCTATTGTTAGGGCTAGGGTTAGGGTTAGTGATACTGTTAGGGTTAGGGTTAGGGTTAGTGAAGGGATGTGGTTAGACCTAGGTTCAAAACTAGGGCGAGGGTTGAAATTAGGGATTGGGCTAGGGTTAGGGTTTGGATTAGGATTAAGGCTAGGATTAGGGCTAGGATTAGCATTAGGTGTAGGGTTAGGGCTAGGTTTAAGTTTATGTTAAGGATTAGTGTTTGATCTAGGGATAGGGCTAGGGCAAGTGTTAGGGTTAGGGTTAGGTCTAGAGTTAGGGTTAGGTTTAGGTTTAGGGCTAGGGTTAGGGCTAGGATGAGGGCTAGGTTTTGTGTGATGTTTAGTGCTAGCATTAGGGCTATGGGTAGTGAAAGAGCTAGGGTAAGTGTTATGGTTAGGTCTAGTGCTGGTTATGGCTAGATTTTGGGTTAGCATAAAGTTTAGAGCTAGTTTTGTGTTAGGGAAAGGGTCATTGTTCGGGTTAGGGTTAGGTTTAAGGTTAGGGCCAGAATTAGGGCTAGGCTTCAGTCTAGGGGTAGGGTTAGTGTTTGAGTTAGGTTATTGTTAGGCCTAGGGCTAGGTTTTTGTTTAGGGCTAGTGCTAGAATTATGGCTAGATTTAGGATTAGGTTTATTCTAGATCTGAAGTTAGTTTTAGGTTTAGGTATTGGGTTAACCTTAGGTCTAATGTTAGGTTTCGGTTTAGGGTTAGGGTCTTGATTAAACCTAGGGTTAGAGTTAGGGTCAGAATAAGGGTCAGGGTTACGGTTAGAGTTTGGATAAGGTTAGAGCTAGAATGAGGGCTAGGTTTAGGATTAGTATTAGAGTTATGGTTTTAGGTAGGCTAAGGATTAGGGTTAAACGTAGAGTAGCATTAGGTTCAGGGTTTGGCTTAGGATTAGGAACAGGGTTAGAGCTAGGGTTGGTGATAGTATTAGGGTTAGGGATAGGTCTAGGGTTAAAGTTAGGTTTAGGTTTAAAGCTAGGTTTATGTCTCAGATTACAGCTACATTTTCTTTTAGGGCAGGGCTATGGCTAATTTAAGAATTAGAGTTCCAATTAGGTTATTTTTAGGATTAGATTTTGGGTTATGGTGATGTTTAAAACTAGAGTTAGTGTTAGGGTCCGAGTCGGGGTCAGCATAAATACTAGAGTTAGGATTAGGACTCGAATTAGTGCTAGTGTTAGGGATAGGTATAGGGTGAGGGTTTGATTTAGGATAAGGTTTAGGGTTAAGCCTATGACTCAGTTTTATTTGAGTGATATGTCTAGGGTTAGAGCTAGTTTTCCAATTAGCATTAGACATAGAACTAATGTTAGGGTGAGGATTAGGCTTAGAATTATGGTTAGATTTAGATTTAAAATTAGATATAGGTTTAGGGCAAGGACAAAAGTTAGGGCTAGGGTTGGGGCTAGGCTTAGGGTTTGGGTTTGGGTTATTTTAGGAGATAGGTTTAAAACTAGCGATAGAAATACAGTGAGAGTTAGAGTTATTCTTAGGGCTAGGGTAAGGGTTAGGTGAAAATTAGTAGTAGGGTTAGCGCTAGGATTACTGTTAGGGCTAGGCCTAGTTTTAGGGCTAGGTTTAGGGTTAGGGTTAGGACTAGGCTAGGTTAATTGCTAGGATTAGGGCTACGTTTTTTTGTTAGAGTTAGGGCTAGGATTATGGCTAGGGCTAATGTCAGGTCTAGCTTTATGTTTAGGGTTAGTTTTAGGGTGAGGTTTATGGCTAGTTCTAGTGTAAGTGTCAGGTTTAGAGCTAGGGTCAGTTTTAGAGATTGGGTTATTATTAAGTTCCCGGTAACAGTTGTGGTTTGGGTCAGGATAAGGTTAAGCTTTAAGGCTCTAATTAGCATTAGGTTTAGGGCTAAAGTTAGGATAATGGATATGGTTAGGTTTAGGGTTCAGGTTAGGTTTAGGGTAATGGATAAATTTAGGGTTAGAGTTAGGGTTAGGCTTATCCTAGACTTAGCATAAGAGTTAGGGTTAGGGTTAGGGTAATGGATAGGGTTAGAGCTAGGTTTAGGTATATGTTAATGGTTAGGATTAAGGCTAGGGTTAGGTTAAGGGTTAGGGGCAGTTTTGGGGTTAGGGTTAGGTTTAGGGTAATGTTTAGCTCTAGGTCCAGGATTGGGGTTAGGGTTAACATGAGATGTAGGGCTCAGATTAGGGCTATTTCTGGGGTTAGGTTAGGGCTAGGGTTAGGTCTACAGCTAATGTAAGAAGTAGGGTTATGATTAGGGCTACTTTTAGCGTTAGGTTTAGGGCTATGTCTAGTTTTATGGTTAGGTTTATTTTTAGAATGATGTAAGAGGAAGATTTAGTTACAGCGTCAGAGTCAGGGTCAAGGTTAGATTTAGGGTTAGGAAAGAACTAGAATTAGGGCTAAGTTTAGGGCCAAGTGTTGGATTAAGTTTTGGTTTAGGTTAAAGTTAAGGGTTAGGGCTATGTCTCGGTTTTGTTTTAGGGCTAGAATTAGGTTAGGGCTAGTTTTAGAATTAGCATTAGTGTTAGGGCTAATGTTAATATGAGTTTTACGGTTAGATTTAGGGTTAGATTTAGAGTTATGGATAGATCTAAGGTTAGGGCTAGGGCTAGGGTTAGGGCTAAGGTTAGGGTAAGTCTTAGCTGAGTTAGTCTTAGTGTTAGTGTTAGGGTTAGGGTTAGGGCTAAATTAGGGCTAGGGATAATTGTAGGTTTAGGTCTAGGACTAGTGTTAAGGTTAGGTTTAGTGGAAGGGATGGGGTTATAGCTTGGTTTAGAACTAGGGTGACGGATAAAATTAGGGATAGGGCTAAGTTAGGGTACAGGTTTGTATCAAAGCTAGGTTTAGGGCTAGGTTATGGGCTAGTGTTTGTGTAAGAGTTATGAAAAGTATTAGGGCTAGGGCTAATATCATGTCTAGGTTTACAGTTAGATTTAGTTTTAGGGTAAGATTTATGGCTAGGTCTAGTGTCAGAGTTAGGTTTAGGGTAAGGTTCAGGTTTAGAGCTAAGTTTATTAAAATGATCAGTGTCAGGATTTGGGTTTGGGTAGGTTAAGGTTTAGGGTTAGGACTCAAAGTAGCATTATTGTTAGAGTTAGGGTTAGGGTAATGGATAGGGTTAGGTATATGCTTCAGGTTAGGTTTAGAATTAAGATTAGGTTTAGGGTAATGGATAGGGTTAGGGTTAGGCCTAGGGTTAGCTTTAGGGTTATGGTTATCATTGGGGTAATTGATAGGGTCAGAGCTAGTGTTAGGGATAGAATTATGGTTAGGATTATTGCTAGAGTTAGGGTTAGCATTATGTTTAAGGCTAGTGTTAGGATTAGGTTTAGGGTATGCTTTTGGGTTTGAGCTGGGATTAGTGCTAAGCCTAGGGTTAGGTTTAGGGTTAGGACTAGGGTTAAGGTTATGGTTTGGGTTATGGTTAGTATTATAGTTAGGTCTACGGTCATCATTAGGTAATCATTTAGGGTAATGGACAGGGTTAATCATTTAGGGTAATGGATTAGGTTTTCATTTAGGGTAATGGACAGGGTTAGATGTCAGGTTAGGGTTAGGTTTAGGTTTAGAACTAGGGTTAGGGTTAGATTTAGGGTATGGTTAGTGTTTGAGCTAAGGTTAGGACTACGGCAAGGATTATGTTTAAAGTTAAGTCTAGGGTTTGGTTTATGGTTAGGATGAGAATAGGTTTTGGGTTAGGGCTATGGTTATCATGAGGTTTATGGTTAGAATTATGGTAATGAGTGAGGTTAGAGCTAGGGTTAAGGCTATGGTTCAGTTTAGGATTAGGGATAGGATTAGGGTTAGGCTTAGGCTTAGGGTAAGTCTTATGTTTAGGTTAAGGGTAAGGGTCAGGGATTGATTAAGGTTTAGGGCTAGGTTGAGTTTTTGGGTTAGAATCAGGGCTAGGGATAGAGTTAGGGTAAGACTTAGGGCTAGGATTATCATTAGGTATAGGGTTACTGTTAGGGTAATGGATAGAGTTAGAGCTAGGTTTGGGCTACGGTTACAGTTAGGATTAGGGCTAAGATTTGGGTTAGGGTTTGGGCTAGGGTTATGTTTAGGGTAAGGGTGAGGGTTGAGCTAGAGTTAAGGCTAGGGACAGCTCGAGGGTTAGATTCAGCATTAAGTCTAGGGATAGGATTATGGTGGGTTTAGGGTTAGTGTTAGGGTTATGGCTAGGGTTATCATTAGGGTTAGGATTAGGGTTAGGGTAATGGATACGGTTATATATATATAGGTTTAGGTGTAGGGTTAGGGTTAGATTTAGTTTTAGGTTTAGGGTTAAGGCTATGATTATGTTTAGGATTATGGTATGGGTTAGGGTTTGAGCTAGTGTTAGGGCTATGGCGAGTGTGAGGTTTAGGGTTAGGACCAGGATTCGGTTTTTTGTTGTTGTTGTTTGTTTGTTTGTTTTTTGTTTTCTTTGTTGTTGTTGTTGTTAGGATTAGGGTTAGGGTTACAGCTAGGATTATCAATAGGGTTAGGATTAGTGTTAAAGTAATGGGTGGTTTAGAGCTAGGTTTAAGGCTAGGATTAATGTTAAGATTAGGGCTAGGGTTAGTTTTAGAGTTAGGGATAGGTCTAAGTTTATATTTAGGGTAAGGGTTAGGCTTTATGCTATGTTTAGGACTAAGGCTAGGGTTAGTATTTGGGTTAGGACTAGATTTAGCATCAGGGGTAGGCTTAGGGCTAGGTTTAGGCCTAGGATTTTCTCTATGTTTTGTGTTAGGTTAAGATGAAATAATAGGGCTATGGGTAATGTAAGAGCTATGGTTATGATTAGGGGAAGTTGTAGGGTAGGGGTTATAGGCAAGTGTAGTGTTAGGTTTAGGTTTTCCATTAGGGTCAGATTTAGAGATAGGTTTAGTGTTAAAGGGAGGGTCAGTATTTAGATCAGAGATAGAGGTAAGGTTAAAGCCAGAATTTGAATTAGGTTTATATCTCTGATTAGGTTTAGTCTTTGTGTTAGGGTAGGGGTTATTGTTAGGGATAGGGCTAGATTTTTGTTTGTTTGTTTGTTTTTTAGATCTAGGGCTAGAGTTAAGTCTAGATTTAGAATTATGTTTAGGTCTAGGGCTTGTGATAGATTAGACTTAGGTGTAAATATTGGTAGGGCTAGTGTTAGGTTTTGGTCTAGGGTAAGGTTCAGGTTTAGACCTAGGGTTAGTGTTATGGTCAGAATAAGTGTCAAAGTCAGGGTTAGGGTTAGGGTTTGGGATAAGGTTAGAGCTAGAAAGAGGGCTGGGTTTAGAACAATTAATTGACTTAGGGTTTTTGTTAAACTTAGTATTAGGGATAGGTCTAGCGCTACCATTAGAGTTAGAATTTTGCTTACAGTTAGGTATAGGGTTAGAGCTAGTGTTAGGAGTAGCATTTGGGGTAGGGTTAAATCTAGGTTTAAGGCTCAGTTAGGGCTAGTTTTTTGGTTAGAGTTAGGGATAAGGTTAGGGCAATGGCTAATCTAAGAACAAGGGTTAAAATTAGGGTTCTATTTAGGGTTAGTTTTAGGGGTTAAATGTCTAGTGTTAGGATTAGTTTTAAGGTTATGTTGATATTTAGAGCTTGGATTAGTATTAGAATAGGAGTCAGGGTCAGAGTTGGTTTTAGGGTTAAGGATAGGACTCAAATAAGGGCTATGGTTACTGTTAGGGCTTCGTTTAAGTTTAGAGTGGTGTTCAGAGCCTGGGTGAGTGTTAGGATATGAGTCCTGTTCAGGGTTAGATTAAGGTTATGATTAGGACTCTAATTAGGGCTACGGTTAGGTCTAGTTGTAGTGTTAGGGCTTGATTTAAGTTAAGGTTTAGGATTAGTGCTACTGCTCAGTTTTTTTGTTTTGTTTTGTTTTGTTTTGTTTGTTTGTTTGTTTTGTTTTTTGTTTTTTTTTTTTTTTTTTTTTTTTTTTAAGTCCTAGGGTTAAGATTAGGGCTACTTTTATGATTAGCATTAGGATTAGGGCTAGTGTTAGTGTTAGGCTTAGGCTTAGTGTTAGGGTTACATTTAGAGTTAGCATTAGATCTAGGGTAATGGCTAGACTAATGATAGGGCACAGGTTAGGACTAGGGTTAAGGCTCGGGTTATGTTACGGTAAGGAATAGGGTTAGATCTAGGAATAAGGATAGTGTTGAAATTAGACTTAGTCTTAGGGCTAGGGTTACGGTTAGGGTTAGGAATAGAGTTAAATTAGTGGTAAGATTAGGGCTAGGGTTAGTGTTCAGCTTAGGCCTATCATTAAGGATAAGGTTAGGATTAGGGTAAAGTTTAGGATAAGGGATGGTGTTGTAGCTAGGTTTAGATGAAGGGTGGGGGTTAGAGTTAGGGTTGGGGTAGGGTTAGTGATAAGGTTTTGAATAAGGATAGGTTTAGGGCCAGGATGAGGGCTAGTGTTTGTTTTAGTATCAGGGCTAGGATTTGGGCTAGGGCTAACATCACATCTAGGGTTATGGTTAAAGAGAGTTTTAGGAATAGGTTTATGCTACGTGTAGTATAGAGTTAGGTTTAGAGTAAGGTCAAGTTTAAAACTAGGGGAATTATTCGGGTTAGGGTCAGAGTTAGAGTATTTTTTATGTTAGGATTTAGGTTTAGGGCTCAAACTAGCATTAGGGTTATGGTTAGGATAATGATAGGGTTTAATTTATGTGTCAGGTTAGGTTTAGGGTAATTCATAGGGTTTGGGTTAGTGATACGGTTAGGGTTAAGCCTAGTGTTAGCATTTGGGTAAGAGTTATGTTATGAAGAGCTAGGGTTATGGTTAGGAATAGGTCTTGAGTTAGGGTTAGTGTTAGAACTAGGGTTAGGTTTAGGTTTATATTTTGCGTAAGGGTTAGGGATTGAGCTAGGTTTAGGGCTAGTGTGAGGGTTAGGTTTAGGGTTAGGTCTAGAGATTGGGTTATGGTAGGGTTAGGGTTAGGGTTATCATTAAGGTTAGGTTTTGAGTAATGAATACAGATAGATACAGGATTAGCATTAGGGTTATATTTCCGTTTAGGGTTAGGGTTATAGCTATGGTTATGTTTAGGTTTATGGTAAGGGTTAGGGTTTTATCTAGGGTTAGGTCTATGGCGAGTGTTACATTTAGGGTTATGTCTAGGGGTAGTTTTCCAGTTAGGGTTAGGGTTAGCATTAGGATTTGGGCTAGGATTACCAATAGGTTTAGTGTTAGGGTTACGCTAATGGGTAGATTTAGAGCTAGGTTTATAGATAGGGTTAAGTATAGGGTTAGGGCTAAGGCTAGCTTTAGAGTTAGGGATAGGCCTAGGTCTATGTTTAGGGTAAGGGTTAGGCTTTGAGCTATTATTAGGGTTACGATTAGGGTTAGGGTTATGGTTTAGCTAGGTTTAGGTCTCGGATTAGGTCTAGTTTTTGTGTAAGGGTTAAGGCTAAGGTAAGGGAAATGGCTAATGTAAAATCTAGGGTAACAATTATGGTTCATTTTATGGTTAGTGGTAGGGGTAGTTCTAGTATTAGGGTTAGGGTGATATTTATACCTATGGTTAGTGTTAGGATAGAGTCATGGTCAAGGTTAGTTTTAGGGTTAGGGTTAGAACTTGAATTAGGGCTATGGTTACTGTTAGGGTTTGGTGTAAATTTAGGGTTGTACAGAGATAGGGTGAGTGTTAGGATACGAGTCAGAGTCAGGATTATTTTTAAGGTTAGAACCAGGACTCCAATTAGGGCTAGGGTTTAGTCTAGGTTTAGTGTTTGAATTTGGTTTAAGTAAAGGTTTATGTTTTGGCCTCTTGCTTGGTTTTGTTTTAGTGCTAGGGTTAGGTTATGACTAGTTTTATGATTCGCATTAGGTTTGGATCTAGGGCTATAGTTTGTATTAGTGTTAAGGCTAGGTTTAAGGTAAGGATTCGGTCTATGTTTTGTGTTAGGTTTAGGGCAAGAATTAAGGTTAGGGCTAATATCCGGTCTAGGGTTACAGTTAGGGATAGTTTTAGAATTAGGTTCAGAGAAAGGGTCAGGTTTAGAGCTAGAGGTATTATTAGAGTCAGTGTCAGGTTTGGGGTTTGGGTTAGGTTAAGGTTTAGGATTATGGCAAAAATTAACATTAAGTTTATAGTTAGGATTAGGTAATGAACGGGGTTAGTATTAGGGTTCAGTTAGGTTTAGGGTAATGGATTTGTTTAGGTTTTGTGATAGGTTTAGGGTTAGGCCAAGGTTTAGCATTAGGGTTAAGGTTATTATAAATGGTAATTTATAGAGTTAAAGCTAGGGTTAGGGCTAGGGTTATGATTAGGATTAGGGCTAGAGTTAGGTTTAGGGTCAAGGTTAGGGCTAGGGTTAGGCTTGGGATTAGGATAAGGGTAGGTTTTGGGTTTGAGCTAGGGTTTGTTCTAGGGCTAGGGTTAGGTTTAGAGTTATGGTTATGGTTAGTATTAAATTTAGGGCTATGATTAACATTAGTGTTAGGGTAATTGATAGGGTTAGGTGTCAGGTTAGAGTTAGAGTTAGTTTAATGTTAGGTTAGGGTTAGGTTTAGTATAAGGATTAGGATTTGAGCTAGGGTTAGGGTTAGGTTTAGGGTAGGGTTTCTGGTTAGTTCTAGGGTTAGGTTTATGTTTAGGGTTAAGATAGGTTTTGGTTTAGGTCTAGGTTTATCATTAGGGTTAGGGTTAGGTTAATGGGTAGGGATCGATCTAGTGTAAGGGCTACGGTTAAGTTTAGGTTTAAGGCTAGAGTTAGGGTTAGACTTAGGCCTTAAGTTAGTGTTATGGTTAGGTTAAGGGTAAGGGTTAGGGATCAAGTTAGGTTTTTGGCTAATGTGAGTGTTAGGTTAAAGTCAGGGCTAGGGAAGGATTAAGGTTAGAGATAGGGCTAGGGTTAACATTAGGTTTAGGGTTATGGTTAGGGTTATGGATAGAGTTAGAGCTAGGGTTAGAATGGCATTTAGGTTTTGGGCAAGGGTTATGTTTAGGGTAAGGTTTAGGGTTTGAGCTTGGGTTAGAGCTAGAACAAAGGTTAGGTTTATGGTTAGGAATAGGTTTATGTTTGGGTTTATCATTAGGGTTAGGGTTAGGTTTAGGGCTACAATTAGGGCTAGGTTTTGTGTGAAGTTTAGGGCTAGTGTTAGGTTTATGGGTAATCTAAAATTTAAGGTTATGGTTATGGTAGTTTTAGTGTTAGTCTAGTGTTAGGGTTAGTTTTGGGGTTAGGATAAGATTTAGAGTTAGGGTTTGTGTTAGGGTGTCAGTGTTCAGGTTACGGTTAGTTTTAGGGTTACGGCCATAATTACGACTAGGGTTAAGTCTAGGGTGAGTTAGTGTTTGGGTTAGGTTAAGGGTTATTGTTAAGTCGAGGGCTAGAGTTATGGTTATATTTAGGATTAGATTTAGGTCTAGAGCTAGTGTTCGTGTAGATTAAGGTATAGGTTTACCGGTAGGGCTAGTGCTAGGTTTCGGTTTAGTGGTAGGGTCAGGTTTAAAACAAGGATTAGTGTTAGGGTCAGAATAAGGGTTATGGTTAGTGTTAGAGTTGGGTTAAGTTTAGAGCTAGAATGAGGGCTAGGGTAAGGACTAGGTAAAAAGTTAGTGTTTGGGGTAGACTAAAGATTAGGGTTAAAACTAGGGTAGCAATAGGGTGAAGGTTTGACTTAGTGTAAGGAATAGGGTTAGAGCAAGGGCTATGACCAGAGTTAGGTTTAGAATTAGGGCTAGGGTTAGGGTTAGGATTAGGGTTAGGTTTAAGGCTAAGTTTAGGGCTAATAGTATAGCTGGGGTTTGTGTTAGGGTCAAGGCTAGCATTAGTGCTAGGGCTAATATCAGGTCTAGGGTTAGATTTAGGGATATATTTAGGATTATAATTATGGGTAGGTATAGTGTAAGGATTAGGTTAAGGTTTAGGGTACGGTTTAGAGCTAGGGATAGTATGAGGGTCAGAATTCAGGGATATGGTTTGGGTTAGGTTAATGATTAAGTTTAGGGCTTAAATTAGCTTTAGGTTTAGAGTTAGGTTATGGATATGGTTAGGTTTAGGGTTCAGGTTTGGTTTAGTTAATAGATAGGTTTCAAGTTAATAATAGATGTAGGGTTAGTATTAGAGTATGGTTAGGGTTAAGGTAATGCATAGGGTTACAACTAGGGTTAGGGCTAGGGTTATCATTTGGATTAGGGCTAGGGTAAAATTTAGGGTTAGGGCAAGTTTTGAAATTAGGGTTAGGTTTAGGATAAGGGTTAGGGCTAGGGTTATGGTTATGGTTAGGGTTAAAGTAGTGTTAAGTCTCTGATTAGTGCTTGTTTTGGGCTCAGTTAGGGCTAGGTTTAGGTCTAGAGTCTGTGTTAGGGTTAAACCTAGTACTAGGCTTAGGTTTAGGTTTAGAAATAGGGTTAGGTTTATTGGAAGTGATGGGATTATAGCTAGGTTAGGGCTAGGTAGAAAATTAGAATTATGGTTAGGGCTAAATTAAAGTTTTGGTTATTAGTAAGGCTAGGTTCAGGGCTAGATTGAGGTCTAGGGTTTCTTTTAGGGTTATGGCAGGAATTGGGGCTAGGGCTAGTGTCCAGTTTCAGGTTATGGATAGGGACAGATTTAGGGTTAGGTTTATTGCTAGGTCTAGTGTGAGGGTTAGGTATAGAGTAAGGGTCAGGTTTAGAGCTTGGTGTATTATTAGGGTAGGGTCAGGTTTACAATTTAGTTTAGGTTAAGATTTAGGGTTAGGGCTTGAATTAAAATTAGGTTAGAGTTAAGGTAATGAGACTGTTAGGTTTAGGGTTTAGCTTAGGTTTAGGGTAATTGATAGAGTTTGTGATAGGGTCAGGGTGTGGCCTAGGGTTAGCATTAGGGTACGTGTTATGATTAGGGTAATGGATAGGGTTAGAGCTAGGGTTAGGGCTAGGGTTATGGTTACTATTAGGCCTAGAGTTAGGGTCAGAGTTAGGCTTAGGGATAGGATTAGCGTTAGGGTTAGGGTATGGTTTAGGGTTTGAGCAAGGGTTAGTTCGCACTAGGATGAGGGTTAGGTTTAGGATTATGCCTATGTTGGAGTTACACTTAGGATCTGGATTACTGTTAGTGTTAGGGCTAGGGTTATCATTATTTTCATGGTATTGGATAGGCTTAAATGTCAGGTTAGGTAAGGGTTAGGATTGGGGTTAGTTTTAAGCTAATGGTTAGGATGGAGCTATGGTTAGGTTAGGGTTAGTGTTAGGGTTAGGTTAATGGATAGGTTTAGGAATTGTGATAGTGTTAGGGTTTGGCCTAGGGTTATCGTTAAGTATAGGGTTAGGGATAGTTTTAGGATTCACTTTAGGGTTATGGCCACTGTTAGGGTGAAGTTTAGGCTTAGGATTTGGGTTAGATTTAGAGTTAGATTTAGATCTAGGGTTAGGTCTAGGGTGAATGTTAGGTTTTGGGTTTGGGCTAGTTTTAGGGCTAGGTTTTGAGTTTTCATAAGTAATAGGTTTAGAACTATTAATAGAACTAGGGTGAGAGTTAAAGTTAGTCTTAGGACTAGAGTTATGGTTACAATTAAGATTAGGGCTAAATTAGGGCTAGGATATGGGCTAAGTTAGTGTTAGGGTAAGGCCTCGGTTTAGATCTAGGATTAGCATTAGGATTAGGGTAGGGAAAGGTATGATGTTACAGCTAAGTTTAGAGCTAAGGCGAGGGTTAAAATTAGGGTTACTGGTATGGTTAATTTTAGGGTTAGGATTAAAGCTAGTGTTAGGCCTAGGATTAGGGCAACCATTTATGTTAGGTTTACGGTTATCATTAGGACTAGGTTTAATATCAGGTCTAGGCTTATGGTTAGGAAAAATTTTAGGCATAGGTTTATGGCTAGTTATAGTGTAAGGGTTAGGATGAGGTTTAGGGTCAGCTTTAGAGGTAGGGGTATTATTAGGTTCAGGATCATGGTTAGGGTTTGGTTTAGGTTAAGGTTGAGGTTTAGGGCTAAAATTAGCATTAAGGCTAAGGTTATAGTTAGGGTAATGGACATGATTAGGTTTAGGGTTCAGGTTATTTTTATGGTAAAGGAATGTTTAGGGTTAGGGATAGTGCTAGAGGTGGGCCAGGGGTTAGCATTAGGGTTATGGTTAGGGGTAAGGTTATGGATAGGGTTAGAGCTAGGGTTAGGGCTAGGATTATGGTTAAGATTAGTGCTAGTTTTAGGATTAGGTTTAAAGATAGTGCAAGGTTTAAAGTTAGGGTTAGGTTTAGGTTAAGTGTTAGTGCTAGGTTAAGGGTTAGCATTAGGGTTAAAGGTACTGTTGGATATTAGATTTGGGCTAGGTTTTGGGTTATGTTAGGGATAGTGTTAGAGATACGGGTAATGTATGAACTTGGGTTAGGATTACGGCTAGTTTTAGAGTTACCATTAGGGCTCAGTGTAATTTTAGGATTAGGTTTATGTTTAGGGTGATGTTTTGAACTAGGATTAGTGTTAGGGTCAGAGTCAGGATCAGGGTTTATTTTAGGGTTAGGGATAGGACTCGATTTAGGGGTAGGCTTAGGGCTAGATGTCGGGTAAGGATTTGGTTTAGGTTAAGGTTTAGGGTTAGTACTATGGCTCGGATTTGTATTAGGCTAGGGCTAAAGTAAAGAGTAGTTTTACAATTAGCATTAGTGTTACTCCTAATGATAGTGTAAGTTTAGGCTTAAGGGTAGATTTAGAGTTATGTTTAATTCTAGGGTTAGGGCTATGGCTAGGGTGAGGGCTAAGGTTAGGGATAGTTTTTGGGTTATGGTCAGGCATAGGGTTAGAACTAGGAATAGGGCGAGGGCGATAGTTAGAGTTAGTCTTAGGGCTAGGGTTAGGGTTAGGTTTAAGGTTAGGTTTAAGGTTAGGTTTAGGGCAAGGGATGCCTGTTTGATTTCCACCTCCATTTCCATTTACCCATATGGGTCAAAATGAACTGAAACCTTAAAATATAAAGTGTTCATGATAACGAACCATTGATTCAAGAAGGCCCAAAACTTGGTAGCATACTAAGGCTAGATAAAAGATAAATCCTGCCCAGTATCAAAGTAATTTGAACAAAACTAACTCTTACCCTAACATTAACTCTAACCCTAGCCCTAGCCCTAGCCCTAACTCCAATTCTAACCCTAACCTGATTAGAGAACCATTGATCCTAGTAGTCCCGCACTTGGAAGCCTGCTAGGGCAAGCTAAGTAATGAATCCTATTCAGCATCAAACAAATCTGACCAAATAATTGTGAGATGTATCTCAGTACATGCATATTTCCCTGTTTTCTCCTAAAGGGCGCTTGGATATAGTTGTTTTTGCATGATTAAGCTTAGGCCTACTTTCACAAGGAATATACCAGAGTCCCTACAGAGAACTGATGAACAGTGTGAAGTTTCAAGCAAAACAAACCCTGTTTGATTTTCAGCTCTATTAACTTTCCCGTACAGGTCAAAATAAAGTAAAATCTTAAGATACAAATTGTTCTTGACAGCAAACCTGTGAACAAAGAAGTCCTAAACCTGGGGAACAGAGTAAATCTAGATTAAAGATAAATCCTGCAAAGTATCAAAGAATTTTAATAAAACTAACTCTAACCCTAACATGAGCTCTAACCCTAACCATTCTTCTAACACTAACTTTTTCATGGATTTTCTGAACGTAGAAGTTGCAAACCTGGGCAGCCTAGTTGGGAAAACTAAGTGATGAATGCTGTGCAGTATCAAAGAAATCTGACCAAATGATTGATGGAGTATATCAGTACATGCATATTTTCGTGTTATCTCCTAAAGGACTCTTGGATAAAGTTGTTTTTACATGCTTCAGCTTAGTCCTACTTTCACAAGAACAAATCAGAGATTGCCCACAGAGAATTCATGGAGTGAAGTTTCAAGCAGCTAGCACCAATGCAGTTTGATTTCCAGCTCCATTTCCTTTTGCCTGTATAGGACAAAAAGAACTGAAAATTTAAAATATAAACTGTTCCTTACAGAGAACAATTGAATGTAGGAGGCCCAAACATGTTGAGTATAGTAAGGATAGGAGAAAAATGAATCTTGCCCAGGATCAAAGAAATTTAAACAAAACTAACTCTAACACTAATACTAGCTCTAACACTAGCCCTAACACTAATCTTAACAAAAACCTTAACCTGTTTAAAAAAAATGGTGATCTTAGAATTTCCAAACTTGGGTAGCCTTGTGGGGTAAGCTATCAGATGAATTATATGCAGTATCAAAGAAATATGACTAAATAATTGGGGTGGTATTTCAGTTTATGCATATTTCTCTGTTTTCTGCAAAAGGGGTCTCAGATAAAGTTTTTTTTTTTTTTTTTTGCTATCTTCATCTTAAGGTTACCTTCCTTTACCAGAGAGTTTCCACAGAGAACTGATTCAGTGTCTGAAGTTTCAAGCAGCTAGCACCAACTTGGTTTGATTTCAACCTCCATTTTCATTTACCTATATGGGTCAATATGAAGTGAAACCTTAAAATACAGAGTACTCCTGATAGTGAACCATAGATACAAGAAGGCCCAAACCTGGGGAGCATGTTAATGCTAGGTAAAAGTTGACTCCTGCCAAGTATCAAAGAAATTTGCACACAACTAACTCTCACCCTAACACTACATCTAACCCTAGCCCTAACCTTAAACCTAACACCTACCCTAACCAGATTAGAGAACCATTGATCCTAGAAGTCCCACACTTAGAGAGCTTTGTGGGGCAAGCTAAATAATGAATCCTATGCAGTATCAAATAAATCTGACCAAATAATTATGGGTGGAAATTAGGTGCATGCATGTTTCCCTGCTTTCTCCTAAAGGTTTCTTGGATAAAATTGTTTTTGTATGGTTCAGCATAGGCCTAAACTCACAAGAAACATACCACAGTGTCCCTACCTAGAATTTAGGGTGTGTTTGAAGTTTCAAGCAACTAGCATAAACTCTGTTTGATTTCCAGGTCTATTTCCATTTACTCATATATGTCAAAATGAAATAAAATTTAAAAATGAACTGTTCCTGACACCAAACATTTGGACAAAAAAAAACCCTAAACCTGAAGAAAAGAGTAAGGTTAGTTAAAGTTGAATCCTGGGTTGTATCAAAGAAATTTGAATAAAGTAACTCTAACCCTATAACTACCTCTAAACCTAGCCCTAATCCTAACTCTAAACATTAACATAGCCTTATCTCTAACTATAACTTTAAACCTAATTCTAACCATTGCCCAAACCCTAGCCCTAACTCTATCCATTACCTTAACCCTATCCCTAAGCCTAATGCCTACTGTAGCCATAATCTTAATATTTACTCTATACCTTCTCTAACCCTAAAACTTCCCTATACCTAAATCTAGCTCAAACTCTAATACTTACCCTAAACCTACCCCTAACCCTAAGCCTAACCCTAAACCTAACTCCAACTCTAGCCCTAATCCCAACCATTAACCTAGCCCCAACTCTAACCGTGATCCTATCCATTACCCTAAACATAAGCCTAAACTACATGCTTAACAATAGGACTAAACCTAACTGAATAGCTATCCCTAAAGCTATTCAAAATCCTAAACCTAACCTGAACCCTAAATTGAACCCAAACCATTACATAGAACCTAATGTTAATTCGAGCCTTAAACCTAGACCTTATCCTAAACCAATCCCTAACCCTGACTCTGACCCTAATAATACACCTAGCTCTGAACCTGACCTTTACCCTAAACCTAACCCTTACATTTTACCTAGCCATAACATAACCCTAAAACTATCCTTAACCATAATAGTAGTCCTAACATTAGCCCTAACCCTAATCCTAGCCCTATCCCTAACAAAAACCCTCATCCTAGCCCTAAACCTAGCCTTGATCCTAAACTGTACCCTAACCCTAGCCCTAATCGTACATATAACACTTGCCCTGACCATAAACCTAGCTAAAACCCCATTTTCCCCCTAACTCTAACCCTAACCCTTACCCTAACACTAACCCTAATTCTAGCCCTAACGCTAGGCCTAACCCTAACACTTACCCTAGAACTAATCCTATCCCTGATTTAGCCTAACCCTAAACCTACTTCTAACCCTAGCCCAAATAATAACTCTACTTTTTTCCCTAGCTCTATTTTTAGTTCTAACCCTATCCGTTACCATAAACCCTAACACTAGCCTTAATCTTAGCCCTAATCTTAGCCCTAGCCCTAAACCTAGATCTAACCATAACAAAAATTCTAAGCCTAAACCTCACCCTACCACTATCCCTAACACTATTGTTAATCTTAAATCTAGCCCTAAACTTAGCCCTAGCTCCAAAACAAGACTGAACCACAGAACTAACACTAACCCTAGACCTGACATTAGCTCTATCCCTAATTTTTTACCCTAATCCTAACACAAACCCTAAGCCTACACCTAGCCTTAACCCTGGTCCTGATTCGAGTCTTATCCCTAAAGCTAAAGGTAACATTGATCCTTTCTCTGACTAAACCTATCTCTTATAATCACCCTGAACGTAAACCTAACCCTAACACTAGACCTTGACTTAATGCTTACCCTAAAACTAGCCCTATTCATAACCCTATATCTTACATTAGACATAGTGCTACCTTAGCAGTAACCTAATCCAAAACCTAGCACTAATCCAAGCCCTCACCCTAGCTTTAACACTAACCATAACTCTAACTCTGGACTTAACACTTAACATAAACCTAACCCTAAACCTAAACCTGTACTAACCTAAAAACTAACCTTAACCATAACCAAAATCTTAACCATAACCCTAGCCCTAACCCAAGCTTGAATCCTATACATTACCCTAACCATAACCCTAACCGAATTCTAACCCAATTCCTAACCCTAATCATAGCCCTAACCTAACCATAACCCTAGCCCTAACCACAGTTCTATTTCTATTCATTAACCTACTCATGACCTTACCTGAACCATAGCCCTAATTTTAACCATAACCCTAGCCCTAACTCTAGCTTGAATACTATCCATTACCCTAACCATAATCCTAACCAAATTCTACCCACAAGGCCTAAACCTAATCATAGCCATAACATAACCATAACCCTAGCCCTAAATGTAGCTCTAATCCTATCCATTAGCTTAACCATAACCCTAACAGAATTCTATCCCTAGTCATAACCCTAACTCTATCACTAACCCTAACCCTATCCATCACCCTAAAATTAACCTGAATCCTAACCAAAACCATAACCATTATGCTAACCCTAACCCTAAACTTAATGCTAATTTGAGCCCTAAAACTAAACATGAACCTAAACTATACCCTAACCCTGACTCTGACCCTAATAATAGTCTAGCTGTAATCCTGACCGGAACCCTCAACCTCACCCTTACAATAGACCTAGCCATAAACATAAGTGTAAAACTATTCCTAACCATAACACTAGACCTGTCATTAGCCCTAGCCCTAAACCTAACACAAATCCTAGCTCTAATCTTAACTCTAAGCCTAGCCTTTATTTTAATCCTAATCTTAACCCTCATTCTAACCTTAATTTTGTCCCTTGCCCTAACCCTAAATCTACCTGTAATATCATACCTTATCCTAACCCTATCAATAGCCCTAACACTAGCCCTAAACCTAGGCCTAAACCTAATAATGATCCTAGCGCTAATCCTAGCCCTAATTTAGCCTAACCCTAAACTTAAACCTGTTTCTAGCCCTAAGACTAAGTCTCATTCTCGCCCTAGCCCTAGTCGTAGTTCTAAACATATCACTTACCATATACCAAAACTTATCCCTATTCCTAGCCCTAACCCTAGCCCTAAACTTTACCCTAGCCCTATAAATGGATCTAACCCTAACATAAAGTGTAAACATCACCCTAACACTAGCCCTAACCCAAATAATAATTGGAAAAAAATAGCCTTAAACCTACCATAGGCCTAAAACAAACTGAGTCATTTCCATAACCCTAACCTTTAACCTAAACAAAAACCTAGCCCTACACCTAGACCTAACCCTTGCCTAAATTTGAGCCCTAACGCTAAACCTAGAAATAACCCTATCTCTGACTTGGACCATAACACTTACCCTAGCTCTAAACATCATCCTAATGCTAACCCTAAAACTAGCTCTAATTAGAAACCTAGTTCTTATGTTAGCCATGGCCCTAATGCTAACACAAATACTAGCCCTAATCCGAATCTTAACCCTAGTTTAAACCATAATGCTAACCCTAACCATAGCCCTAAACCTAACCCTAACACAAACTCTAACCCTACCTCTAAAAATATCCCTTACCCTTAGCCAAAACCTCAACCTAATTCTACCCTAGTCATAATCCTAATCCTTAGCGTACCCCAAACCCTAACACTATTACTAGTCCTAACCCTAGCCCTCATTATAGTGCCAAACTTAACCCAAATTGAAATCCTTAACTTGACCCTTATTTTGACCCTAACACTAACCATAGTTCTAAACATGACCCCAACCCTAAATGGAACCCTAACAGTACCCCTACTGGTAAAACTATACCTAAACCTAACAATAACACTAGCACTGGACCAAACCTAATCCTTAATAGAATCATATCTAGCCCTAGCGCTAAACAAAACCCTAGCCCTAGCCCTAACAATAGCCCTTAAACTAATGCAAAGACTAACTTTATCCCTAGACCCAATGCTAGTCCTAATTCAGTCCCTAACCCTAAACCTAACTCCAACCCAAACAGTGATCCTTAGCATAACCAAAACCCTAGCTCAAAACCTTATCCTAACCCAAAACCTAACCCTAACACTAGACTTATCCATAACCCTAATCCTAAAATAAGTCATAAACATAATTTTAGCTCTTACATTACCATAGCCCCAATGCTAGCCATAAACCTCCCACAATACCTAGCCATTATCCTAGCCCTATACCTAGCCCTAATTGTAACCTTAACTGTAATCTTAGACCTAACCCTAATCCTAACCTTTGCCCTAGCCCTAACCCTAGCTCTACTGCTAACACTTATCCTAAAACTAACCCTAACATTAACACTAGGCCTAACCCTATAATAGCCCTAATCCTAACCTTAACCCTATCCCTAACCTTAGCTCTAACCCTATCCATTTCCCTAAAGATAAACCTAACTTAAATGCTAACCTTAGGCCTAATGCTAATCCTACCCCTAACACAAAATTTTTCATTAATCTAACCTAACTTGAAATCTAAACCTAAACCTATCCATTACCCTAACCCTAACCCTAAGCCTAACACTAAATCAAGCCTTAATCCTTAACCTTAACATAAACAAACTCTACCCAGACACTGACACTTATAATAAGCCTAGCTCTAAACCTGACCTTTATCCTAAACCTAATCCTTACACAAGACCTAGCCAACACCTAACTAAAAAACTAACCCTAACCATATACCTAGACCTGACATTAGCCCTAGCCTTAATACTAGCCCTAAACCTGATACAAAACCTACCCCTTATCCTAGCCTTAATCCTAACGTGAACACTAACCCTAGCCCTATGTCTGATTTTAACCCTCACATTAGCCCTGAATCTATCTATAACCCATCCTTTCCCCTAACTCTAACCCTAATCCTTACTTTTACACTAACCCTAACTCTAGCCCTAACCATAAGCCTAACCCTAACACTAATCCTAGTGCTAATCCTAGCCCTAATTTATCCCTAACTCTACCCCTAACCCTAGGCCAAAAACTAACTCTAATACTTGCTCTACTCCTATTTCTAGTTCTCACCCTATCAGTTATAATAACCCTAACACAAGCCCTAAACTTAGCCCTAGATTAATCCCTAGACCTTATCATTACTCTAAATATAACCCTATGCCTAAGCCTGAACCTCACCCTACCCCTAGATCTAACACTATCACTAATCCTAAAATTAGCCCTAAATCTAGCCTTAGCCCTAGAACAAAATAGAGACCTTGCCCTAAACCTACATCTTAACCTAAACCATAAAAGTACACCTAGGAATAACCTCCTTACTCTAATTTGAGTACTAGGCCTAAAACTAACCCTGACCCTAACTTATATCTTGGCCTTAAACCTAGCCTAATCCTAATCCGAACTCTCACCCTAGCCCTCCCCCTAATTTTAACTCTCGCCCTAGCTTTGAACCTAGCTATAACCCCATCCCTTTCTCTAAAACTTACCCTAAATACTAACATTAACCCTAACCATAGCCCTAATTATAGGCCTAACCCTAACACTAAAACTAACGCTAATCCTAGCCCTAATTTAGTGCTAACCCAAGTGAAGTCCTAACCCTAGCCCTAACACTGACTCTAACTCTCAACCTAGCCCTATATCTATTTCTAACCCTATCCATTACAGTAATCCTAACATTAGTCCTAAACTTAGCCCTAACCCCAGGCATAGTCCTAACCCTAGATCTAACAATAAATCTAAATTTAACCTTGACCTTAAGCCTAAACTTCACCATCCTCCACTAGCTGAAAACTATTGCTAATGCTACAACTAGTTCTAACCTTAGCTCTAGCCCTAAAACAAAACCGAAACATTGCTCTAACCCTAAACCTTTACCTAAATCAAACCCTTATTCTGCAACTAGCCATAACACTACCTCAAATTTGAGTCCTAGGACAAAAACTAACCCTGACCCAGACTCATATCAAAACACTAACCATGACTCTAAATATCATCCTAACCCTAAAGCTAATGCTAACACTAGACCTAGCCCAAACCCTAACCCTAAAACTAACCCTAATCATAACCCTGGTTCTTACATAATTCAAAGCCCTAACCCTTTTTTTAACCCTAACACAAAAATAGCCCTAATCAGAGCCCAAACACTATATTTAAATCTAAACCTAACTCTAAATATAGCCCTCAATCTAACTCTAGCACTAGCCCTAACCCTAGTTCTAGCCCTATCATTTACCCTAAGCAAACCGTATCCATAACGCTAATTCTAGTCCTAATCCTAATCCTTGGCCTAAACCAAACACTAACCCTATTACTAGTCCTAACCCTAGCCTTCATTAAAGCTCTAATCCTAACCCAAAACTTAACCCTAACTTTCACCATTATTCTAACCCTAACACTAATTATAGGTTTAAACCTGACCCTCAGCAGAGACCGAATCCTAACATTGGCCTCACTGGTAAACTTATACCTAAACCTAACCCTAAAATTAGTTCTAGACCTAAACCTAATCCTAAATCTAGCTTTAACTCTACTCCTAGACATAAACAAAAACCTAGTCCTAGCCCTAACACAAATCCTTACCCTAACCCAAACACTAATCATACCCCAGGGCCTAATCCTAATCCTAATTCTGGTTGTAACCCTAACTCTAACTCTAATCCAAACACTGACCCTGCTTTAAGGATAAACCGACCTCTAAACCTGATCTTAAACAAAAATATAAACCTAACACTAGACCTAGCCATAACGCTACCCCTAGAACTACCATAATTAGAACCCTAGATCTTACATTACCCATTCCATTAACCTTTGGATTAATCCTAACCCAAAACCTAGTCCAAATCAGAGGCCTAAATCTACCCTACCATAACCCTAACCCTAGCCCTAGACCTACCCTAAGCCTAACCCTCATCTTAGTCTAAACCCTAGCTAAAAGTCTATACCTTAGTCTGAACAAAACCCTAGCCTTATCACAAACAATAACCCTAAACCTAGTCCTAAACCTAACCTTAACCCTAGACTTAAGCCTAACAAATACCCTAACTATAACCCTACCTCTAATGATAACCCTAGTCCTAACCCTATCCAAAACCCTAAACCAAATCATAAACCTAACCATAGACCTAACTCTGAACCTAATTCATGCCATAACCCTCACCCTAACTAAAACCCTAACCCTTACCCTAAACCAAATAGTAAAGCCAGCCCTAAAACTAAACTCAACCCTAAAGCTAACCTTATATCTAATCCAATCTATTACCCCAAACTAAACCTAACTCTGATGAAAACCCTAGCCCTAAACCTAAACCTAACCCTAACCATTACTATAATCCTAACCCTAGACCTAACACTAAAACTAACCATCACCCTAGAGCTAACCCTAGCTCAAACCTTACCTTTACCCTAAACTTAATTATAACCCTACTCTAAACTATGGTTACTAGCCCTAATCCAAACCCTAACTTTAACTCTAACCATAATCCTAACCATTAACCTAACTCTAACCCTATACATTATCCATATGATAACCCTTTTCCTAATGCTAACCTTAGGCCTAACCCTAAATCTATCACAAACCCTAAATCTCTCCATTACCCTAAACCTACACCGAACCCTAAACATAACCCTATCCATTACCCTAAACCTAACTTTAATCCTAGATCTAACCCTTATTCCAAATCTTTACCTAAGGCTAAGCATAAGCCTAACACTAATATTACACCTAACTCTAATACTAATTTTATACCTAGCCCTAACCCTAAGCCAAAGACTTAAAAAATAATATTAGCAATACCCCTAACCTTAAACCTTAACATAATCTACACCCTAACACAAAACTAGACCTAACCCTAGCCCTAATTGGAGTCATAAACCTATCCTTATACTAACACTGACCGTGACTCATATACTAAGGTCACCTTAGTTCTAAACACCATTCTGAACTTAATCAGAACCCTAACAGTTACCCTAGCCTTAGTTTAAGTCTTAACCCTAACTTAAAACTAACTCTGACCAAACCCATATCCTAATAGTCACCCTAGCTCTAAACACTGCCTTCAACTTAAACCGAACTCTAACAGTAATCCTAGCCCTTATTTGAGTCCTAAACCTAACCCTAAAACTAACACTGTCCCTGACTCATATGCTAACATTATCCAAAGCTACAAATATCACCTTACTATTAAACCTAACCATAACAGTAGACCTCCCCCTAACCTTAACTCTAATTGTAACCCTAGTTCTTACATTAGTCAATGCTCTAACCCTAGTCCTAACCCTAACACAAAAACTAGCCCTAATTCAAGACCTAAACTTAGATTTAACCCTAACCTTAAAGCTAACTCTAGCCCTATCCCTAGCTCTTAGCCTATCTCATATTGTAAGTGAAACCCTAATGGTAACCCTAGACCTATACCTAATGGTTAGACCAATCAAAACCCTAACCCTATTAATAGTCCTAAACCTAGCCATCAATCTAGCTTGAACACTATTTCTAACCCTGACCCTTATTTTGAACCTAACACTAATCTTAGGTCTAAACCTGACCCTAACCCTAGACAAAACCCCAACACTAGCCATAGACCTAAACCTAATCCTAAATCTAGCCTTAACTCGAGCCCTAGACCTGAACAGAAACCTAGCCAAAGCCCTTACAATAAACCTTAACTTAACACAAACACTAACCATACCCCTAAACCTAAACCTAGTCCTAATTCTGGCTGTAATCCTAACTCTAACTCTAACCAAAACCTGACCCTGCCTTTAACAGTAAACCTACCTATAAACCTGACCCTACCAAAATATATAAACTTAACACTACACATAGCCATAACCATAACCCCAAACTAGCCATAATCATTACCCTAGCTCTTACATAACCCACAGCCCTAACCCTAGGCCTAAAGCTAACACAAAACCCAGAGCTAATCCTATGACTAAACCTAGCCCTAAGCATAACCCTAACCCTAACCTAACACTTGATTAGTCCTAACCCTATCTCAAAGCCTAACTCTTACCATAAACATAAACGTACACCTATCCCTAAATATACCCCTAACACTAGTCCTAATCCTAAACTTAACCCTAGCCCTAAATCTAGCTCGAAACCTACCCAATACCCTAAACCTAACCCTAAACCCATTAATAACCCTAGGCCTAAACATAACTCTAAACCTAACCAGAAAACTAACCGTAGACCTAACCCTATACCTCACAGTCGACATAGACCTAACTCTAGCTCAAACCCTTACCCTTTCCATAAACCTAAACTTAAACATAGCACTAACCCTAACCTAAACCTCACTCTACAATAACCATAACCCTCTACCTACATAAAGCCATACCCATTACACTAACCCCAACCCTACCCCTAATGATGACACTAGCCCTAATCCTAACTCTAACCCTAACTCTACTTTAATCCTATTCATAGACCAAATTCTAGACATAACCCTCGCCCTAGGCCTAAACATAGCTCAAAACCTAACCCTTATGCTAAACATAACACTAACACTAATGCTAGTTCTAACAACCCTAAACCTAACCCTAACTCAAGACCTATTCCTAATCATAACCCTATCCCTAACCTTAGCTCTAGCCCTATTCATTATCCTAATCATTATTCCTACCTTAATGCTAACCCTAGGCCTAACACTAACCCTATTGCTAACCCTAACCCTATCAATTACCCTAAACCTAACCTGAACCATAAAAAACCCTATCATTACTCTAACCCTGACCCTAATGCTAATTCAAGCCCTAATCCTAAACCCTAAACCCAACCAAATTCTAACACTGACTCTGACCCTAATAATTTTCCTAGCTCTAAACTGGAACCTTACCCTAACCTAACCATTACATTAGACACAGCCAGAAACATAACCCTAAAACTATCCCCAACCACCATAACTCTAGACCTGACATTAGCCCTAGCCCTAATGCTAGTGCTAACCCTAACACTAACATCAGTCCTTTTCCTAGCCCTAAACCTAGCCTTATTTCTAACCCTAACCCTAATCCTAGCCCTAACCCTATTACTATCCCTAACCCTAATATTAGCCCTAATTCCACCCTATCCCTAACCCTAACCCTAGACCTAAGACTAACTCTCACACTATCCTGTCACTAGTTCTAAACTTATCCCTTACCATAACCCTAAACCTAGCCCTAAACCTAGTCCTAAACCTTGCTTTATACATAGCCCTAGAACTAATCTTAGATGAAAATTTAAACCTAACCCAAAGCCTAAGCTTAACCCTAACATAACCCTAAGCCTAACACTAATCCTAAAACTAACCCTAACCCTGGACCTAACCCTAATACAAAACCAAACCATTCTTCTAACTAACCCTTAAACTAAATCAAGCCCTAAGCATACACCTAAACCTAACTCTAACCTTAATATAAGTTTTAAGCCAAATCCTAAAACTAACCCTGACTCAGACTCTGACACTAACACTATCCCTTGCTCTAAACATCACCCTAACCCTAAACCTAACACTAACACTAAACCTAGCCCTAGTCTCAACCCTAAAATTAGCCCTAATTGTAACCCTTCTACTTACATTAGCCATAACCCTAACTCTAGCACTATCTTAACATAAAACCTAGCCCTAATATAAGCACCAACCCTAGCTTTAAAGCTAACCCTAACCCTAGCCTTAATTATAACCATAAGCCTAGCCCTAACCCTAGCTCTAACTCTATTCATTATAATAACCATAACCCTAAACCTAATGTTAACCCTAGGCCTAAATCTAATCCTATCTCTAAACCTATCCCTATCCATTTCCCTAAACCTAACATGATTCCTAATATTAAGACTAACATTATCCTAACGCTACCCCTATACGTAATTCTATCCCTAACTTTAAGCCTTAACCTATCCTAAACCCTAACTCAGACCTTGACCTTAATAATACGCCTATTCCTAAATCTGACCCTAACCTAAACGTTACACTAGATGTAGCCATAATCCTAAATCTAAATCTATCTTTAAACATAATTTTGGAGCTGACATTAGCCATACTTCTAATCCTAGGACTAACTGTAAAACAAACCCTCGCCGTTATATTGTTCTAACCCTAAACTTAATCAATACCCTAACCCTAATCATAGCCCTAACCCTAATTCTAAACATCACCCTACCTATCAACCTAGCTATAACACCATTCTTTACCCTAAACCTAATCCTACATCTAACCCTAACTCTATGCTTAAGCTGAACACTAACCCTTACCCAAATCATAGATCTAATTCTAGCCCTATCACTAACCCTAACCCTAACTTTAGCCCAAAGAATAATTCTAATTCTCACACTAGCTCTATTGCTAGTTCTTCCCTATCTCATACCATAACATTAACCCTAGCCATAACCCTAGCCTTATCCTTAGTCCTAGCCCTCATCCTAGATCTAACCCTCACTTAAATCTAACATTAAACCTAAGCCTAAGCCTAACAGTAACACTAACCCTAACCCTAATGCTAATTGTAAAAATAGCCCTAACCCTAACCTTAGCAGTAAAAAAAAAAACCAAGCCATAGCCCTAAACCTAAACCTTAACTTAAATCAAACACTAACACTACGCATAGATCTAACCCTTGTGGTGAGCCGTTCCTGCGGACTGTGGTCGCCATTACATGATGGCGCTGGATCCGTTGTGGTCTGTGAAGGACAACTCCATATCAGAGAGAGTTGGCGTGTTCCCAGCTCCTTATCAGAGAAAGTTGGCGTGTCATTTTCTAGCACCCTGTGAGAAGGGTACACGTGGCAGCTTTGCATTGGGGTTCGAGGTGCTTTATTAAGGCTGGGAGGGGCATCCAATTATTATTCCGGGTAGTAGAAGAATCATTAGAAGAATATCAAGGGCCTGAATAAACTGCTGAAAGAAGATTCCTGAGTCGCGTCTTCCTTGCGGGCAAGGGGGTCGTGACAAGTGGTGCAGAAACCCGGGAGAAAAGAAACAAAGAAACACCCAGGAACCAGAACTTTCAGCAGTCAGGGAGGCGCGCTGGTAAGTCCCAGGTAAGGTGGGACCCGCTGTTAAAAAGCGGAGGCTCCTCTATACATAAAGAGGGAGCATTAAAAGGTACCTGCTCCTCTGTAAAAAGAGAGGGCGTTACATCTCATAGCAATTGCACTCTGAATTTTTGTTTTCTTTCTGTGTATGTTCGTTTTGTTTTGTGTACTTTCACTTTCGATTTCTGTGTTTTCTTGTGTTGCGTTATGGGTGCTGTGACTTCAAGTCCACTCCTTCTAGTCCTCGATGGCCTTTTACGTTCCAAGGGACTGGAGGTGAAACGCAGTACCTTAGAGAAATTTTTACAGAGGGTAGATACAGCTGCACCGTGGTTTGCATTTTCAGGCAGCCTCACTACACCCAGCTGGGATAAATTAGGCAAAGACCTTGACTTTGCTCGTGAGCAGGGCATGCTAGAGGGCGGGGTGATACCCCTCTGGAAGATGGTCCGTAGTTGTCTTACGGATGGCAGATGCCAAGAAGCGCTTGTTAAAGGGCAGGAGGTTTTAGAACAATTGCATGAGGAAAAATCAGAAACAACAGAGAGTGAAGTGTCTCAGGAAGAGGGGAGTGTGCGGGGCGTGGAGAACGGGAGGAGACTGTATCCAGATCTCAGTGTGCTGCGCACGCCCCCATGCGAAAGTGGGTCAGAGGCAGAAGACGCTGAGGAGGAGGAGATAAGAACGCTGTCCCGGCAGTTAGGGAGTTTAGGTACAGGGAACAGAGATAAGCAAGGGCTCGGGAACGGGCGGCCTCCCGATCCGCCTCCGTATGGCGGGGGTGTTTCAGGCTGCCGCTGCTTTCCTCTGTTCCTCAAGGCTGGCATATCATTGCTATTGACATTAAAGACTGTTTCTTTTCTATTCCTTTGCATCCTAAGGACTCACAGCGTTTTGACTTCACCCTTCCCTCGTGTAATCACGAGGAACCAGATCAAAGGTTTGAGTGGGTCGTTTTACCACAGGGAATGTCTAACAGTCCTACGATTTGTCAGATGTATGTAGGGAAGGCACTCGCACCTCTCAGACAAAAATATCCTTCCATTAAGATTATTCATTATATGGATGATGTATTATTTGCAGCCAAATTACAACAGTCAGTTTATGAGGCCTATAAAGACTTGGTGAAGTTGTTAGCTCAGTATGGATTACATATTGCACCTGAGAAGGTTCAAACAGGGGATTCTATTCAGTATTTGGGAGCGACGATTGGATATGACATATTAAAACCACAAAAGGTTACTATAAGAACTCAAGATCTCCAAACTCTAAATGACTTTCAAAAACTGTTGGGAGATATTAATTGGATAAGAGGTTATTTACATATTCCTAATATCGTGCTCCAGCCTTTGTATGCTATTCTTAAGGGTGATCCAGATCTTACTTCCCCTCGTACCCTCACTAAAGAGGCCAGAGCGGCCCTTATAAAAGTAGAAGAAGCTATACAACATGCCACTCTATGCAGGCTCCAGAGTGATAAACCTTTCCAGTTATGTGTGCTTGCCACTATGCGGCAGCCTACTGGAGTACTGTGGCAAGATGGGCCTTTACTATGGATCCACCCACATGTATCCCCAGGAAAATCTTTAGAATACTATCCTGATGCTGTTGCAGCGTTAGCACTTAGAGGGATTCAACAGAGCATTCAATTTTTTGGACAAGCACCTTCTTCTCTTATCATACCCTATTCTAAAGTTCAACTTAATGTTTTGTGTGCTACTCTAGACAACTGGGCTATTCTATGTTGCTCGTTTCAAGGGGATATTGATAATCATTACCCTTCTCATCCATTACTCCATTTTGTTAAAGAGCATCCTATCATTTTCCCTAAAGTAACTTCACCCACTCCAATTCCGGGGGCTGTTAATATTTTTACTGATGGCTCTAAGTCTGGAATGGGAGCTTATGTGATTAATGACTCTCCCCCTGTCCAGCATCAATTTGCTCCTGGAAATCCACAATGGGTAGAACTGCAAATTGTCATTGAAGTTTTTAAACAGTGTTCTTTTCCGTTCAATCTCATTTCGGACTCCATCTATGTGGTGCAGGCGCTCAAAATTTTGGAGGCTGTAGGAGCTATTAGTGACACCCATAATGTATCTGCTTACTTTAATCAGCTTCAACAGCTTATCCGTAGCCGTACTGCCCCTTTTTATCCACTGCACATTCGGGCTCACACCTCTCTTCCTGGCCCGTTATCACAGGGTAATGCCTGTGCTGACTCGGCAACTAGAAGCCAGTTGGTATGCTTGGCCTCCTCCTTAGAAGAAGCTAAATTGTTTCATCACAACTTTCATGTCAATGCTATGACACTGCGTAGACGTTTTTCCATCTCCAGAGCAGATGCTTGTCAGATAGTATTACAATGTCCCCATTGTGTCACATTTCTTCATCCTCCTACTTATGGTGTAAACCCACGAAGATTGAAGCCATTGGTTGTCTGGCAAATGGACGTAACTCACGTGCCTGACTTTGGTAACCTCAAATATGTACATGTTTCTATTGACACATACTCTGGAATTATTCATGCTTCTGCTTTATCGGGAGAAAAGGCACGTAATGTTATTACTCATTGCTTAGAGGCATGGGCAGCATGGGGTGCACCTGCATCCCTTAAGACTGATAATGGACCTGCTTATACTGGCAGACAGTTTACATCTTTTTGTTCTACTATGGGAGTACAACTTGCTCATGGGTTGCCTTACAATCCTCAAGGGCAAGGCATTGTTGAACGTGCCCACCGCACTTTAAAAGAAACCTTAGAAAAACAAAAAGGGGGAATAGGAGTTGACCACACTCCTAAAGAACGCCTGTCCTTAGCTCTTTTTACCATTAATTTTTTGAATTTGGATATTCATGGCCGCTCTGCGGCCGATAGACATGTGTCCCCTCAGCCCTCTGTGACTGGCTATGTTAAGTGGAAGGATGTTCTTACGGGCCAATGGAACGGCCCTGACCCCGTGCTGACATGGGCACGAGGATCTGTATGTGTTTTTCCCCAGGATCGCACGGAGCCGCTGTGGATCCCTGAACGCCTGACAAGAAGAGTCTCGAGATCTACTAACCAGCAGCAGGAGGTGCCACAACAGCCCCATGATGAGGAGCTTCATTCTGATGAGTGCTCTGGCTCTGATGCTGGTGCCAACGGTACAGATGGCACCAATGCAGTGGTGGGCAGTGGCACGGGCATGGCCAATGCCAATGCCAGTTCATAGTAATTCTAGTGTCCTCCCCACTCTTTTTTATACCTCATGTGAGATGTCTGCTCCTTGTACCTCTCCTAGAGGGGACATGGAAAATATTTTTAATCAGTCTCAAGTTAATCTCACAGGAGTTTTTTGTTTCAGTCTTGGGAACACTAATTGTATTAGCCTTAAGACCAAAAATTTGACTAACTGGGAGGACCCATTGCGGTCCAGTCGAGTCTCAGGGAGTATTCTTAGTGCTGTATTGAGCCAAGTAGTTTCAGGGAAGCAATCAGGCTCAGGGACCCCCGCAACTAGCTCTGTTTTAAACATAACTACTTTAGCTATTATCTCCGAGGTATTAATCCCAATGCCTCCTTCTTCTAATAGTACTTGCTATGCCACTCATTTCAAGGCCTCTCCTTACTGTACCCCTAATTTTGGTTTTCCCCCGACATTTACGCCTTGTCAGGATCATTCTTGGGAGAAACATCAAGTTGCTAAAGGTTTCTCCTTTTCCCCCCCTCTAAAGAGATATGTTTATAACTTTAACAACAATGCCAACTCCTCTACAGGAACAGGTTGGTCCTGGTTTCAATGGCTCATTTCCAATGAGAAGGGGGCTTCAGCCGATATTTCCGCATTGGCTCAATTACTAGGAGCCAAAAGTTGGCTGGCTAATGTTTCTGGCACTACTAAGGAGAGTGAACGAGGTAATAGGCTTACATCTGTTTCGTTCAACTCTCTGTTACGTTATGCCACATTGCCTCCTGCAATGGTCTGTATACAATCCCCGTTCCTGTTCCTTTTAGCTAATCACACCTCATCGGGGATGCTGGATTGTTCTATTATTACCTGTTTCTTATCTGAGTGTTGGAATGGTTCTTGGACTGTAGCAGTAATTATGAAAATTCCAACTTTTGTCCCAATCCCAGTCACTGCGGATCCAGATAAATTTCCTATTGTAGAGCTACTTAGAGTCCGCAGAGATTTTGGAATCACAGCAGCCATAGTGACAGCCGTGGCGGCATCTGCTGCTGCAGCAGTTACGGCCGGAGTAGCCATGGCCGGTCAAGTACAAACTGCTGCCACTATTAATCAAGTTGTTCAACAAACGTCCACTATACTTGAATCGCAAAATGCGATTAATCAACATATTTTGTCAGGGATTTTAGCTACCAACCAAAGAATAGATTTTCTTCCAGCTCAGGTAGAAGAATTGGCTGACCTAGTACTTTTAGGCTGCATTGACCAACATGCACATTTATGTATAACCTCTGTCAGATTTAATGATTCCAGGAATGCTTCCCACATCATTGGTGGATATCTGGCCGGAAATTGGTCCATGGAAGCGGAAGACATGATCCAGTCTCAACTAACCCAGATAGCTGCCTTGAATAGTACCCGTGTCGATCCCGTGACTCTGGGTCAATTCACCAATTGGATATCTTCTGCTTTTTCCTTTTTTAAAGAGTGGGTGGGAGTAGGCATTTTTGGTGCACTGTGTTGTTTTGGTATGTTCCTCTGTTTGTGGTTTCTCTGTCGCCTTAAGGCTCGTAGTGCTCAAGATAAGGCTATGATCATACAAGCTCTTGCTGCTTTAGAAACTGGCAACTCGCCACAGGTCTGGCTTGCGCATCTTAAGCACTAAACTTTTGACATGGTCATTGCACCCCAAGTTATTATAACATTGCACTGGGATTGACATGTCTTTCCTCGTTATTCTCTTAGTGTCAGAAAGCCCTTGCACTCTGCCGGTCTTGCTACCATTGCACGCAGATGGGTTTCTACACTAGTGCCTTTGACATGGTCGTTGCACCCCAAGTTATTATAACATTGCACTGGGTACGACATGTCCTTCTTTTGTCTTTCTCTTAGTGCTGGAAAGCCCTTGCACTCTGCGGGTCTTGTTGCCATTGCACGCAGAAGGGTTTCCACACTGGTCTTTATCTATCACTTTAAAGTCCGTGCCTTTCTTTCAGGGTGCTGCCAACTTGTTTGTAGTTGTACCTCTGCATGGCCACAGTTCGACCTCAGCTATTCCCTCTTACTCACCATCGTCACGATACAGGATGCGAGGCAAGGCACTGCACTTGAGTGATCCATTGAGAAGAGGGACCTCAAGGGGAGCATGTCCTATTGCATGCGGGTTTGACGTGTCTCCGCCCCGCCCCACGAAAAAAGGCGTCGGCTGATATGGTGTCAGGTCTGGGGAAGGCGCCCCCTGGGGCTGGCCCATACTATGCAGCCACTTTTGCACAGTGGGATAGGACCTCTACTCTCGCCTGTATTGTCTTAGTGAAACAAAAAGGGGGAGCTGTGGTGAGCCGTTCCTGCGGACTGTGGTCGCCATTACATGATGGCGCTGGCTCCGTTGTGGTCTGTGAAGGACAACTCCATATCAGAGAGAGTTGGCGTGTTCCCAGCTCCTTATCAGAGAAAGTTGGCGTGTCATTTTCTAGCACCCTGTGAGAAGGGTACACGTGGCAGCTTTGCATTGGGGTTCGAGGTGCTTTATTAAGGCTGGGAGGGGCATCCAATTATTATTCCGGGTAGTAGAAGAATCATTAGAAGAATATCAAGGGCCTGAATAAACTGCTGAAAGAAGATTCCTGAGTCGCGTCTTCCTTGCGGGCAAGGGGGTCGTGACAAACCCTAGCCTTAATTCTAGTCCTAAATGTAACTTGAAAACTAACCCTGTCCCTGACTAATATCTTAAACTCACCCTAGCTCTAAACACCATCCTAACCTCAAACCAAAACCTAACAGTAAACCTAGACTTTATTTAAATCTTAACCCTAACCCTGAACCTGACTCTTATCCTAACACTAACCCTAGCTCTAATTATCACCCTTACCTTAATCCTAACCCTAACACTAGACCTACCCTAACCCTAACCCTAAAACTAACCCTAATTGAAAACCTAGTTCTTATATTAGTGATTATCCTAACCTTCGTCCTAAAACTAACAGAAAAACTAGCTATAATCTGAGCACTAAACCTAGCTTTAAACATAACCCTTACCCTAGCCATAACCCTAGCTCTAAACCTATCATTTACCTAAGTGAAACCCTAACATTAATGGTAACAATAGACCTATCTCTAAAACTTTAGGCTAACCAAAATCCTAACCCTATTAATAGTCCTGACCCTAGCCCTCATTTTAGCTCTAATCCAATACAAAACCCTAATGCTAATCCTGACTATTATTCTGACTTTAACACAAACCTTAGGTCTAAACCAGACCATAACCCTAGAGTAAAATCTAACACTGGCCCTACAGATAACCTTATACCTAAACCTAACCCTAACCCTAGCCCTAAGACTAACTCTTATTCTTACAATAGACTTATCCTTATTTCTATCCCTATTCTTACCTTAACCCTAACCCTAGCCCTAACCCTAACCCTAACCCTTGCCCTAATCTTAGTTCTAGCCATAACCCTGGTTGTAACCCTAACTCTAAATATAACCCTAAACTTATGTCTAAGCCTAACACTAACATTACCCCTAACCCTAATGCTAATTGTAAAACTAGCCCTAACCCAAACCCTAGCAGTAAAACTAAACCGAGCAATAGACCTAACCCTAAACCTTAACTTGAACCAAATCCTAACACTACACCTAGACCTAACCCTAGCCTTATTTCAAGTCCTAACCCTAACCTTAAAACTAACTCTGAAACTAACTCATATCCTAACACTCAGTCTAGCTCTAAATACCATCCTAATATTAAACCAAAACCTAACATTAAACTTATCCCTAATTTAAGTCCTAATCCTATACCTAAATTGACTCATATTCTAAAACTAACCCTAGCTCTAAATATCACTCTAACCTTCAACTTAACAATAACACTACACCTACCCCTAACCTAACCCTAAAACTAACACTAGTTGTAACCCTATATCTTATATTAGCCATTTTCCTAACAATAGCCCTGACTCTAACACAAAAAGGAGCCCTAATCAGAGCTCTAAACCTAGCCTTAACTCTAATGCTAACAATAACTCTAACCCTAAACCTAGCTCTAACCCTACTTCTTAACCTAAGTGAAATCCTAACTCTAATGGTAAACCTAAACCTATCCCTAATCCTTAGGGTAACCAAAATTCTAACCCCATTAATAGTCCTGATCCTCATTCTAGCTCTAAATCTATCTTAAATCCTAATGATAACCTGACCCTTATTCTGACCCTAACAATAACCCTAGGTCTAAACCTGACCCTAACCTAGAACAAACCATAACACTGGCCTTACCAGTAAACTTATACCTAATCCTAACCCTAATACCCGTTCTAAACTTAAACCTATTGCTGAATATAGACTAAACTCTAGCCTAAGACAGAAAAAAATCATAGTCCTAGCCCTAACAATAATTCTTACCATAACCCAAACACTAACCCTACACCTAGACCAAATTCTGGTCCTAATTCTGACTGTAACCATTACTATAACTCTAATCCGAACACTGACCCTGACTTTAAGGGTAAACCTACCGCTAAACCTGACCATAACTGAAAATATAAACCTAACACTAGATATAGATATAACCCCTAACCCTAAAACTAGCCCTAATCATAACCCTAGGTTTTACATTACCCACAACTCTAACCCTAGGCCTAAACCTAACACAAAAACTAGAGCTAATCCTAGGCCTTACCCTAGCCCTATATGTAACACTAACCCTAATCCTAGCCCTAATCCAAACCTAACCCTTGGCTTAGTTCTAACCCTAGCTAAAAGCCTAACTCTTACTATAAACATAAACCTAGAACTCTCTGTAAATCTAACCCTAACCCTAGCCCTAATTCTAAACTTAACCCTATCCCTAATTCTAAGCTTAACCCTATTCCTAACCCTAACCCTATACCTAGCCTTAAGACTAACTCTCTCACACTAGTCCTATGCCTAGTTCTAAACCTCTACCTTACCATAAACCTAACCCTAGCCCTAACCCTGGCCCTATCCTAATTCCTAGCCCTAATCCCAGATCTAAACATAAGTCTAAATCTAACACTAAACCTAAGCCTAAGCCTAACACTAACACTAGCCCTAATCCTAATGCTAATCATAAAACTAGCCCTAACCCTAATCATAGCAGTAAAAAGAAACTGAGAAATAGCCTTAAATTTAAACCTTAGCTTAAACCAAACCCTAACACTACAACAAGACTTAACCACAGCATCAATTCGAGTCCTAACCCTAACCTTAAAACTAATTCTGACCCTGACTCATATCCTAAAAATCACCTTTGTTCTAAACACACTAATAAGTTTAAGCCAAACCTAATATTAACCCTCTCCCTAATTTGAGTCTTAACCTTGTACCTGAACCTGATAATATCCTAAAACTAACGCTAGCTCTAAATATTACCCTAATGTTAAACCTACCACTAACACTTGACCTACCCCTAACTCTTACCCTAAAAGTGAACCTAATTATAACCCTAGTTTTTACATCAGCCATTGACCTCACCCTAGCCTGAGCCATAACACAAAATCTAGCCCTAATCTGAGCTCTAGACCTAGCTTTAACCCTAACCATAACCCTAACTCTAGCCCTAAACCTAGCTCTAATCCTAAGCGAAACTCTAACCCTAATGGTAACCCTAGACCTATCCCTAATCCTTAGGCTAACCGAAATACTGATCCTATCAAGATTCCTGACCCTAGCCCTCATTCTACCTCTAATCCTATCCCAAACCCTAACACTAAATCTGACCCTTTTTCTGACCCTAACACTAACCCTAGGTCTAAAACAACCCTTCACCCTAGACCAAATTCTAACACTGGCCTTACTGGTAAACTTTTACCTAAACCTAACCCTAAAATAAGTTCTAGACCTAAACCGAATCCTAAATATAGCTTTTACTCTACCCCTAGACCTAAACAGAAACCTAGTCCTAGCCCTAACAATAATCCTTAACCTAAATCAAACACTAACCCTACCCAAGGACCTCATCCTAGTCCTGATTCTGGTTGTAATGCTAACTCTAACTCTAATCAGAACACTGACCCTACATTTAAGGGTAGACCTTCCTCTAAACCTGACCCTAACCAAAAATCTCAACCTAACACTAGGCCTAGCCATAACCCTAACCCTAAAACTATCCCTAATTATAATTCTAGCTCTTACATTACGCACAGCCCTAACCCTAGGCCTAACACAAAATCTAGAGCAAATCTTAGGCCTTAACCTAGCCCTAAGTGTAACCTTATCCCTAACCCTAGCCCTAATTCAAATTTAACCCTCACCTTTGTCTGAACCCTAGCTCAAAGCCTAACCCTTACTGTAAACATAAACCTAGAACTATCCCTAACTCTAACCCTAACCCTAGCCCTAATTCTTAACCCTAGCCCTAACCCAGCTCTAAACATACCCATTACCCTAAACCTAAATTTAACCCTAATGATTACCCTATCCTTAACCCTAATCATAAGCCTTAACTTAAACAGAAAAATAACCCTAGAACTAACCCTAAACCTAACACTGGCTATAATCTAACCATAGCACAAACCCTAAACCTTACCATAAACCTAAACATACCATAGCAAAGGTTAGGTCTTGGATTAGGGCTAGGTTTTGAGTTAGGTTTAGGGCTATGGATAACTTATGAACTGTCATTAAAATTAGGGCTAATTTTAGGGTAACGTTTAGGGCTAGGTCTGGTGTTAGGTTTAGGTTTAGGGATATGGAGATGTGTAGACCTAGGGTTAGTGTTAAAGTCAGAATCAGAGTTAGTGTTAGGTCTAGAATTAGGGTTAGGTCTAGAATTAGGGCTAGAGTTAGAGTAGGTGTAGTGTTAGGGTTTGGTTTAGGTTAAGGGTTAGGGAGAGTGCTATGGTTCAGTTTTGCTTGAGGGCGAGGGCTAGGGCTAGGGCTAGTTTTCAAATTAGTGTTAGGGTTAGAGCTAGTGTTAGCGTGTGGTTTAGGCTTAGGTTTAGGGTTAGTTTTAGAGTTAGGGTTAGATCTAGGTTTAGGACTACAGCGAAGGTTAGGGATAGGTTTAGGGCTAGGGTTTGAGTTATTATAAGGGATAGGTTAGAACTAGTGATAGGGCTAGGGCGAGAGTTAGAGTTAGTCTTAGTGTTAGGGTTAGATTTAGGGTTAAAATTAGGGCTCAGTTAGGGGTAGGATTAGAGATAGATTAGTATTAAGGCTGAGCCTATGTTTATGGCTAGGATTATGGTTATGGTTTTGGTAAGGTATGATGTTATAGCTACCTTTAGAACTAGGGCGAGGGTTAAAATTAGGTCTATGATTAGGGTTATGTTTAGGATTAGGGCTAAGATTACTGCTAAGATTAAGGCTAGAGTTTGATTTAGGGTTAGGGCTTCATTAGGGCTTGGGCTAATGTCAGGTCTAGGGTTATGGTTAGAGTTAGTTTTAGGGTTATGATTGTTAGGGTTAGGATTAAGTTTATGGATATGGTTAGGTTTAGGGTTCAGGTTAGGTTTAGGGTAATGTATAGGTTTAGGGTTAGAAATAGGTTTAGGGTTATTCTAGGGTTATCACTAGGTTTAGGATGAGGATTAAGGTACTAGATAGGGTTACAGCTGGGGTTAGGGATAGGATTAAGGCTAGGGTTAGGGTTAGGTTTTGGGTTATGGCAAGGGTTATGTTTAGGGCTGGTTTTGGGTAAAGCTTGGGGCTAGAATTAGGGTTATGTTTAGGGTTAAAGGTAGTGTAAGAGCTCTGATTATGGATAGGTATTGGGTTAGTTTAGGGATAGGTTTAGGGCTATAGCTAATGTAAGAGCTAGGGTTATGATTAGAACTAGTTTTAGGGTTAGGGCTAGGGCTAGGTTTAGAATTAGTGTTAGGTTTCGGTTTTGAGCAATGTTTAGAGCTAGAATTAGTGTTAGGGTTAGAGTTAGGGTGAGGGTTTTTTATAGAGTAGGGGATAGGACTCAAATTAGAGCTAGGTTTAGGGCTAGGTGTAGGCTTAGGGTTTGGTTTATGTTAAAGCTTAGGGTTAGTGCTATGGCTAGATTGTTTTGTAGGGCTAGGGCTCGGTTAGGACTACTTTTAGGATTAGCATTAGTGTTTTGGCTTGTGGTGGTGAGAAGTTTAGCTTAGGGTTAGGGTTAAATTTAGAGCTAGGGTTAGATATATGATTAGGGCTAGGGCTTGTGTTAGGGCTAATATAATGCAAGTTATAGGATTATAGTAAGAGATACAGTTAGATCTAGGAATAGGACTAGGGCGAGAGTTAGAGTTACTATTAGGGCTAGGGTTACGTTAGGTTTAGGGCTAAATTAGGGCTAGGATTAAGTCTAGCATTTGTGTTAGGTTTAGGCCTAGATTTAGGCTTAGGTTTAGGTTTACGGATAGGGTTAGGTTTAGAGGAAGGGGTAGGGTTAAAGCTAGTTTTAGGCCTAGATCAAAGTTAAAATTTCAGTTAGGGCTAGAATTATGGTTTGGTTTAGTAATAAGGCTAGGTTTAGGGCTAGGATGAGGGCTAGGAATTGTTTTAGGGTTATGGCAAGAATTAGGGCTAGGGCTTGTGTCAGGTCTAGGCTTATGTTAGGGATACATTAAGGGTAAGATATATGGCTAGGTCTAGTTTAAGTTTTAAGAATAGGGTAAGGGTCATGTTTAGAACTAGGGGTATTATTAGGGTTAGAATTTAGTTTCAAGTTTGGTTTAGGTTAGGGTTCCATTTAGAGTTGAAATTAGCATTAGGGTTTTTTAGGGTAATGATCAGTTTAGTTTTAGGGTTCATGTTAGGTGTAGGGTAATTGATAGGGCTGGAGTTAGCAAAAGGGTTAGGTTAGGCCTAGGGTTAGCCTTAGGGTATGGTTGTGCTTAGGGTAATGAATATGGTTAGGCCTAGGGTTATGGTTAGTATTAAGGCTAGAGTTAGGGTTACGCCTAGGGTTACATTTAGGTGTAGGTTTAGGTCATGGTTTAGAGTTTGAGCCAGGGTTAGCACTAGGGCAAGGGTTAGGTTTAGGGTTAAGTCTCGGTTATAGTTATGGTTAGGGTCAAGGTTAGATTTAAGGTTAGGGCTAGGATTATCATTAGGTTTAGGGTATTGGATAGGGTTTGATGATGTGTTAGAGTTAGGGTTAGGTTTTGGCCTAAAGTTAGGGTTAGGGATAGGTTTAGGCTTACGTTTAGAGTAATGGTTATGGTTTGAGCAAGGTTCAGCTGTATGGCAAGGGTTAGGTTTATGGTTATGTCTAGGTTTGAGGTCAGGGTAGATTTTAGGTAAGGGCTAGAGTTCTCATCAGGCTTAAGTTTACATTTAGGATAATGAGTAGGGTTAGAGCTATGGTTAAGGGTAGGTTTATCATTAAGTTTAGGGTTAGAGTTAGGGTAATATTTAGGTTTAGAGCTAGGGTTAGTGATAGGATTAAGGTTAGGATTAGGGCTAGGATTAAGGTTAGGTTCAGGTTAGGCCATGGGTTAGTGTTAGGGTTAGGTTAAGTTTAGGGTTTAGGGATTGAGCTAGTGTTTGGACTAGGATAAGTATTAGGGTTAGAGTCAGTGTGAGGGTCATGGCTAAGGTAAGCATTAGGGATAGGGTTAGGGTTAGGGTAATGGATAGAGTTAGAGGTAGGTTTTGGCCTATGGTGATAGCTAGTTTCAAGTCTAAATATAGTGTTATGGTTATGTTTTTTTATTAGAATAAGATTTAGAGCTAGGCTTTGTGTTATGGTAAGGGTCAGTGTTCAGGTTAGGGTTAGGTTTATTGTTAGGGCCAGCATTAGAACTAGGGTTTGGTCTAGGGGTAGGGTTAGAGTTTGGGTTAGGTTAAGGGTTATTATTAGGGCTAGGGCTAAGTTTTTGTTTAGGCCTAGGCCTAGAGTTATCACTAGAGGAATGATTAAAGTGTAGGTCTAGGTCTAGTGTTATGTTTACGATTAGGTATAGGATTATAGGTAGTGCCAATGTTAGGGGTCGGTTTAAGGTTAGGGTCACGTTTAGACCTATGCTTAGTGTTAGGGTTAGAATAAGTGTCAGGGTTAGTGTCTGGGATAGGGATAGAGCTAGATTGAGGGCTAGTGTAAGGGCTAGTAGTAGAGTTAGGGTTTGAGTTAGGCTAAGGATAATGTTTAGATCTAGGGTAGCTTTAGGGTTAGAGTTTGGGTTAGGGTGAGGGATAGAATTAGCGTTAGGGTTAGGGCTAGTGTAAGTGCTAGGCTTAGGGTTAAGGTTAGGGTAGATTTAGAGTTAAAACTAGAGTAGAGCTCAGATTAGGTCTAGGTTTTGTGTTAGTTTTACAGCTACTGCTAGTGTAAGAATTAGGGTTACAATTAGGGCTGGTTTTAGGGTTAGTTTTAAGTCTAGGTTTAATGTTGGTTAGGTTTAGTGTTAGGGTTAAGTTTAGGGTAATGAATAGGTTAGGGTTATCGAATTTGTTAGGGGTACTCCCAGGGTTACCATTAGGGTTAGGATTAGGGTTAGGGTTAGGGTAATGGATAGGTTTAGAGCTAGGGTTAGGGCTAGGTTTATGGTTAGTGTTAGGGTTAGGGTTAGTGTAAGGATTAGAGTTAGTTAAAAGATTCATGTTAGGGTTAGGTTTAGGGTAAGTATTAGGACTTGGTTTAGGTTTAGAATTAGGGTTAAAGCTAGATTTGGGGCTCACATTAGGGCTATATTTTGGGTAACACTATGGCTAGTGTTAGGGATACATCTAATGCAAGAACTAGGGTTATGATTAGAGCTAATTTTAGAGTTATGGTTAGGGCTAAGTCTAGTTTTATGGTTAGGGTTTAATTCAGGTTGATGTTTTGTGCTAGAGTTAATGTTACGTACACAGTCAGGGTCAGGGTTAGGTTTAGGGTTGGGGATAGGTCTCGAATTAGGGGTAGTCATAGGGCTAGATGTAGGGTTAGTATTTGGTTTAGGTTAAGGGTGAGGGTTAGTACTATGGCTCGTCATTTTTTAGGGCTAAGGCCTTAAAGGTAGTTTTTCAATTAATATTAGTTTTATTGCTAGTGATAGGGTGAGTTTAAGCCTAGGGGTACATTTAGAGTTACGGTTAATTCTAGGGTTAGGGCTATGGCTAGGGTTAGGGCTAAGTTTAGGTCTAGTGTTTGGGTTACGGTAAAGGATAGGGTTAGAACAAGGAATAGAAATAGGGTGATAGTTAGAATTAGTCTTAAGGTAGGGTTAGGGCTTAGTTTAAGGCTAAATTAGGGCAAGGAATATGTCTAGGATTCATGTTAGGGTTAGGCCTAGGGTTAGGGCTATGTTTAGGATTAGGTTTAGTGTTAGGTTTAGGGGAAGAAATGGGGTTATAGCTGGGTTTAAGCCTAGGCCAATGATTAGAATTAGGTTTAGGACTAGGGTTAGGTTTGTGTTACGATTAAGGCTAGATTTGGGGTTAGAATGAGGGCTAGGGTTTGTGTTAGGGTTTAGGGCAATTTTTAGGTATAAGGATAATGTCACATTTAGTGTTACGGCTAGGGATAGTTATAGGGCTAGGTTCATGGCTAGGTCTAATGTTAGGTTTAGGCTAAGGTCCATGTTAAGAGTACGGTGTATTTTTAGGGTCAGGGTCAGGTTTTGGATTTGTATTAGGTTAATTATTAGGATAAAGGCTCAAATTATCATTAGGGTTTGAATTAGGGTTAGGTTAATAGATAGGTTAAGGTTTTGGATTCAGGTAAAGATTAGTGTGATTGATAGGGTTAGGGTTAATGATAGAATTAGTCTTAGATCTAGGGATATAATATGGATTAGGGTTATTGTTAGGGTAATGAATAGCATTAGAGCTAGGGTTAGGGCTAGGGTTTTGGATTGTATTAGGACTAGAGTTAGAGTTAGTGTTAGAGATAGAGCTAGGATTAGGGTTTTGTTTAGGTTTAGGGTGCAGGATAATTTTTGAGCTAGAGTTAGTGCTAGGGTGAGGATTAGGTTTAGGATTATATCTAGGGTAAGATTAATGGTTAAGGTTAGGGTTAGTTTTAGGGTGAGGCCTAAGGTTATCTTTAGAGTTAGGTAAATGCATAGGGTTAGATGTCGGGTCAGGGTTAGGGATAGTTTTAGGTTTAGGGTTAATGTTAGTTTTAAGACTATGTCTATCATTAGAATTAGAGTAATGGATAGGTTTCGATGTCAGGTTAGGGTTAGGTGTAGTTTTAGGTTTAGGGTTAGTGTTTGGGTTTGGGCTAGGGTTAGTGTTAGAGTAAGGTTTAGGGTTTTATCTACGGTTAAGGCTACAATGAGGGTTAGGTTTTGTGTTAGGTCTAGGATTAGGTTCAAAATTAGGATTAAAGCTATGATTATCATTAGGGCAAAGGTTTGGTTTAAGGTAATGGATAATTTTAGAGATAGTGTTAAGTCTAGTGTTCACAGTATGATTAAGCTAGGATTAGGTTTAGGCTTAAGGGTTTAGGGATAGAGCTAGGGTTAAGTTTTGGGTTCAGTTTTCGGTTTTATCTAGGGTTAGGTCTAAGGCAAGGGTTAGGGTTAGCATGAGGGTTAGGCTTATTGTAAGGGAATAGTTAGGTTAGGGTTAGGGTTATGCTTTGGGCTTGATTTAGGCCTAGGATTAGGGCTAGATTTTGTGTTATGTTTAGTGCTAGTTTTAGTGCTATGGTAATGTAAGGGTGATGTTTACGGTTATGGGAAAGGTCTAGTGTTAGGTTTAGGTTTCAGTTAGGGTCAGTTTTACAGCTAGGGTTAGAGTTAGTGTCAGGGTCTGTGTTTGGATTACAGTTAGGGTTAGGGATAGAGCCAGAATTAGGATTGGTTGGGTCTAGAGGTAAGGTTAGTGGTTGGCTTATGTTCAGGTTTATCATTAGAGCTAGGACTAGGTTTTTGTTTAGGTCTTTTTTAAAGATATGGCTAGATTTAGGATTAGGTGTAATCTAGGCATAGTGTTTGGGTTAGGTTTAGATATAGGGTTCTGGGTAGGGCTAGTGTTAGGGTTTGGTTAAGTTCAGGGTCAGAATAAGGGTCAGGGTTAGGGTTAGGATTTGGGTTATGGTTAGGATTTGGGTTATGGTTATAACAAGACTGAGGGCTAGGTTTAGAAATAGTAATAGGGTTAGGGTTTGGGTTAGACTAAGGATTATTTTTAGGACTAGGGTTAACCTTATGATTGGGGTTTGGCTAGGTTAATGATAAGGTTAGAGCTAGGGTTAGAGCTAGGTTTTGTGTTAGGGTTAGGGTTAGTGTTTGGGTTTGGATTAGGGTGAAAGCTAGGGTTAGGTCTCAGATTTTGGCTAGGTTTTGGTTAGCATTAGGTTTTTGGTTATGGCTAATGTACAATCTAGAGTTATGATTAGAACTAGTTTTATAATTAGGTTTATGACTAGGTCTAGTGTTAGGGTAAGGTTTAGGTTTAGGGTGATGTTTAGAGTTAAGGTTAGTGTTAATGTCAGAGAGGTTCAGGGGTAGTGTTATTGTTAAGATTAGGACTGAAATTCTGGCTATGCTTAGGCTAGATGTAAGATTGGGGTTTGGTTTAGGTATAAGTTTAGGGTTAGTATTATGTCTTAGGTTTTTTTTTTTTTTTTTTTTTTTTTTTTTTTTTTTTTTTTTTTACGGCTAAGCCTAAGGTTAGGGATAGTTTTAGGATTAGCGTTAGGGTTATTACTAGTGTTAGGGTTAGGGTTAGGTTTAGAATTAGGGTTAGATTTAGAGTTAGGTTTAGATTTAGGGTTAGGGCAAGGTGTACAATTAAGGCTAGGTTTATTCTAGGCTATGTTTAGGAATAAGATTACAGCAAGTGATAGGTGTAGAGCTTGGTCGAGAGTTATATTTAGTCTTTTTTTTTAAAGAGAGAGAGAGAGAGAGAGAGAGAGAGAGAGAGAGAGAATTTTCAATATTTATTTTTTAGTTCTCGGCAGACACAACATCCTTGTTGGTATGTGGTGCTGAGGATCTAACCCGGGCCGCACGCATGCCAGACGGGCGCGCTACCACCTGAGCCACATCCCCAGCCCCTATATTTAGTCTTAAAGCTAGGGTTAATGTTAGGATTAGTATTAGGTGTAGGGTTAGTTTTAGGGTTATTGTTTGGGGTAAGTGATGGGGTTATAACTAGGTTTAGGGCTAGGGAAAGTGTTAGAATTAGGGTTAGGGTTATGATTATGGCTAGGTTTTGGGCTAGAATGAGAGCTAGTGTTCGTGTGAGGGTTAGGGCTAGGATTAGCTCTAGGCCTAATGTCAGGTCTAGGGTAATGTTTAGGGATACTATTCGTGTTATATTTATTGTTAGGTCTAGTGTAATGGTTAGATTTAGAGTAAAGATCAAGTTTACAGCTATGTGTATTTATAAGGTCAGTGTACAGCTTAAGGTTTGGTTTAGGTTAAGGTTTAGGTTTAGGGCTCAAATTAGCATTAGGGTTAGAGTTAGGGTAAGGGTAATGAATAGGCTTAGAATTAGGTTTCATGTTAGTTTTAGGGAAATGGATAGGTTTAGGGATTGCAATAGGGTTAGGGTTAACCCTAGGGTTAGCATAAGGTTTAGGTTTATGGTTAGGGTAATTGATAGAATTAAAGCTAGGTTTAGGGTTAGGGTTATGGTTAGGATTAGGGCTTGGGTTAGGATAGTGGATATAATTAGAGGTATGGTTAGCGCTATGGTTAAGGTCAGGATTAGGGCTAGTGTTATGTTAGGGTTTGGGATAGGGCTAGGGTTATTTTAAGGGTAAAGTTTAGGCTTTAAGCTAGGGTTAGGTCTAAAGTGAGGCTTAGGGTTAGGGTTAGGGCTAGGGTTAGGTTTAGGGTTACAATTAGGCCTATGTTCATACCTAGGATTAGGGCTAGATTTTGTGTTAGTTTAGGCCTAGGGTTAGGGCCATGGGTTATATAAGATTTAGGGTTATGATTAGGGCAAGTTTTAGGGTTATGGTTATGACTAGGTCTAGTGTTAAGATTAGGTTTTGGATTCGGTTGAGCTTTGGAGCTAGGATTATGCTAGGGTCAGGACCAGTGTTCAAGTTTGACTTAGTGTTGAGGTTAGTGCCAGAATTAGGACTAGGGTTAGGTCTAGGGATAGGGTTAGTTTTCAGGTTAGGTTAAGGTTTATTGTTAGGGCTAGGGCTAGGTTGTTGTTCAGTTCTAGGGCTAGAGATATGGCTAGATTTAGGATTATGTTTAAGTCTAGGGCCAGTGTTAGGTTTTGGTTTAAGTATAGGATTACTGGTAGGGCTGATGTTAGGGTTCGGTTTTAGGTTTTGGTCAGGTTTAGACCTACATTTAGTGTTAGGGTAAGAATAAGTGTCAGGGTTGGTGTTTGGGTTTGGGTTAGGGTTAGAGCTAGAATGAGGGCTAGGGTTAGGACTAGTAATAGGGTTAAGTTTGGTTTAAGCTAAGGATTAAAATTAGGCCTAGTGTTAGCTTAGGATAATGGATAGGATTAGAGATAGGGTTGGGCTATTTTTTAGGTTAGGGTTAGGGCTAGTGTTAAGTTTAGGTTTAAGGTTAAAGCTAGGATTATGTTTTGCATTAAGGCTAGGTTTTGGTTAGAGTTAGTATTTGTTTTAGAGTTATGGCAGTTTACTTTAAGTGTTATTGTTAGGACTAGTGCTAAGTTTTTGTTTAGTTCTAGGGATAGAGTTATAGCTATATTTAGGATTAGCTTTGGGTCTAGATCTAGTGTTAGGCTTAAATATAGGTATAGGGTAACCAGTAGGGCTAGTGTTAGGGTTTGGTTTAGGGTTAGGGTCAGGTTTAGACCTAGGCTTACTGTTAGGGTCAATTGAGGGTCAGGGTTAAGTTTAGAGGTACAATGAGGGCTAGGGTTAAGACTAGTATTACCGTTATATTTTCATTTAGGCTAAGGATTAGGATTAGGACTAGGGTTAGCATTTGGGTAAGGGTTTGGCTTAGTGTAAGGACTAGGTTTAGAGTTAGGTTTAGGACTAGTGTTAGGGTTATGGTTAGGGCTAGTAGTAGGGTTAGGGCTTGAATTAGGGGTAGAATTTGTGTTAGGGTTAGGTCTATGGTTAGGACAATGACTAATGTATGAACTAGGGTTATGATTAAGGTTAGGTTTAGGGCTAAGTTAAGGCTAAATATATTGTAAGGCTTAATTTAAGGTGAGGGGGATGTTTAGAGCTAGGATTAGTGTTAGAGTCAGCATCAGGGTCAGGGTTAGTTTTAGAGTTAGTTTTAGGGTTTGTTGTAGGGTTATGGTTTGATTTAGGTTAAGGATTAGGATTAGGGCTATGGCTTGGTTTTGTTTTATGGCTAGGGTTAGAGATAGAGCAAGTTTTAAGATTACCATTATGGTTAGTGGTAGTCTTAGGGTTTGATTTAAGCTTATTGTTACAGTTAAACTTAAAGTTTGGTTTAGATTTAGACTTAAGCTTAGATCTAGGGTTAGGATTAAGGCTAAGGCTAGAACTATGACTAGGGCTAGGGCAAGTGTTAGAGTTAGTCTTATGGCTAGGTTTATGGTTAGGATAGTATTAAATGAAGGCTAGGATTAGCACTAGGCTTTGTATTAAGCCTAGGTTTAGGGCGAGGGTTATGGTTAGGTGTAGGGTTATGGTTAGTTTTGGGGTAAAAAATGAGGTTATAGGTAGGGTAGGTCTACGGTGATGAATAAAGTTAGGGTTAGGGCTCGGGTTATGGTTCGGCTTAGGATTAAGCCTTGGTTTAGGGCTAGGTTTATGGCTAGGGCTAATTTCATGTCTAGTATTATGGTTAAAAATAGTTTTAGGGTTTGGTTTATCGTTACGTCTAATGTAAGGGTTATGTTTAGGGTTAAGGTCAGGTTTAGAGCTAAGTGTACTGTTAGGGTCAGGGTCACGAGTAGTGTTTTGGATAGGATAAGGTTTAATGTTAGGGCTTGAATTAGCATTAGAGTTAGGATTAGGGTAAAGATTGTGTTAGGTTTCGGTTTCAGGTTAGGTTTATGGTAATAGACAGGATTAGGATTAGGGATACAATTAGGTTTAGGCTCAGGTTTAGCATTAGGGTTAGGGTTATAATTAGGGCAATGGATAGGATTAGAAATAGGTGTATGGCTAGGTCTATTTTTACTAATAGGGTTTGGCTTAGGGTTAGGGTTAGGGTTAAATCTAGGGTTATGGCTAGGGTTATAGTTACAATTAGTGATACAGTTAGATTTAGGGGTAAATGTAGGGATAGAGCTCAGAATAAGGCTAAGTTTTGGGTTAAGTTAAGGCTAGGTTTTGGGTTACGGCCAATGTAAGTAACAAGGTTGCGATTAGGGCTAATTCTAGTGTTAGGGTTCGAGCTAGGTCTATTGTTAGATTTAGATATAGAGTTAGGGTGATGTTTAGAGCTAGGGTTAGTGTTAAGGTCACAGTCAAGGTCAGGGTTAGTTTCAGGGTTTGGCTTAAAACTTGAATTAGGGCTAGATTTATGGCTAAGTGTAGGGTTAGGGCTTGGTTTATATTAAGGGTTAGGGTTAGTTTTAAGATTAGCCTTAGTGTCAGGGCTAGTGTTAGGTTTAGGTTTAGGATAAGGGTTAGGATTAGATTTAAAATTAGGGTTAGATCTAGGTTGCTTCTAGGGCTATGAATAGAGCTATGTTAGACCTATGTTTTGGTATAGGATTAGGGTTCCAGTAAAGTATAGGGTTAGAACTAGGGATAGGACTAGGGTGAGAGTTAGAGTTAGACTTTTGGCTATGGTCAGGGTTAAGGTTAGGGATAGAGCTAAATTAGGTCCAAAATTAGGGCTAGGGTTACTGTTAGAGTTAGGCCTAGGGTAATGGTTAGCATTATATTTAAGGCTATGTTTAGGGCTAGGATAAGAGCTAGGGTTTAAGTTAGGATTAAGGCTACTATCATGGCTAGGGCTAATACCAAGTCTAGCATTATGCTTAGGGATACTTTTAGGGTTAGTTTTATGGCTAGGTCTAGTGTAAGGGTTAGGTATAATGCAAGAGTGTCCTTTAGAGCTAGGGGAAATATTAGGGTAAGTGTTAGTGTTAGGGTTTTGTTTAGGTTTGAGTTTAGGGTTACAGCTCGAATTAGCATTAGAGTTAGGGTTAGGGTAATGATTGGATTAGGTCTATGATTAAGGGTAGGTTCAGGGTATTTGATAATTTTCAGTATAGTGATATGTTTAGGGTTAGGGCTAGGATTATGGTTAGGATTAGGTCTTGATTTAGGGTTGGAGTGAGGGTTAGAACTAAGATTTTGTTAAGGTTTTGTTCAGTGTAAGGGCTACATCCTGTTCTATGGTTAGGGCTAGCCTGAGAGTTACTTTCAGGATTAAGTCTAGAGAAAGGATTATGGTCAGTTTTGGTTTAGGGTTAGGATTATGATTAGACCTAGAATTAGTGTAGGGTCAGTAAAAGTGTTAGGGTTTGTGTTAGGATTTTGGATAGGGTTAGATCTAGAATGAGGTCAAGGGTAAGGGCTATTAATAGGCTTAGTGTTTTGGTTAGCCTAAGGATTAGGAAGAGGTCTAGGGTTACTATTAGTTTTAGAGTTTTTCTTAGGGTAAGGGATTGGTTTAGAGCTAGGGTTATGGCTATGGTTATGGTTAGATTTAGGGTTAAATCTAGGTTTAGGGTTTGGATTAGGCCTAGATGTTGTATTATGTTTAGGTCTATGGTTAGGGAAATGGCTAATATAAGAACTAGGGTTACTATTAGGTTTAGTTTTATTGTTAGGGTATGGGTTAGGTTTAGTGTTAGGGTTAGGTTTAATGTTAGGGTGATATTTATAACTAGGTTTCATGTTAGTACAAAATTCAGGGTCTGGCTTTGTTTTAGGGTTAGAGTTAGAATTCGAATTAGGAATAGGTTTACTGTTACGGTTCAGTTTAAGGTAAGGGTGGTGTTTAGAGCTAGGGTGAGTGTTAGGATATGAGTCAGGTTCAGGGTTGGTTTTAATGTTAGGGTTAGGACTCGAATTTGGGCTAGGGTTAGGTCTACTTGTAGTCTTAGGGTTTGGTCTAAGTTAATGTTTAAAATTAGGGCTAATGCTCAGTTTTGTTTTAGTCCTAGGGTTAGGGTTAGGGCTAGTGTTAGTGTTAGGCTTAGGCTTAGGTTTAGGGTTAAATACGGAATTAGGGTTAGATCTAGGGTTAGGGCTAGAACTAAGGATAGGTCAAGGGTAATGGCTAAGTTTAGGGTTATGGTAAGGGATAGGGTTAGAAATAGAAATAGGGCTAGGGTGAGAGTTAGTCTTAGGGCTAAGCTTAGGGTCAGGTTTAGAGATAGGGCTAAATTAGGGCTAGAATTAGGGCTAGGTTTAGTGTTTAGGTTAAGCCTATGATTAGGGTAAGAGTAAGGGTTAGGTTTAGAGTTTATAGTTAAAGTTCAGTATTTAGGTTTAGAGTTACGGCAAATTTTTTGGTAAGGAATGAGTTTATAGTTAGGATTTGAGGTAAGGGGATGGTTAGAATTAAGGTTAGGGCTGTGGTTAGAGTTAGGGTTATGATTAAGGCCAGTTGTATAACTAGGTTTTTTTTTTTGTTGTTGTTGTTGTTTGTTTGTTTGTTTTAGGGTTAGGGCTATGATTAGTGCTAGGGCTAATTTCAGGTCCAGAATTATGGTTAAAGATAGTTTTAGGGTTAGGATTATAGGTACATCTAGTGTAAGGGTTAGGTTGAGGGTTAACGTCAGGTTTAGAGCTACGTGTATTTTTAGGGTCAAGTTCTGGCTTAGGGTTTGGGATAGATTAAGGTTTAAATTTAGGGCTCAAATTAGCATTAGGTTTAGGGTTATGATTATGTTAATAGATAAAGTTAGAAATCAGTTTAGGGCTAGGGTTATGGTTATGATTAGGGCTAGGTTTTGGGTTAGGCTAGTGCTAGGTTTAGTTATGGCTAATGTAAGTACTAGGGTAATAATTATGGCTAATTTTAGTGTTTTAATGCTAGATTTAGTGTTAGGCTTAGGGTTAGGAGTAGGGTAATGTTTAGACCTCGGGTTAGTGTTATGGTCAGAGTTAGTCTTTTTTTTTAAAGAAAGAGTGACAGAGAGAGATAGAGAGAGAGAATTTTTAATCTTTATTTTTTTTTAGTTCTCGGCGGACACAACATCTTTGTTGGTATGTGGTGCTGAGGATCGAACCCGGGCCGCACGTATGCCAGGCGAGCATGCTACCGCTTGAGCCACATCCCCAGCCCTAGAGTTAGTCTTAATGGAGGGTTAGGGTTAGGGATAGGGCTAAATTAGGGCTTGGATTAGTGCTAGGATTAGTGTTAGGGTTGGGCCTAGGGTTAGGGCTAGGGCTAGTTTTAGGTTTAGTGTTAGGGTTAGGTTAAGAGTAAGGGGTGGGTATATAGCTAGTTTTATAACTAGGGTGAGAATTAGGAATAAGGTTAGGGTTAACCTTAGGATTAGGGTTATGATTAAGGCGAGGTTAATGGCTAGGATGTGGGCTAAATTTTATATTAGTTTTAGGGCTAAGATTAGAGCTAGGGATAATATCAGGTCTAAGGTATGGTTAGGGATAGTTTTAGGGTTAGACTTATTGCTAGATTTATTGTAAAGTTTAGGTTTCTTGTCAGGGTCAGGTTTAGAGATATAAGTAGTATTTGAGTCAGGTTCAAGATTAGGATTTGGCTGAAATTGAATTAGAAATAAATGCCACTTAAAAGTCTTTACACATTGGGAATAAAAATTAATCTGGATATAGTCATTTCCTCACAAACCTAGGATATCTACTGCCACCACATAAAGCCTCACTTCTAATAAGAATTGCTACAAACTAGTGATATACATATAAACACTTACAAATGCCAAATGTTTTCTCTGATATAAGGGGAGTGACTCAAAGAGGGTAGGGAGAGAGAGCATAGGTGGAAAATTACCTCTAGATAGGAAATAGGGTTGGGATGGAAAGGGAGGGAGAAGTGGAATAGCAAGGATAGTGGAAGAAGATGGTCATCATCATACAAAATATATGTATGAAGATGAGAATTTGGTGTCAACATACCTTATATACAAACAGAGTAGGATAAATTGTGGTGTAAAAGTATAATAAGAATTGTAATGCAAAAAAAAAACTAAGAAAGCTCATGTATATTGGCATAATCTGGCATACTTTATATACAGAGTTATGAAAAATTATGCTGTAAATGGATAATTATGAATGTAATGCACTCCACTATTGTCATGTATGTAAAAAATAAATTTAAAAAGAGATTAAAAATTAGGGTTTGGGTTAGGTTTAGGTTTAGGTTTAGGGCTAAAATTAGTCTTATGTTTAGGGATCAGGTAATGACACAGTTAGGTTTAGGGTTCAGGTCAGGTGTAGGTTAATGGAGAGGGTTGAGGCTAATGCTAGGATTAGGGTTCCACTTAGGGTTAAAATTAGGATTATAGTTATCTTAGGGTAATAAATATGGTTAGAGCTAGAGTTAGGGCTAGGGTTATGGTTAGGATTAGGTCTAGTGTTAGGCTCAGGATTAAAATTAGGGCTAGGGTTATTGTTAGGGTTATCTTTAGGGTTAAAACTAAGGTAGGGCTGAGATTAGGGATAGGTTTTTCTATAGGTTAGGGCTATGGCTAATGCAAGAACTAGTTTAATTATTAGGACTAGTTTTATGGTAAATGCTAGGGCTAAGTGTAGTTTTTAAGTTTTGTTTTAGGGTTAAAATGAAGTTTAGAGCTAGGTTTAGTGTTAGTGTTAGGGACAGTTTTCGCTTTGGGTAATCATTAGGGTTAAAGCCAGAATTAGGACTAGGGTCATGTTTAGAGGTAGGGTTAGAATTAGGGTTACGTTAAGGGTTATTATTAAGGCTAGGTCTAGTTTGTCTTTATGTCTGGAGCAATAGTTATGGCTAGATTTAGGATTGGGTTTTGTTCTAGGGCTAGATAGTAGGGTTAGGTTTAGGTATAAGGTTACCAGTAGGGCAAGTTTTAGTGTTCCGTTTAGGGTTAGGTTTAGATGTACATCTAAGATTGGTGATAGGGTCAGAATAATGGTCATGGATAGGGTTATTGTTTGTGTTATGGTTAAATGTAGAATGAATGCTAGGGTTAGGACTATTTATAGAGTTTGGGTTTTGAATAGGCTAATGATTAGTGCTAAGAATATGGTTAGCATTAGGGTGAGGGTTTGGCTTAGAGTAAGGAATAGAGTTCGAGCTAGAGTTACGACCAGGGTTAGGGTTAGGTTTAGGGTTAATGCTCATGTTAGGGCTTGGAATAGGGCTAGTTTTGTATTAGGGTTAGGGCTAGTGTTATGGTTGTAAGATCTAGTGTTACAATTAGGGTTAGTATTAGGGTTAGAATTAGGGCTAGGGCTAGTGTTAGGTTTAGGATTAAGGTTAGGATGATGTTTAGAGCTAAGTTTTGTGTTTGGATATGAGTCAGGTCATGATTATGTTTAGGGTTAAGATTAGGTCAAATTAGGGCTAGGGTTACGGCTGTAGTAGGGTTAGGTTTTGGTCTAGGGTAAGGGTTAGTGTTAGGGGTATGGCTCGGTTTGGTTTTAGGGCTAGGCCCAGGGTTAGGGCTAATTTTAGAATCAGCATTACAGTTAGAGCTAGTTTCAATGTTATGCTGAGGCATTGGTTTAGGGTTAGTTTTAGAGCTAGCATTCGATCTAGAGTTAGTGCTAGGGCTAAGGATAGTGCAAGGGTTACGACTAGTGTTAAAGCTTGGGTTAGGGTTATGGTAAGGGATAGGTTAGAAGTAGGGATAGGTCTTGTGTGACAATTATAGTTAGTCTTAATTCTAGGGTTATGGTTAGGGTTAAAAATAGGGCTAAATTAGGGCTAGGATAAGGGCTGGTTTTAGTGTTAGGGTTAGGGGTAGAGTTAGCATTATGGTTAGGGGAAGGCTAGTGGTAGAGTTAGGGTAGGGGTAAGGGGTTAAGCTATGGTTATGGCTAGGAGGAGTTTTAAGTTTAGTGTAAGGTCTGGGTTATGGTTATGGTTATGGTTAGGCTTAGGTTTTATTAGGATTAGGGTTAGTTTTAGAATAATGTATTAGATTAGATGTAAGATTAGGTTTAGGTTTAAGATTAGGTTATGGTTAAATTTAGGTTTAGGAATAGGATTAGTTTTGATTTATGGTAAGGTTTAGGGTTAAGTTTATAGCAAGGATTAGGTTTAGGTTTAGGTTGAGGGTTAGGTTTATGATTAGGGTTAGGGATAGTGTTAGGTTTAGGGTTAGAGTTATTATTGGGGTTAGGGTTAGGGTTAGAATAATGTTAGGGTTAGAGCTATTGTTAGTACTAGGGTTAAGGTTAGGATTAGGGCTAAGGTTAGGTTTATGTGTAGGAGTAGGGCTAGGGTTGTTTAGGTTAAGAATTAGGCTTTGAGCTAGGGTTATGTGTAAGGCGAGGGTTAGGGTTAAGGCTACATTTTGGATTATGATTATGCTTAGGGTAGGTTTAGTCCTCAGATTAGGGCTAGGTTTTGTGTTAGGTTTAGGCCCAGGGTTAAGGCTAGGTGTAATGTAAGATCTAAAGTTCTAATTACAGCAAGTTCTAGGGTTAGACTTATGGCTATGTCTAGTGTTAAGTTTAGGTTTTGGGTTAGGTTCAGGTTTAGAGCTAGCTTTAGCATTAGTGTTAGGATCAGTGTTTAGGTTAGAGTTAGGTTTAAGGTGAAATCCAGAATTAGGACTAGAGTAGGTCTAGGGATAGGGTTAGTGTTTGATTTTGGTTAAAGATTATGTTAAGACTAGGGCTCAGGGTATTTTTAGGTCTAAGTCTAGAGTTATGGCTATATTTAGGGTTAGGCTTAGGTATATGGCTAGTGTTAGGGTTAGATTTAGGTATAAGTTTACTAGTAGGGCTAGTTTTGGGGTTTTGTTTAGGTTTAGGGTCAGATTTAGACTGAGGGATTGCATTATGGTAAGGATTTGAGTTAGGGCTAGAGCTAGAATGAAGGATATAGTTAGGACTAGTAATAGGTTTAGGGTTTGGTTTAGGCTATGGATTAGGACTAAAGTTAGCATTATGGATAGGGTTTGGCTAAGGGTAAGTGATAGAGTTAGAGCTAGGGTTAGGGCTAGGTTTAGGGTTAGGGTTAGGGCTAAGGTTGTGTGTAGGTTTAGGTTCACTTCTAGTGTTAGGGCTCAGATAAGAGCTAGTTTTTCTGTTAGGTTTAGGACTAGGGTTAGGGATATGGCTAATATAAGAACTAAGGTTATGATTAGAGTTAGTATTCGGTCTAGATCTAGTATTAGCACTGTGTTCAGGGTTAGTGTGATATTTAGAACTAAGTTTAGTGCTAAAATTTAAGTCAGGGTCAGGGTTAATTATAGGACTAGGACTTGAATTAGAGTAAGAAGGTTGTGGCTAGCTTTAGGTTTAGGGTTTGGTTAAGGTTAACATTTAGGGTTAGGGCAATGGCTCAGTTTTGTTTACAGGATAAGTCTATGGTTACAGCTCATTTTAGGATTAGTGATAGTGTAGGTCTAGTTGTATGTTGAGGATTAGGTTTAGGATTAGGGTCAAATATAGAGTTATGTTTAGATCTAGGGTAGGGTCTAGGGCTAGGTTTGGGGCTAAAGTTAGGGATTGTGTTACGTTTATTGTAATGGATAAGATTAGAACTAGAAATAGGGCTGTTGGAGAGTTAGAGTTAGTCTTAGGCCAAGGTTAGGGGTAGAGTTAGGGTTAGGGCTAAATTAGGGCTAGGATTAGTGCTAAGGTTACTGTTAGGGTTAGGACTATGGTTAGGGCATCAGATACGGTTAGTGTTAGGTTTAGGGTTAGTGATAGGGTTAGGGGAAAGATGGGGTTATACTTAAGTTCAGGTCTAGGGCAAGAGTTAAAATTAGAGATACGGCTAGATTTATGGTTTGGGTTAGGATTAAGCCTAGGTAGATGCCTAAGATGAAGACTGGTTTTTGTGTTATGGTTAGGGCTAGAATTAAGGCTGGGGTTAATGTCATGTCTGGGTTTGTGGTTATGGTTAGTTTTAGAATTAGGTTATGGATAGGTCTGGTGTAAGGGTTAGGTTTACGTTAAGGGTCAGGTTTTAAGCTAGGTGTATTATTAGGGTTAGGGTTCCAGTAGGGTTTGATTTAGGTTAAAATTTATGGTTAAGGCTTGAATCATCATTAGTGATAGTATTAGGGTTCAGGTTAGGGTAATCGATAAGGTTAAGTTTAAGGTTCAGGTTAAGTTTAGAGTAATGAATAGGGTTAGTGTTAGTGATAGTGTTATCTTTAGGCCTAGGGTAAGCATTTGAGTTAGGCTTATCTTTAGGGTAATGAATATGATTAGCGCTAAGGTTAGGGCTAGGGTTAAGGTTAGAATTAGGAATAGTGTTAGGGTTAGGCCAGGGGTTAGTGTCAGGATTAGGTTTGGGGTAAGTGTAAGCATTTGAGCTAGGATTAGGGCTAGTGTGAGTGTTAGGGTTAGAGTCAGGGCTAATGTTATGGTTAGGGTTAGGGTTACATTTAGATTAAGGTTAGAGTTTGAACTAGAATTAGGGTTAGGGTGAGTGTTAGGGTTAGGGTTAGATATAGGCTTATTTTTAGGTTTACAATAAGGGCTAGGTTTAGGGCTAGTATAAGGGCTAGGATTTCTGTGAGGTTTATGGCTAGCATTAGGGCTATGGGTAATGTAAGAGGTACAGATATGGTTACAGCTAGTTTTAGGGTTAGGTTATGGAAAAGTCTAGTCTTCTAGTTAGGTTTGTGTTTAGGATAAGATTTAGAGCTATTTTTTGTTTTCGGGTAACCGTCATTGTTCGGGTTAGGGTTAGGTTTATGGTAAGGGCCAGATTTAGGACTAGTGTTGGGTCTAGGGATATAGTTAATTTTAACATTAGGTTAACTGTTATTGTTAGGGCTACTGCTAGGTTTTTGTTTAGGGCTAAGGCTAGATTTATGACTCTATTTAAGATTAGGTTTGGTCTAGTGCTAGTGTTACTGTTATGTTTAGGTATAGGTTTACTGGTAGGTGTAGGGGTCGGTTTCGCTTTAGGGTTAGTGTCAGGTATAGACCTAGGGTTAGTGTTAGGGTCAGAATAAGGATCAGGGTTAGAGTTAAGGTTAAAGCTAGAATGAGCGCTAGGGTCAGGACTAGTAATAGAGATAGGGTTTGAGGTAAGCTAAGGATTATGGTTAGGAATAGGGTACTATTAGTATGAGGGTTTGGCTTAGGGTAAGGGATAGGGTTAGAGGTAGAGTTAAGGTTAAGGTTAGGGTTAGCATTGGATTTAGAGTTAAACCTAGGTTTAGGGCTCAGAATAGGGCTATAATTTTTCTTAGCATTAAGGCTACAGCTAATGAAAGAACTAGGATTCCAGTTAGGCCTAGTTCTAGGGTTAGGTCAATATTTAGAGTTCTAGGGTTAGGTCAAATATTTAGAGTTCTAGAGTTGGGTCAAATATTTAGAGTTCTAGGGTGAGGTCAATATTTAGAGAAAGGTTTACTGTTAAGGTCTGATTAAGTGTCAGAGTTACTTCTAGGGTTAGGGTTAGGACTCAAATTAGGGCTATGTTTAGTGCTAGGTGTAGGGTTAGGGTTTGGTTTAGGTTAAAGGTTAGGGTTTGGCTTATGGCTCAATTTTGTTTTAGGGTTAGGGTATTGTTAGGGCTAGTTTCCCAATTATCATTAGGGTTAGAGCTAGTGTTCGAGTGAGGTTTAGGCTCAAGGTTATTGTTAAATCCAGGTTTAGGTCTAGGGTGAAGGTTAGGGCTAGGGTTGGGGCTAAGGATAGGGATAGGGTTTTGGTTATGGTAACAGGTAGGTTTAGAACTAGGGGTAGAGCTAGGGCGAGAGTTAGAGTTATTCTTAGGCCTAGGATAGTGTTAGGTTTAGGGTTTCGGCTAAATTAGAGCTAGATTAGAGCTATGGTTAGTGGTAGGTTTAGGCCTAGGTTTAGGGCTATGGTTAGGGTTAGTATTTAGGTTAAGTGTTAGGGCTAGGGTTAGGGTTAAAGTATAGGGTTAAAGCTAGGGTTAGGGATCAGATTAGGGCTAGGTTTTGATTTAGTTTAGGGATAAGATAGAACTGCACATATTGTAAGAACTAGAGTTAAGATTAGGGCTTGTTTTAGAGGTAGCATTAGGTATACGTAAAAGTCTAGTGTTTAGATTAGGTTTAGATATAGGGAGATGTTTAGAGATAGGGTTAATGTTAGGGTCAGAGTCAGAATCAGTGTTAGTAATCAGAGTTAGGAATAAGACTCGAATTAGGGCTAGGATTAAGGCTAGATATAAGGTTAGGTTTTGTGTTAGGGTTAGGGTAAGAATTAGGGATAGGGCTAATGTCAGATCTAGAGTTAATGTTAGGCTAGGGTTAGGGTTAGGGCTATGGCTCATTTTTTTTCAGCTAGGGCTAGGGTTAGTGCTAGTTTTAGGATTACCAATAGTGTTAGGGCTAGTGGTAGGATGAGGTTTAGGTTTAGATTTATTTTTATGGTTAGATCTAGTTTTAAGGATATGGCCTCCATTAGGGTTAAGGTTAGGGCTAGTTCTAAGGTTATGGTATCCAATAGGGTTAGATCTAGAAATAGGACTGGGGTGCAATTAGAGTTACTTTTTGGGCTAGTGTTAAGGGTAGGTTCAGGTTTAGGGCTAAATTAGGGGTAGGATTAATGCTATGGTTAGTGTTAGGGTTAAGCCTAGGGTTAAGGATAGGTTTATGGTTAGTGTCAGGATTAGGATTAGGGTTAGATTTAGGGAAAGGGATGGGGTTATAGGTAGCTTTAAAACTAGAGTTTGGGTTAGAATTTGATTTAGGTTTAGGGTTCAGTATAGGATTAAGGCTCGGTTTAGTGACAGGATAAGTGTATGTGTTAGAACTAGGGCTAAGATGAGGGCTAGGACTAATGTCAGGTCTAGGATCATAGTAAGTGGTAGATTTATGGTTGGGTTATGGCTAGGTCTAGGTTAAGGGTGATGTTTAGGGTAAGGGTCAGGTTTAGAGCTAGGTGTTTTATTAGAGTCAGAGTCCAGGTATGGTTTGGTTTAGGTTAAGATTTAGGGTTAAGGCTTGTATTAGCATTAGGGTTTAGTTTAGATTAGTTTAATGGATAGGGTTAGGTTTATGATTCATGTTAGGTTTAGAGTGATGAATATGGTTATTGTTAGCGATATGGTTAGGGTTAGTCCTGTGGTTAGCATTTTGTTTAGGCTTATCTTTAGGGTAATGGATAGGGTTAGACCTAAAGTTAGGGCTAGGGTTAAGGTTAAGTTTATGGCTATGGTTAGGGTTGGACCGAGACCTAATCATAATCCTAACCATAACCTAGACCTAACCCAAATGCTAACCCTCACCCTAGCCACAACCCTAGCTTAATCTCTAATCCTTAGACTAAATAAAACCCTAAACCTATTCCTAACCCTAGCCCTGACTCAAACCCTAACCTTTACCCTAGGCCTAACCCTAGCTCAAATGCCTACACTTACCCTAAACCTAACCCTAACATTAACCCTAGGCCTAACCCTAACCCTAACCCTAACCCTAATCCTAACCTCAACCTTAGCCTTAACATTCGCTCTAACTCTATCCATTACCCTATAGATAAATCTAACCCAAATGCTATCCCTAGGCCTAACGATAACGCAATCGCTAACACTAACCCTATCCATTACTCTACTGGAACCATAAACCTAATTCTGTCCATTACCCTAACCCTAACTTTAACCCACTGTTAATTCAAGCATTAACCCTAAATCTTAACCTAAATAAAACCCTACCCGGACCCTGACAATTATAATACACATAGCTCTAAACCTGTCTCCTACCCTAAACCTAATTCTTATACTAGACATAACATTATTTTATCAGTAGAACTAATACTAATCATAAACCTAGACCTGATATTAGACCTAACCCTAATCCTAGCCCTAGGCCTAACATAAACCCTCAGCGTAATCCTAAACCTAGCCTTAATCCTAACCCAAACCCTAACCTTAGCCCTAACCCTAATTCTAACCCTCGCCATAGCCAGCTTAGATTGATTGGCAATTTGCAAAAGGAACTAGCTCCTTCTATCCTAGATCTCCCTCTGGATATTAGTGAAAAGGAGGAAATAGTAAAAGATATGCAACAATTGACTCATAATTCTTCACAAAATTCTGCTGATTTAATTGGTAGTGTGACAGAAAAGAACACGAAAGTAAAAACGACAATTGATGATCGTTCCGTCTCTGAGCAATTCAAACTCGTTATGGAGGAGGTTCTAGGAAATCTCAATAAATTAGAAGCTAAAGTGGACTCTAGGCCTTTATCAGGAACCAAGCCCTCTGCCCCTCCAGCCATTAACACTTTTTTGGCAGCTTCTTTAAAAGCTGTCCAGGAAATGGACTCAGAGCCTTCTGATGATGAGGACGAAACTCCCTTCTTTGCTTTTCCTATAATCAGGCCTAATCCAGCTAATGGAATGGCATATCCATCTCGGTATGAGAGGATTAATATTGATCATATTGGCAGATTAAAAAAGGCAGTGACAACGTACGGACCTCAATCTCATTATGTAAAAGAATTGCTTAATGCTTTTGCTACTCATTACAATAATTTTGCTCCTGAGGATTGGAAAATTGTGGGCCGTGCTCTTCTACGGGAACCTGAATATCTTCAATGGCACATGTGGTTTTTAGAAGGATATGCCACTAAGGCTAGAGAAAATGGTAACAATCAAAACCCTGTTATTCGGGCCATAGGATATCCTGTGTTATCTGGTACTGGTATGTATGATGACATTCAACATCAAATTAATATTCCTCCTGAGATTCATGAGCAATTAAAGGAAAAACACCGCATTGAATAAATATGTGTAAGTTTATGCTGGAGTGGGAGGAATTGAACATCAAAGTTTCTGTTTTTACTGCAGCCATGGCTGAAACCCTTAAACCCAATAAATCAAAAACTTTTTTTAATTGTGGAAAAACAAGTCATTTTAAAAGGGATTATAAAAAATAAAATAAAATATATAAATAAATTTTATGATACTTTCTAATTACCGACCGGTCATTTTTTCTAGGACTCTTGCTTTTTCCTAGATTCTGTATTTTTTAAGCTCATAATTTTGACCCTACACACCTAAGTTAATGTTTTTCTGATCAGTTCTATTTTTGATCAACTGTGAAATATTTAAATATTACAATGGAAATTTCACCTAAAATAGCTACAAGGCCTTTATTGTGTTATGTGTGCACCTTTGTATTATATGTTGTATGTCTATTTATGCGTATGTCCATATATCATGTATATGATATAAAGATTGATATATAGGTAAAGAGCGCTCATAAAAATTAAAAAACTGAATCCAAATATTTTTAATTCACTAATTTAAATGGTTCAATTTAAATTAGATAAACAGATAAAAATAAGACGTGTTTAACATGTTAATGACTGATATGCTTTGGTTCTAGGACTTTTCTTCAACAACAACAACAACAAAATGGCTAACACGGTTCATTATACTTGTCTAATGTTTTGATAAAATAAGTAAATTAATTATACATAAGATTATTTGTTTATGAGTATTTGTTGAATATCCGGTTGATTTAAAAGGTTGATGTGCTAAATGTTGGGTGTAGCATTGAATGCTTCTAACTCCTTGAAGTGCATTGGATAGCATTATTGATGGTTTTTTGGGTTGGTAAATAATATAAATGAATAAATAAATAAATGGTTCTTTATCATCCCTAATATTTAGACACTATAATTTCATAATATGGTAAACAAATGTGATTAATTGTGTTCTAAAAATAACAAAATATCTGTTATTAAAATGAAATAATTTGCCTAAATTCAAAAATTTACAAAGATTATTTCTAAATATAAATAAAAAAGGGGTTAACAAAAAAATTAAAAGGTTCTAGATATGGATTTAAAATATATATATATATATTTCTAAAAGTGAGTAAATAAAAGGATTTAAACAAGTGATAAAGAAGGTCTATGTATGTTGGCTATATAATTTTAAGTAAGTGATAAAAAAAGGTCTATGTACATTGGCTATATATAAAAATTTTTGAACAAATAATCTTAAAAAAATTAATGATTATATAGATATGGTTAAACAACAACTGTTATTTTGCAATATTCTAATATGTTATTTCTTTAAGAACTAAACTTAATTAATATAAAAATATCAATAGTAATTATGGTACTATTACTCTTCTTTGTATATTAAATGTGTTCATATTTTCCAGGTATACAAGTCATTAAAATAAAAACCTTTATCAAGCTGGTGTTCTCCAAAAGGTTACATGGTAATTTTAGGCTTATAAAAATAACATATTGGAGATTTATTTATATCCTTTAATGTTCTATAACTGGGCCTATTATCAATAAGATATATAAAGTTTTATGTTACTTTTTACACTGAGGTACAATTTAAATGTATTTTTTAAGTTAATAAGAGCCTTATCCACATAAAGGTTAATATTATAAAACACAAATTAAAAAATTAAAAAGGAGAATATCATGAATTACTTGGGATATACAGTTACTAGACAAAGATAATTCCTCAAAAATTATCAATCAGGAGAGATAATTTAAAAACACTTAATGATTTTCAAAAATTATTAGGGGATATTAATTGGTTACAACCTTCTTTGGGGATACCTACTTATCAATTAAGTCAACTGTTTTCATTGTTACAACTCTAAATATACCCTTAAGCCTAAACTTACTCTATCACTAACAATAACACTAATGCAATTGTAAAACTACCCTTTACTTTAGCCTTAGCCCTAAAACAAAACTGAGCCATAGAACTAACCCTAAACCTTAACCTAAACCAAATCCTTAGCAGAAATCTAGCCCTAAGCCTATCCCTAATTCGAGTCCTATCCCTAACCCTAAAATGAACTCTGATCCTGACTCTGACACTAACACTAACCCTAGTTCAAAACATCACCCTAAACCTAAACATAATACTAAAACTAGACTTAGCCCTAATGGTAAATCTAAAACAAGCCCTAATCGTAATCCTAGTTCTTACATTACCATATCCCTACCACTAGCCTTAACATAACCCAAAACCAAGCCCTAATCCTAGATCCAATTGTAGCGTTAATCCTAACACTAACCCTAAACCTATCCCTAACCTTAACATAAACCTAACCCTAACTTTAATCCTTGCACTATATTTATACCTAATCCTAAACCTAGCCCTAACCTTAATCATAATTCTAGCCCTAACCCTAGCTCTAACCCTATCCATTACCTTAACCGTAACCCTAACCATAATGCTAACCCCTGGCCCAACTCTAGCACTATCCCTAACCCTAACTAATCTATTACCATAAAAATAACCGGAACCCTAAATCTAATCATATCCATTACACTAACTATAACCTTAAACCTAATGCTAATTTGAGCCCTAACCCTCACCCTTAACCTAAACCAAACCCTAACCATGAACCTGACCCTAATAATATCCCTACCTCTAAAGCTGATCCTAACCCTCATCCTAACCCTTACACTATACCTAGCCATAAATTTATCCCTAAAACTTTCCCTAACCATAACTCTAGACCTGATATTAAAACTAGTCCTAATGCTAGCCCTAAGCTAACAAAAACTGTAGCCCTAATTCTAGGCCTAACACTAGTTTAATCCTAACCTTAAACTTAACCCTAGCCATAACCCTAATTTTAAGCCTCGCCTTAGGCCTAAACCTAGTGGTAACATCATACCTTACCCTACCCTAATCCTAATGCTAATCCTAGACCTAATCCTGGGCCTAACCCTAACACTAACCCTAGCCCTAATTCTAGCCCTAATTTAGCCCTAACCTTAACTGTAACCATAACTCTAGTCCTAAGACTAACTTTAATTCTCACCCTAATTGTGTTATTAGTTCTAAATATATCACTTATCATAACCCAAAACCTAGCCCTAACCCTAACCCAAATCCGAGACCTAACCTTTACCCTAGCCCTAACTCTAGATCTAAACCTAACTCTAAATCTAACCCAAAGCCTAAGCCTAAACCTCATCCTAACACTGGCCATAACCCTAACACTAATACTAAAACTAGCCCTAATCCTACACTTAATGCTAACCCTAGGCTAAAACCTAACCCTATTGCAATCCCTAAACCTATCCATTACCCTAACCCCAACCCTAACTCTAACCTAATCATAGCTCAAACCTTAACCATTACCTTAAAATTAACTCTAATCCTAACCCTTACCTAACTTGGCATTTAACCCTATCCAATACCCTGAACCTAATGATAACCCTAGCCCTAACACTAACAGTAATCCAGACCATAACTGTAACTCTAACAGGCATAATCCTAAACCTAACCCTCACACTACTGAGAACTAACCCTAGCTCAAATCCTAAACCGTACCCTAACCCTAACCCTAATCCTATCCCTAAGCCTAACCCTAACCCTAACTCTAGGCCTAATAGTAACCATAACCCTAGCCCTAACTCTAGCTCTAACCCTATCTATTAACCTAATCATAACCCTTACCCTAATGCTAACCCTAGGCCTAACCCTTACCCTATCGCTAACTCTAACCATATCAATTACCCTAAACCTAACCTAAACCCTAAACCTAATAGTTTCATTATCTTAAACCAAACATAATACTAATCTAAGCTCTAACCCTAAATCCTAACCTAAACTAAACCCTAAACCTGACCCTAACCCTAATTATACACCTAGATCTAAACCTGACCCTTACTCTAAAAATAACCCTTACACTAGACCTAGCAATAAACCTAACCCTAAATCTTTTCATAACCATAACCCTAGACTGGACACTAGCCCTAGCCCCAATTCTTGCCGTAACCCTAAAACAAACCCTAGCCCTCAACCTAGCCCTAAAACTAGCCTTATTAATAAACAAAACCAAAACCCTAGCCCTAAATGTAATTCTAATTTTCTACCTAGCCCTAAACCTAGCTATAATCCCATCCCTTCCCCTAAATCTAACCCTATCCCTAAACCTAAACCTAAAACTAGGCCTAACCCTTACACAGACCCTAGAACTAATCCTAGTCCTAATTTAGCTGCCCAAAAATGCACTAATAAGAGACTTAACATTACCTTTAACTATAACCATAACCCTAACCCTAGCACTAACAATTACCCTAAACCTAAACCTAACCTGAAAACTTGCCCTAACTCTAAACCTTACCCTAGCCCTAATACTAACCATAACCCTAGCCCTAAACCCAGCTGTAAACATATCCATTACCCTAACCCTAACCATACTCTAATGCTAACTCTAGGATAACCCTAAACCTATTCCTAACCCTAAACCTATCTATTAACCTAAACCTAACCTGAACTCTAAACCTAATCATATCCATAAGCCTAACCCTAAACTTAAAGCTAATTTGAGTCCTAAATTTAATCATTAACCTAACCCAAACCATAGCCCTGAAGACCCTAATAATATCCCTAGCTCTAAATCATAACTTAAACCTTAACCTAACCCTTATACTATACCTAGCCATAATCATAACCCTAAATCTATTTCTTAATCTAACCCTAGACCTTACATTAGCAATAGCCTTAATGCTAGCCCAGACCCTAACACAAACCGTAGCACTAATACTAGCCCTAAACTTAGCCTTAATCCTAAACCTAACCCTAACCCTAACCCTAACCCTAACCCTAACCCTATCCCCCTGGTCCTTGCCCTAACTCTAACCCTATCCCTTACACTAAGTAAAACCTTCACCCTATTGCTACCCTAGTCCTAACACTAATCTTTAGTCTAACCTAAACCCTAACACTATTACTAGTCCTAACCCTAGCCCTCATTCTAGCTCTAAACTTAACCCAACTCTAAAACTAAACATGACCCTTATTCTGACCATAACACTAACCCTTTTTTTAAACCTGACCCTACCCCTAAACTGAAACCTAACACTAGCCCTACCATTAAATTTATACCTAAATCTAAACTAACACTAGCCTTAGACCTAAATCTAATTTTAAATATAGCCATAACTCTAGCCGTTGACATAACAATAACCCTTAACGTAACCCAAACACTAACTCACCCTAGACTTCATGATAGCCTAATTATGGCTGTAAACCTAAAACTAACCCTAACCTGAACAGTGACCCTTACCCTTACACAAACCCTAACTCTAAATCTTATCCTAACCCTAAAAGTAACTCTAACACTAGCCTAACCCTAAAACTAGCCATAACCAAAACCATAGCTTTTAGATTACTCATAAACCTAACACTAGCCCTAAACTTCACACAAAGCCAAGCCCTAATTATTGCCCTAACTTTAAGCATAACCTTAAACTTAAACCTAGCCCTAACCCTAACGCTAACCCTAACCTTCGCCCTAGACCTAACCCAAGCTCAAACCCTAAACTTTACCCTAAACATAACCCTAGCCCCAACCCTAAATGTCCCCCTAACCCTACCTCTAACTCTATCCATCACCACTAACCATAACCTAAACCTAATATTAACCCTACCCATATCCCTAACCTTAACCCTACCCTAGCCCTGACTTTATCCTAACCCTCACACTAGCCACAACCCTAGCTTGATCCCTAACCCTTACCCTTAACCTAACCATAACACTAAACCAAGGCCTAATTCTAACCCTTACCCTAGCCCTAATCCTAAACTTAACCCTAGCCCAAACACTAAATCGAACCCTACCCATTACTCTAACCCTAATGATAAACCTAGACCTAAACCTAAACCTACACTAACTGTAAACATAAACCTAACCCTAGAACTAACCAGAAACCTAACTCTAAACCTAACCCTAACCCTAGCTCAAATCCTTACCCTTACCCTAAACCTAACCCTAACCTAACACTAAAACTAACACTAACTCTAACCTGACACCTAACCCTATCAATTACCCTAACACTAATGTTAACCCTAGCCCTAAATCTAACACTAACCATAATCATAAGCCTAAACCTTACCCTAGCCCTAGGACTAACCCTAGCTCAAACCCTAAACTGTACCCTTATTCCTAATCCTAACCTTAAAACTAGCCCTAAACTTGACCCTAATCCTAACTCTAGCCCTAATACTAATCATAACCCTAGCCCTAACCCTAGCTCTAACTCTATAAATTACCCTTAATAATAACCTTAATCCCAATGTTAACCCTTGGCCTAACCTTAAACCTATCGCAAAACCTAACCATATCCATTACCCTAAACCTAACCTGAACCCTTATCCTAATACCTATCTATTACCCTAACCCTAACTATAAACTTAATTTTTATTTGATCCCTAAATCTCAACCTTAACTTAACACAAACCCCAAACCTGACCCTTACTCTTTTAATACCCCTAGCTCTAAACATGACCCCTTCTCTAAACCTAACTCTACAATTATCCCTAACTTTAACCCTAGACCTGATATTAGCCCTAGCCCTAATTCTTGCCCTAAACCTAACATAAAAACTAGACCTAATCCTAACCTTAAACCTAGACTTAATCCTAAACCAAACCATAGCCCTAGCCCTAAACCTAAAGCTAATTATAAAACTAGTCCTCACCCTAACCCTAGCACTAAAACAAAACCAAGCAAGAGGCCAAAACCTAAACCTTAACTTAAACCAAATTCTAACACTGCACCTAGACCAAACCCGAGCCCTAATTCGAGTCCTAATTCTAACCATAAAAATAACCCTGACTCTGACTCATATGCTAACACTCACCATATCTCAACACAACCCTAAATTTAAACCAAACACTAACAGTAACTCTAGCCCTAATTCAAATCCTAATCCTAAACCTAAAACTAACCTTTACTATGACTCATATCCTAACACTAATCATAGCTACAAATATTACCCTAACCCTAACACTAGAACTACCCCTACCCCTAACCCTAAAACTAACCGTAATTGTAACCCTGGTTCTTACATTAGCCATTTCCCCTAAACTTAGCCTTAACACTAACACATAAACTAGCCCTAATCTGAGACCTAAACCTAGCTAAACTCTAACCTTAACCCTAAACCTAACATTAACAATAGCTCAAAGCCTAATTCTTACCCTAAAATAGACCTAGACCTATCCCTAACTCTAACCCTAACTTTAGACCTAACCCTATACTTAACCCTATCCCTAAACCTAGCTCTAAACCTACATATTATCCTAACTCTAACACTAAACCTATTGATAATTCTAGCCCGAACTCTAATGCTAAACCTAACCCTAACTGGAAAACTACCCCTAGACATAATCCTAAATGTAACACTCGCCGTAGCCCTAACCCTAGTTCAAACCCTAACCCTTACCATAAACCTAAACATAACCATAGCCCTAACCCTAACCCTAAAGCGAAATATAACCCTAACCCTAATCCTATATCTAACTGTATTCATTACTCGAAACCTAACGTTAATGATAACCCTAACCCTAACCCTAACCCTAATAATCCTATTCCAGACCTAACCCTAAACCTAACTCTCACACTAGCCCTAACCCTAGCTCAATACCTAACCCTTACACTAAACATAAAGCTAAACCTAACCCCAGTTCAAACACTAACCATAACCCTAACTCAAGACCTATTCCTAACTGTAACCTAGCTCTAAATATAGCTCTAACCCTATGTATTACCCTAAACATAACTCTTACCCAAATGCTAACTCTAGGCCTAACCCCAACCATATCACTATCTGAAACCTGATAAATTACCCTAAATCTAACTTAAACCCTTAACCAAACCCTATCATTACCCTAACCATAACCATAATGCTAGTTTGAGCCCTAAACCTAAATCCTAACATAAACCAAACCCTAACCCTGACCCTAACCCAAATACTTCTCCTAGCTCTAAACTTGACTTTTCTCTAAACCTAACACTACACTAGACATAGACATAAACCTAACCCTAAAACTATCTTTAACCATAACCCTAGACCTGATGTTAGCCCTAGCCCTAATCTGAGCCCTAACACTAAAACATACACTAGCCCTCATCCTAGCCATAACCTATCCTTATTCATAAACTTAACACTAACTCTACCCCTTACGTTAACTTTAACCCCCACCCTAACTCTAAAGCTAGCTACAATGCCATCTCTTATCCTAAACTTACCCCTAACCCTAACCTTAACGTTAATGATAGGCCTAAGCTGAACACTAACCCTAGCCCTAACCCTAACCCTAATTTAATTATATTTCTATACCTAACCCTAACCCTGGCCCTAAGACTAACTCTAATTTTTACACTAACCTTATCCCTAGATATAACCCTAACCCTTACCGTAACCCTAAACCTAACACTAACCCTAACTCTAGCCATAATCCTAACCAAAACTCTATCCCTAACACTAGCTCTAATCCTATCAATTACCCTAACGATAACCATAACCCTAATATCAACCCTAGGCCTAATTCTAACCCTATCTATTACTCTAAATATAATCTGAACCCTAAACCT